>NW_024070209.1:92764141-93163846 GCF_014754425.2 Oryx dammah | reverse complement strand
GAAACCAAGAAATTGACATTTATACAATGTGGATCTAGGCTTTATGCCACTTTATCACATGTGTAGATTTGTGTAACCCCCATGGCAGTCAAGACACAGACGATTTCATCACCACAGAGAACTCGTGTATGCGGCCCATTTAGAGCAATACCACTCCTCTTCTTTCAGCCATCCGCAAGCCTTGGAGTGAAAGTCACTCAGTCGTGTCTGACTCTGCAAATAGGAGTGGGTAGCCTTTCCCTTCTCAAGGGGATCTTCCCAGCCCAGGGATCGAACCCAGGTCTCCCACATTGTAGGCGGATTCTTTACCAGCTGAGCCACAAGGGAAGCCCTCAAGCCTTGGAAACTACTGATTTTTCTCCATCTCTGTAATTTTGTTACTTCAAGAATTTTATATCAATGAAGTTATCATTATGTGATTTTTTGAGATCCTCATCTCCCCACTTAGCATGATACTTTTGTGACCCATCCAAGTTGTTGGCACATGTCAATAGTTTATTCCTTTTTACTGTTAAGTAGGATTCTGTGCCACAGATGAACCAGAGTTTGGTTAAGTCATGCACCTATTGTAGGATATTTTGTTTGTCTCTCAGTTCAGTTCAGTTCAGTCGCTCAGTCGTGTCCGACTCTTTGCGACCGCGTGAATCACAACACGCCAGGCCTCCCTGTCCATCACCAACTTCCTGAGTTCGCTCAGACTCATGTCCATTGAGTCTGTGATGCCATCCAGCCATCTCATCCTCTGTCGTCCCCTTCTCCTCCTGCCCCCAACCCCTCCCAGCATCACAGTCTTTTCCAGTGAGTCAACTTTTCGCATAAGGTGGCCAAAGTACTGGAGTTTCAGCTTTAGCATCATTCCCTCCAAAGAAATCCCAGGGCTGATCTCCTTCAGAATGGACTGGTTGGATCTCCTTGCAGTCCAAGGGACTCTCAGGAGTCTTCTCCAACACCACAGTTCAAAAGCATCAATTCTTCAGCACTAAGCTTTCTTCACAGTCCCAACTCTTACATCCATACATGACCACTGGAAAAACCATAGCTTTGACTAGACGGACCTTTGTTGGCAAAGTAATGTCTCTGCTTTTCAATCTACTAACTAGGTTGGTCATAACTTTTTCTTCCAAGGAGTAAGCGTCTTTTAATTTCATGGCTGCAGTCGCCATCTGCAGTGATTTTGGAGCCCCCCAAAATAAAGTCTACTGTTTCCACATCTATTTCCCATGAAGTGATGGGACCAGATGCCATGATCTTCGTTTTCTGAATGTTGAGCTTTAAGCCAACATTTTCACTCTCCGCTTTCACTTTCATCAAGAGGCTTTTTAGTTCCTCTTCACTTTCTGCGATAAGGGTGGTGTCATCTGCATATCTGAGGTTATTGATATTTCTCCCGGCAATCTTGAGTCCAGCTTGTGCTTCCTCCAGCCCAGCGTTTCTCATGATGTACTCTGCATATAAATTAAATAAGCAGGGTGACAGTATACAGCCTTGACATACTCCTTTTCCTATTTGGAACCAGTTTGTTGTTCCATGTCCAGTTCTAACTGTTGCTTCCTGGCCTGCATATAGGTTTCTCAAGAGGCAGGTCAGGTGGTCTGGTAGTCCCATCTCTTTCAGAATTTTCCACAGTTTATTGTGATCCACACAGTCAAAGGCTTTGGCATAGTCAATAAAGCAGAAATAGATGTTTTTCTGGAACTCTCTTGCTTTTTTGATGTTCCAGCGGATATTGGCAATTTGATCTCTGGTTCCTCTGCCTTTTCTAAAACCAGCTTGAACATCAGGAACTTCATGGTTCACGTATTGCTGAAGCCTGGCTTCTAGAATTTTGAGCATTACTTTACCAGCGTGTAAGATGAGTGATGTTGTGTGGTAGCTTGAGCATTCTTTGGCATTCATTGCCTTTCTTTGGTGTTGGACTGAAAACTGACCTTTTCCAGTCCTGTGGTCACTGCTGAGTTTTCCAAATTTGCTGGCATATTGAGTGCAGCACTTTCACAGCATCATCTTCCAGGATTTGAAATAGCTCAAGTGGAATTCCATCACCTCCACTAGCTTTTTCGTAGTGATGCTTTTTAAGCCCGCTTGACTTCACATTCCAGGATGTCTGGCTCTAGGCGAGTGATCACACCATCGTGATTATCTTGGTCCTGAAGATCTTTTTTGTATAGTTCTTCTGTGTATTCTTGCCACCTCTTCTTAATTGTTTGTCTCTAGTTTTTGACAATTACAAATAAAGATGCTGTGAACAACCTTGTGGGGGTTTTTGTGAGCAGATCATAGAAACACAGGTTTTTTTGTGTTAGATTAATCGACAGTTTGCCTTTGTTGTAATGTTTTGTCCAATTTTGGCTCTAAGGTTTTGTGGGCCTCTTAAAATTAGTTGAGAAGATTCTGTCCTTCTTTTTCTGTTCCTTGGAAGAGATTATGTAATATTGATGTTATTTTTCCTTAAATGTTTGGAAGAATCTACCAGTGAAACCATTTGGGTGTGAGATTTTCTTTGTGGAAAGGTTTTAACTTAAGGATCTAATTTCCTTAATGTGTATCAGGTTATCGTCTTATGAGAGTTTTGGTAAATTGTGTTTTTGTAGGAATTTGTTCATTTCATCTAAATTTAAATATAATGTAGTTTATAAGATCCTCTTCTTAGTGTCTGCAATATTGATGCCCTCTTTTATACATTTTTGTACCTTCTTTTTTTCCTGATCATTCTCACTACAGATTTATCAGTTTTTAAAAAGAAATCAGCTTTTGAGTTTGTTGATCATCTCCTGGCATATGCTTGTATTTTATTTCATTGCTTTCTGTTCTTTTCCTTTGTTCTTCCTCATTATGTCTTTTGGGTTTAATTTGCTGTTTTTTAAAGAAAACTTTTGAGGTGAATACACTATTAGTGTTTAGCCTCTTATATTATCATATACACTATTAAGACTGTTTTCCTTTATGCCCAGATTTATGTGCATTGTACTCTTTTTTACATTAGTATTTTCATTATCAGTTGGCTAAAACTATTTTTAAATTTTTCCTTGTTACCATTTTTTTTGACACACAAGCCATTTAAATGTCATCGCTTAATTTCCAGACAAATGAAGATTTTTCTAGTTAATCTCTGTTTTTGAGCTCACTTATTTTACTGTGACCTGAGAACATGCTTTGTGTGATTCCCTTGCTCACCCCCGTCAAGTTTGGCCTTGGAGTACAAAATGAAACAGGGCAAAGGCTAAGAGTTTTGCCAAGAGAACATACTGGTCATAACAAACATCCTCTTCCAGCAACACAAGAGACGACTCTACACATGGACATCACCTGATGGTCAACATTGAAATCAGATTGATTATATTCTTTGCAGCAGAAGATGATGAAACTCTATATAGTCAGCAAAAATAAGACTGGGAGCTGCCTGTGGCTCAGATCATGAACTCCTTATTGCCAAATTCAGACTTAAATTGAAGAAAGTAGGGAAAACCACTAGACCATTCAGGTATAACCTAAATCAAATCCCTTACAACTGTATAGAGGAAGTGACAAATAAATTCAAGGGATTAGATTTGATAGAGTGCCTGAAGAACTATGGACAGCGGTTTGTGATGTTGTATAGGAGGCAGTGAGCAAGACCGTCCTCAAGGAAAACAAATGCAAGAAGGCAAAATGGTTATCTGAGGAGGCCTTACAAATAGCTATGGATAGAAGAGAAGTGAAAGGCAAAGGAGAAAAGGAAAGATATACCCATCTGAATGCAGAGTTCCAAAGAATAGCAAGGAGAGATAAGAAAGCCTTCCTCAGCAATCAATGCAAAGAAATAGAGGAAAACAACAGAATGGGAAAGACTAGAGATCTCTTCAAGAAAATTAGAGATACCAAGGGAACACTTCATGCAAAGATGGGCACAATAAAGGACAGAAATGGTATGGACCTAACAGAAGCAGAAGATATTAAGAAGAGGTAGCAAGAATACACAGAAGAACTATACCAAAAAGATCGTGACCCAGATAACTACAGTGGTGTCATCACTCACTTGGAACCAGACATCTTGGAGTGTGAAGTCAAGTGGGCCTTAGGATGCATCACTACAAACAAAGTTAGTGGAGGTGATGGAATTCCAGTTGAGCTATTTCAAATCCTAAAAGTTGATGCTGTGAAAGTGCTGTACTCAATATGCCAGGAGATCTGGAAAACTCAGCAGTAGTCACAGGACTGGAAACAGTCAGTTTTTCTTCCAGTCCCAAAGAATGTTCAAATTACTGTACAGTTACATTCATTTCACATACTAACAAAGTAATGCTCAAAATTCTCCAAGCCATGCTTCAGCAGTTCGTGAACCATGAACTTCCAGATTTTCAAGCTGGATTTAGAAAAGGCAGAGGAACTAGACATCAA
Source organism: Oryx dammah (assembly GCF_014754425.2). Lineage (NCBI taxonomy): Eukaryota > Metazoa > Chordata > Mammalia > Artiodactyla > Bovidae > Oryx > Oryx dammah. Next base: position 93,159,469 of record NW_024070209.1, on the reverse strand, counting down.
ATTGCCAACATCCATTGAATCATCAAAAAAGAAAAGAGAGTTTCTGAAAAACATCTACTTCTGCTTTAATGACTATATCAAAGCATTTGACTGTGTGGATCACAACAAACTGTGGAAAATTCTGGAAGAGATTGGAATACCAGACCACCTTGTCTACCCCCTGAGAAATCTGTATGCAGGTAAGGAAGCAACAGTTAGAACTGGGCATGGGACAACGGACTGGTTCCAAACTGGGAAAGGAATATGTCAAGGCTGTGTATTGTCACCCTGCTTATTTAACTTCTTTGGAGAGTACATCATGTGAAATGGCAGGCTTGCTGAAGCACAAGCTGGAATCAGGATTGCTGGGGGAAATATCAATAACCTTAGATATGCAGATGACACCACCCTTATGGCAGAAATCGAAGAACTGAAGAGCCTCTTAATGAAAGTGAAAGAGGAGAGTGAAAAAGCTGGCTTAAAATTAAGCATTCAAAAAACTAAGTTCATGGCATCTGGTCCCATCATGTCATGGCAAATGGATGGGGAAACAGTGGAAACAGTGAGAAACTTTATTTTTTGGGGGCTCCAAAGTCATTGCACATGTTGACTCCAGCTATGAAATTGAAAGATGCTTACTCCTTGGAAGAAAAGCTGTGACCAACCTAAACAGTGTATTAAAAAACAGAGACATTACTTTGCTGACAAAGGTCTGTCTAGTCAAAACTATGGTTTTTCCAGCAGTCACTTAAGGATGTGAGAGTTGGACTATAAAGAAAGCTGAGTGCCGAAGAATTGATGCTTTCAAACTATGTTGTTGGAGAAGACTCTTGAGAGTTCCTTGGACTGCTGGAGATCAAACCAGTCCATCCTAAAGGAAATCAGTCCTGAATATTCATTGGAAGGACTAACGCTGAAGCTGAAATTCCAATATTTTGGCCACCTGATGCAAAGAACTGACTCACTGGAAAAGACCGTGATGCTGGGAAAGATTGAAGGCAGGAGGAGTAGAGGATGACAGAGTATGAGATGATTGGATGTCATCACCGACTCCATGGACATGAGTTTGAAAAAGCTTTGGGAGTTGGTGATGGACAGGGATGCCTGGTGTGCTGCAGTTCATGGGGTTGCAAAGAGTCGGATATGACCGAGCGACTGAACTGAACTGAACTTGGTATTTTTTGAAAGTTAGTTTATAGCTCAGCACATGGTCAGTTTTTATAAATGATTCATACTTTGAAACAGTGTGTATGGTCTGCAGTTGGTAGAGTCAGAATATTCTTTACATGTCAGGTCACATTTGATCATTATGTTGTTTAAATCTTATACATCTGTAGTATAATTTTTTAAAACTTTATTCTTAATTATTGAGGTAGGTATGTCAGTTCCCCTCAATTATGGATTGTTTGTTTCCTATTGTAGGTCTTTGTTTTTAATTTCTAGAATCTTAGCTTTTCTAGCTTTAGATACTGTGGCAGAAATTCTTCTTGATGTCTTTTCTTTTTGAGAAGTCTGATCGTTCTCTTTAATACAGTTTGTTTCTGAAAGAATGCTTCATCATCAGTGTCTTTTGGGAATCTGTTTCTATATTCTGCTGATTCTCATGATTTTTGTTAGAATATCTTGTCTTTCCATGTGTTTTTGTTTTGAGTCCTGCAGATGCAAATTGAAAAATTTTAGAATTTAAAGACTAGATTCCGTCCCTCAGGGAGGATTTATATGTCTTTCTGGGCTAGTGGAATTGGCAATCTGGATCATACTAATGGAATTGGGCTTTTTGGTGATTTGAAGCTGGGCCTCAATCCTTGTGAAATGCTGACTATTTCCACTTCATTTACTTCCCACATATGGCACTGGAGAGGGCCACCCCACAGTGTGGGAAATTCACAAGGCCTTCCTCTTTTGGAGGTCCTTGAGGTTCACTTTTTGATCCCTGAGACCTGGGTGCTATTAAAAGTATTCTGTTCAGAACTTACCATTACCTGAAGGGGAGGGATTGTTACAGAGTTTGGAATTGACATGTACATATGGCTATATTTAAAATAAATAACCAACAAGAATCTTTTGTTTAACAAAAATGAAGAGAGGACAAGAGAATGATACAGATGAGATGAGATCGGCCACATGTTGATAATTCTTGAAGCTAATTGATGGATTCATGGGAATTTATTATACTACTCTTTACACTTTTGTGAGTGTTTGAAATTTTCCATAATAAGAAAAGTTTTTTAAGAAGTGCTCTGTTCAGTTCTTAGTGGCTTCTTCTGGGGGTGGAAGACACCTCCAAAGGAAATGTGGCCCCCAGCGCAAGGCTTCCTTCATCTCCTGGACCTTGACTCCATAGTTCATAATTGCACAGAAGCAGATATTTATCCTGCGTTGGGTCCAGCTTTTCTAATTACTCTCGTCAGGAAGTCTGTTTCCATTGACTTACTTTTTCATACTTAGAAGTGGAACTTTTGTATTTTCCAAAAGTTCGTCTGGTGAGTTAGTGGCAGTTAAGGTTGAGAACTTCTCCTCCTGCACGTTGTCATCTCTGGTCCCGTTGTTGTTCATGCCACTTCACCACTCAGGCCTTTATGCTGTTTCTTAGTATGTTCCTGCTGGAAGACCTTTGTAGTGGAGTTTTCTCTTCCTGGGGTTCTTTCCCCAAATAGCTGAATTTTCTTTGCTTCAAGTCTTTGTCAGTTAATTACCTTATCTATAAGTGATACCTTTCTGATGGGCACCACATGTTAAAAAAAAGCAGCGCCTGCTCTCCCGTAAGTCTTTCACTTTTCTCCATTGTGCCCGGGACCAGATGACATGCTGGGCTTAGTCTCTAGCACCAGGTGCGCTCACGCTCTCTAAAAACAGGGAAGTTGTTTTGTTCTCAGTGTCTAGCATCTAAAATTGTCCTGAACACAGAAATGTGCTCTATTAATATTTGTTGCTGGATAAATACATGAATGAAATTGTAATGAGAATGATGAAGTACAGACTTCATAGGATGCTTGTGAGAATTAAATAAATTAATTCATATGAGGTATTAAGAACAGTGCCAGGCATATGGTAAGCCCTCACCTGTTTTTTTTTTTTTTGTATTTTAATTTTTAAAAAATTATTTATTTTTTAATATAAATTTATTTATTTTAATTGGAGGCTAATTACTTTACAATATTGTATTGGTTTTGCCATACATCAACATGAACCTGCCACGGGTGTACACGTGTTCCCCAACCTGAACCCTCCCCCACCTGTTGTTTTTAAAAATTGCCTCTCAAATGACCACTTCTTGTTTCTAGGTACTGTATGTATTGGGAACAGCTTGTTTTTTTGTAAGGCATGCTCTCCACCCCCGTTACTATTATGATTAGCTCCAGATTTTACAGCCCTTGTCCAGTAGCAGGGATGGTAGAATGAAGCTTAATCCCTGCAAACTTCATGTAGCTGGAGATTTTAGGGAACAGATCTGTACATTTAAGCCAGCTAGTGAATTCCAGGCAATCAGAGAGCAGCTTTTAATGCAACTTAATGAGTGGGAGAGTGATTGAATAGACGTTGTTCCTTCTTAACTTTGTCTCTTGAAGACTGCATTCTGGGAGACTGGCATATATACAGTTTTATGTAATGCAGATGAAATACAATACTAAGCAGATATAAGTAGATATTGCCTTCCTTTGAAGAGAAAACATCAAGATTGATTGACCTGAGTAGTAGGTATTGACTCAAGCAAATGCTGAAGTCACTGTTTACCTGAAGGGATTATAAATCTTGATGATCAGAGAATATGTAGTTATCTCCAAGAAGTATCTGGAAACATTATGGCATGAAATTTTTTTTTTTTTTTTGGCATGAATCTTTTGAGCATAATTTTTCTTTAGGAAACCCAGCAACCAGCTTTTAAGGTGAAAACACAGAGAGGTCTTTTAAGGTAATTGGACAGGTTGATAAGCTTTTCTCTGATTGTTTTTGTTTTGGACAATAAAGCTCCTGCTTTATGTCTGCCACTGTTATTAACTAGTTGCTTTATCTAAGAAATTGATAATAGTTTTTAGTTTTTGTTCCATACCCATTATGTTGTTTCTAAGTCTTATGTTAGTTTATAAGATACAAGGTAAGCAGAAAATATCTTTGACCTTCCTAGAGCACTAAAGAAACACAACATGTCTATATATGAAATAGACAAGACTCCATATGACAGTTTATATTTCTGCTATCATAGAAACTCTTATAAAAAATTGAGATGAGAGAGAAGCTGAAGAAAACTTAATGAGATGAACTGTAAATAAAATCTTGAATAGGAATTTGAATGGGCAGGCAGAATTATTTTGTAGTAAGAGAAATAATCAGATTTCCAAAAGCATGAGATTTTAACATGTTGACTTTAAAAATTTATATAATAAATGTTAACTTAGAGAAATATTTGAAAAGACATAAGTGAAAATAAATCTTACTAACCAGAGAGAACTACTTTTAACATTTTGATATATACTGTTTATGCATATACAGTTGTGAATATATGCATAGATATTTGTATGAATATATTTGAATAAATGGAAAAATAAATATAAGAAGGGTTAATATTATTTCATGAAGATTCAGTTAATAGTTTTTGCTATTACAAGATTATAAAATTACTGCAGATAGTGGCTGCAGCCATGGAATTAAAAGACACTTGCTCCTTGGAAAAAAAGGTATGACCAACCTAGACAGCATATTAAAAAGCAGAGACATTACTTTGCCAACAAAGGTCTGTGTAGTCAAAGCTATACTTTTTCCCAGTAGTCATGTATGGATGTGAGATTTGGACTGTAAAGAAAGCTGAGTGCCAGAGAATTGATGCTTTCGAACTGTGGTGTTGGGGAAGACTCTTGAGAGTCCCTTGGACTGCAGGGAGATCCAACCAGTCCATCCTAAAGGAAATCAGTCCTGAATATTCATTGGAGGAACTGTTGCTAAAGCTGTGGCTCCAGTACTTTGGTCACCTGATGCGAGGAACCAACTCATTGGAAAAGACCCTGATGCTGGGAGGAATTGAGGCGGGAGGAGAAGGGAAGGACAGAGGATGAGATGGTTGGATGGCATCACCCACTTAATGGACAGGAGTTTGAGCAAGCTCCGTGAGTTGGTGATCAACAGGGAAGCCTGGCATGCTGCAGTCCGTGGGGTTGCAAAAGAGTCGGACACGACTGAACTGGACTGAACACATGTATGTTTTAAAATTAAAAATTTTTTAAATATTTTGGCCACACCATGTGGCCTGTAGGATCTTTGTTCCTTAATCAGGGGTCGAACCCATGTCCCCTACATTGGAAGCGCAGTCTTAACCAGTAGACCACTAGGGAAGTCCCTACAATTTTAATTGATCGGTGAAAGGGTCTTAGGGTCCTTGTGTGATTCCTAAGATTTTTCCTTCCTGAACATATTAAATACATTTGGTAGAGTAAGTGGATGGAGAAGGCAATGACACCCCACTCCAGTACTCTTGCCTGGAAAATCCGATGGGTGGAGGAGCCTGGTGGGTTGCAGTCCATGGGGTCGCAAAGAGTCGGACACGACTGAGCGTCTTCACTTTTCACTTTTCACTTTCATGCATTGGAGAAGGACACTGCAACCCACTCCAGTGTTCTTGCCTGGCTAATCCCAGGGACGGGGGAGCCTCGTGGGCTGCCGTCTGTGGGGTCGCACAGAGTCGGACACGAGTGAAGCAACTTAGCATAGCAGCAGCAGCAGAGTAAGTGGAATCATTGTTTTAACTGATAATCTCTTGTACCTTTTTTTAGGTGCTGGGTCTTCAGCTCTGAAGAGGCCATTTGAAGATGGATTAGGGGATGATAAAGATCCCAATAAGAAGATGAAACGAAACTTAAGGAAAAGTGTGTAAAATCTTTATTTTTATAGATGTGAACTAGAAAGGATTTATGTCCCAGGAAAATAAAAATTAAAAAGTGAAGAATTTGATTGATTTGAATTCAAGTTTGAAGAAAATGAATAGCTTCTGTTTTCAAGTACCATTTGCTTAAGATATATTAATATTGGCAAACTAAAATTAATTAATAGCTATTGTAATGCATGGGCTTCCCTGATGGGTAAAGAATCCTGCCATTGCAGGAGACACTAGTTTGATCCCTGGGTGAGGAGATCCCCTGAAGAAGGGAATGGCAACCCACTCCAGTATTCTTGCCTGGGAAATCCCATGGACAGGGGAGCCTCTCGGGCTACAATCCTTGGGGTCACCAAGAGTTGGAATTGACTTAGCAACTAAACAACAACAAACATGTTAATGCATGTTACTTTTACAATGATGTTGGCTTAAGTATTTAAGCAGTAATTTTAGAATTACTTATGAAGTGAATTTATATGTGCATTTTGAAATTCTTGCTTTTTTAAAACCTGAGTTTATAGTGGTTACTAGGAACCTACAAAAACATAGATGAAAGCAAGTGGTTTAATTTCTGATCTCATTCCTCTTTCTCTTGCAGTTCTGGATAGTAAAGCAATAGACCTTATGAATGCACTAATGAGGCTGAATCAGATCAGGCCTGGGCTTCAGTATAAGCTCTTATCTCAGTCTGGCCCTGTCCATGCCCCAGTCTTCACAATGTCTGTAGATGTGGATGGTACAACATATGAAGCCTCAGGACCATCCAAGAAAACAGCAAAGCTTCACGTAGCAGTGAAGGTACAGTATTTATTTTACTTAACAATGCTTTGTTATTTTATGTTGTAAATAATGTACTTGTTTATCTATGGTAAATTAACAATTTTCAGGAGTTTAATGACAATAGTGTATAGACTTCTGTTACCTCTGAATCACAAAACTATTCTTTTTTGATTATAAAATAATGTGTATTGATGATACAAAATTTGCAAAACACAGAAAAAAGTAAAGAAAATCTTTGTCAATTGCTTATCTCTGAGGCAGTTCATTAATATTTGATATAGTATATACAACAGTATTTTTGTCTCTTTCTTTTATGTTGAGCTCACAGTGTATATGTAATTTAATCCTCTTTCATTTCACATGTCATCAGTATTTTTCCATGTTACTAAAATCTTTATAAATGTATTTTAATGGCTGTGTTATTATAATGATTATAATAGATATACCGTTACTTGTTTAAACATTCCTGTTATTGAATATTTTGCTATTTGCAGATTTTTTTCTATCATAAATTAATGATTTTTTTTTTTTTTTTTGGGCATCTGGTGCTTTTTCTGTATTTTTAAATTTCCATAAAGAATAAGATCCAGGATTGAACCAGTCAATTATGCATATAAGTTTGTAGAAAATTGCTAAATACTAGACTCTATCCATGAGTACGTCTGGCCTCTTGCAGAGAAATATGAAAATGTCGAAGATCATGTAGATGGAAGATAACTTAACTTTAGAAAAGTTCTGTTATGTAATAGTATGACATAAGATATAATTGGTCTGTTTTCATAATCATTCCAGTTTGCAGGTATTTAGTAATGAAAATGTAAACATTTATCATGGATGCTAAGAATATAGCAGTGACCAAAAGAAAGTCTCCACCCTCCTGCAACTTGCGTTCTAATGAGGATAGGATGGGGAGAAAGACAGTGGATAGACACATAGGTCAGTTATTTGTTAAGTGGTAATAAGCATAATGCAGAAAAATAACAACTAAGCTGTAAAATTATAGAACAATACGGTATGTTGTTTAAAAGGGAGTACTTTTTGAGTATGTTGAAATAGTATGAGTTTAAAACGAGACAAAAAGAATACTAAGAATGAGGGAAAAGTGAGTTTAGGAATAAGGCTAAAAATATAGTTGTAAAGTATGCTGAGAATGAGTCACAAATTTGAATATAAGTTCTCTAACATCTGACCAGAAAGCTTGTGAAATATCTGTATCAGTTCTTTGTCTATGACAGTTGATTATGAGAGTCAGAGTTGTTTTGGCCTAAAGGTCACTTGGCATTCCCCTTGGGTAGGTCTTCATAAAAAGGAATCAAAGCAATATCATGAAGCAGTGATGTCTTTCAGAGGCATCTCTGATGCAGTGATAGTCTGTGGGTTATTTCTTGTAATAACGTGTAATATAAGCTAGTGGCCACATTGCAGATTTCAGTTAGTCAAATTTGGGGGAGTTAGTAGAGTGGCAAATTTTGCAATACGACAAGATTTAGGTGTTGTTTGTTCTCATAATAACCATTAATATTTTGGTATGTATTTTTCTAAGCTTTTGTTTTTAAAATTGTAATTCCAAAAAAGTATTGAAAATGAAAAATATTTTCCTAAGTTTGATGCACACACATAGGGTGGCACCTGAGAATCCACTGAGGATTTGGAAAATATTTGGTAAATGTACTATTTTAGCTTTATAAACTTTGCATTGTTAGGAATTGTGAAAACAATCTGGCTCCAAGGGTTTCACATAAGGAATGGAGGCACCAACATACTGTGTATACAAAAATGTATATTTAAAATAGGACCATGGCTTTCTTGTGTATCTAAAAATTTATAATGAGTTTTTTTTTAAATAACAAAGTTTGTTCTAATTTTTAGTGATGGTATAATATTTTATTATTATCAATCTGCCATAATGTAACTAATCCATTTAGATTTAGATGCATTGAGTTGATTGCTTTTTATGTTTGTGAACTAGTCTGATTATCCTTTATGATACATTCTAGAGATGGAATTGCTAGGTTAAGAAGAAAGCACAGGGCTTTCCTAGTGGCTCAGTGGTAAAGAATCTGCCTGCCAAGGCAGGAGACACTGGTGTGATCCCTGATCTGTGAAGATGCTATAACATTGCTAAACCCATGTGCCACAACTATAGAGTCTGTGCTCTAGGGCTAGAAAGCCACAACTACTGAAACCCTCGAACCTTAGTGCCCATGTTCTACAAGAGAAAGCACTGCAATGAGAGGGCCATACACCATAGCTAGAGAGTAGCTCCCATTCACCCCAACTAGAGAAAAGCCCACATAGCAACAAAGACCCATCAGAGCCAAAAATAAATAAGAAGAAAGCACATTTGAGTGATCTGTTAATTCGCTAAACATGTATTCAGTTCAGTAGGTCAGTTCTGTCCGACTCTTTGCGACCCCATTTCCCTGTCCATCATCAACTCCTGGAGCTTGTTCAAACTTATGTCCATCGTGTTGGTGATGCCATCCAATCATCTCATCTTCTGTGGTCCCCTTCTTCTCCCGCCTTCAATCCTTCCCAGCATCAGGGTCTTTTCTAATGAGTAGGTTCTTTGCATCAGGTGGCCAGCGTATTGGGAGTTGCAACTTCAGCATCAGTCCTTCCAGTGAATATTCAGGACTGATTTCCTTTAGGATGGACTGGTTGGATCTCCTTGCAGTCCAAGGGACTCTCAAGAGTCTTCTCCAATACCACAGTTCAAAAGCATCAATTCTCTGGAGCTCAGCTTTCTTTATCGTCCAACTCTCACATCCATAAATGACTACTGGAAAAAGCATAGCTTTGACTAGACGGACCTTTGTTGGTAAAGTAATGCCTCTGCTTTTTAATATACTGTCTAGGTTGGTCATAGCTTTTCTTCCAAGGAGCAAGCATATTTTAATTTCATGGCTGCACTCACCATCTGCATTGATTTTGGAGCCCAAAAATACAGTCTCTTACTGTTTCCATTGTTTCCCCATCTGTTTACTGTGACATGATGGGACTGGGTGAAATGATCTTAGTTTTCTGAATGTTGAGTTTTAAGCCAACCTTTTCAGTCTCCTCTTTCAATTTCATCAAGAGACTCTTTATTCTTTGCTTTCTGCCTTAAGTGTGGTGTCATCTGCGTATCTGAGGTTATTGATATTTCTCTTGGCAGTCTTGATTCCAGCTTGTGCTTCATTCACCCTACCATTTCACATGATGTACTCTGCATAGAAGTTAAATAAACAGGGTGACAATATACAGCCTTGATGTACTCCTTTCCCAATTTGGAACCAGTCTGCTGTTCTATGTCCAGTTCTAACTGTTGCTTCTTGACCTGCGGAGGCAGACAAGGTGGCTGGTATTCCCATCTTTTGAAGAATTTTCCACAGTTTGTTGTGATCCACACAGTTCAAAGGCTTTGGCGTAATCAATAAAGCAGATGTTTTTCTTTTATTTTTCTATGATCCAACAGATGTTGGCAGTTTAATCTCTGGTTCCTCTGCCTTTTCAAAATCCAGCTTGAACATCTAGAAGTTCATGGTTCACGTACTGTTGCTTGGGGAATTTTGAACATTACTTTGTTATCATGTGAGATGAGTGCAATTGTGTGGTAGTTTGAACATTCTTTGACATTGCCTTTCTTTGGGATTGGAATTAAAACTGATCTTTTCCAGTCCTGTGGCCGGCCAACTGCTGAGTTTTCCAAATTTGCTGGCATATTGAGTGCAGCACTTTCACAGCATCATCTTTTAGGTTTTAAAATAGGTCTTCTGGAATTCCATCACCTCCACTAGTTTTGTTCGTAGTGATGTTTCCTAAGGCCCACTTGACTTCGCATTCTGGGTGTCTGGCTCTAGGTGAGTGATGACACCATTGTGGTTATCTGGGTCATGAAGATCTTTTTTGTGTAGTTCTGTGTATTCTTGCCATGTCTTCTTAATATCTTCTGCTTCTGTTAGGTCATACAAGTTCTGTCCTTTATTGTGCTCATCTTTGCGTGATTGTTCCCTTGGTATCTCTAATTTTCTTGAAGAGATCTCTAGTCTTTCCCATTCTGTTGTTTTCCTCTATTTCTTTGCACTGATCACTGAGGAAGGCTTTCTTATTTCTCCTTGCTCTTCTCTGGAACTTGCATTCAAATGGGTATATCTTTCCTTTTCTCCCTTGTCTTTAGCAAAGGATTAGGATTTCTTATTAGATGTCAGGCATATATTGCTAAATTGCCTTCTGTAAAGGTTATATCACATTATAGATTCTGTTATAGGTGAATTTCGGAGTGTGTTTTATATGTAACGTGTTTATAAAAGTAGGTCCCACCAGATAAAAATCCTTGCATTCTTTACTCAGTAACTTGGTAAACCTCTGTACCTGTTAAGAACAGCACTGAAATCAAAATGAGACAAGAAGAAACCAGTTTTGCTCAAGGAGCCTGGCTGCCTAGCAGCACATACCCTAAAGTAATGAAGATTAATGGCCAGTCTTCCCTTTCTTCCTCTTTTTCCTGACAGTCCCTCACAAAGAACATGTTTATGGACATAATTAGCCATATTCCATGAAAAGAGTCTTAGTCATTGTAGACAAAAGATCAGGTGAAGGGGACATGGAATAAAGCCCCTCTGCAGAAGTTCTGGAGCCATCAATTCTCTACCATCGTAAGCTGTGTGTATGGCTTTCTCCTGAGTGGAGAGCCATGGATAGGGTGTTTCATGTTTTTACTCTTGGTCCCTCATCTTTGAGGGTATCAACTGTCTCAGCCTTAACCCCCTGCCAGAAGACAACAGGCATGATTACCCTGGATTTTCTATTCACCTTTCTTCCAGGGATTATCTTGTGATTTTCAGCTCAATTGATTTTATTAGGTTTGATTTGTTTGTCAGACGTTTGAAACTCACTTTTCTTTGTATAACAGTTTTTTTTGACCTTAATACTGATTCTAAACAAATGGGTTCGAGAGTTTTAAGAACTCCACACTTTTTTTTTTTTTTTTACTTTTGTGGCTTATGCTAGTTAATAATTTCAGAATATGTGTTCATAGAAATATGACGTAATTTGAAAATGTTTTTGTTGTGCTGTGTTGTAAGTACATTTGTAATGTCCTTTGAGATTATCCGTTTATATGAAATATTTATAAATGTATTGAAGTATGTTGCTACAAAAACGAATGTGATATGTGAAAAAAAGGCAGAGAGAAGTGGTGTTAAATAATTTACATTATTCTCTTTTAACTGTCCGTATTAAATTTGGAGAAACTGCACGTCTTTAGTTTTTATTGGAGTAAACAAATAAAATTTCTTTGGGACTAATGCCTTTTGACTTGCAGCCTGTTAACCTGGTATTAATTCCAGCCTGATAACTGCTCTTTCAGAGATGGAATGTCTCAGAGAGAGTGTATTTGCAGGACTTGGGCAGTAGAGAAGGTGTTTTCTTTACAAACAGTGATGAGGATATAACCAAGTGGTGTTAGTGTACTTAGTGCGAAGTACTATTTGAGTCCTTTTAGAATTACGATGCTAAAGTATTCTTGGCCTTACTCCCATTGAATACAGAGAATTTATTTACAATTTGAAATGTTCAACAGAATGCCAAGTTCTCCATATGAACTGGGTGAATTAATTTCAGGTTCTCCTGGTTTAGAATTCTACTTCTGCCCATTTTTTGTTTAGCGTAATTTCATGTATGTTAGCAAAATCATTTGTACAGGATGCCATCATTTATAAAGACTAGGCTGTTTGACTTCTTTCTCGTTTGTGTGGCGACCATTACAGGTTTTTGAGAAAGCTATTAGGTATAGTTCAGGTTATAAAGAAATATGCCATCGCTTTTACACTCAAGCAACTTAAAACATACTCAAAAGCTGAGACAAATACAGGGATCTTTAGGAACCTAACTTTGGTACAGACCTTTAAGTCAGTGACTGATAATTCAATGTCAGCCTGTTTGAAAGAGGCTTATAAAAGTGCTTGTGAACATATTCTTTTGCAAACATCTAAAGCAGTTTAACCTGGAATGAGGTTTTAAAACGCTTGCAAACACACACATGCACACACATACACTGTTTGGAAAACTATTTTAAAAAAGATGAGAAATGCCAAACATGAATGGAAATACATAAGAGTAAACATGGGAGGGAGCCATAGAGTAATCACTCCTTGACAGGCAGGATGGAGATAGATAACCTAGACTTGTTCCTGGTTCACTTAGCAAAAGAGGATAAACCTAAGGACTGAATCTTTTCTTTCAAGTCTTGATTATGGTTTAAGTTGAAAGCCAAAGGAACGGATAGTAGGAAGCTACAGCTGTAATTTTGTAACTAACAGGCAAACTTTCCTCAGGTAAAGAAAATGTCTGGGTCATGAACACTTAATTTGGAGATGAGGACTCCAAATGAGGTACGTTATGATACCCATTTTTTTGTAGGTAAAGCTTGTTTAATCAAGGATTTGTAGATGAGCAACATTTTGCTTTTCCTGCAAGGTGTTTCATGGATTCAAATGCTCTGGGTTTGAGACTGTTGTTCTCAGTATTTCGTATATTCTCTGAGGTGTCTGGTATTTGAATGAAACTGAATCTTAATGTAATTTTTACAGGTACTGCAGGCAATGGGATACCCAACGGGCTTTGATGCAGATATTGAATGTATGAGTTCCGATGAAAAGTCAGATAACGAAGGCAAAAATGAAACAGTGTCTTCAAACTCAAGCAATAATACTGGAAATTCTACAACTGAAACCTCCAGTACCTTAGAGGTATACTTATATATTTTTTTCTTAGAAATAAAAGTAATATATGTTTAATGTAAAAAATTTGAGAGGTCTGGAGAAGTACCTATGAGATAATCAAAAGCATATACAGGTGTATGTACTTAAGAGGCAGCCATTATTAATATTTTTGTTTATTTCTGTCCAGCCTTTTTTCTTTGGTTATTTTTTTTATGAAGGTAATGATACTTTCATACAGTTTTACATCTTGTTTTTTTTTTTGCTTAACTCTAAAAATATTTGTAAGCATAACTGTGTACTGTACGGATGTATCCTAATTTAACTAGCATTTCTCTTTTGCTGGCCATGGGAATCATGTCCAGCATCTCACAATTACAGTATATCAAGAATGTCAACAATAACTGAAGTGTGAAAAGCAAAAAGATCTAGGGAATTCCCTAGTCCATTGGATAGTAGCCCATGCTTCCACTACAGGGACCTAGGTTCAGTCTCTGGTAGGGGAACTAAGATCCTGCAAGCTGCTTGGCTATCAATGAATGAATGTATTTATGTATGTATGTAAACTTTAAAAAAAAAAAAGCTAATGAGGGAAATTTAGGATTATTTGAAATTTGTTCTAAGCTGTGGGGGTCAGGTCATCATTGAGTTGGGCCAGGCCTAAAGAGGGCATAGCCTGTTCCTCAGACTCTTGAGTAGTCCTGACACATTGTCACAGATAATAGAATTTTACAAAAATCCAAGTAGAAATGATACATGGCTTAATTGGAAATTCAAGAGGCCCTTGCTTGTAGCATTTTACATAAGGAAAATTAACTTAGCAAGAGCTTATATGACATTTTTTAAAAAAGTTGTCTTTTGCAAAAATGAATATTTATCAAGGACTTAGTACTTAACTCCTTTTGGTGGTGGTTTAGTCGCTAGGTCATGTCCAACTCTTGAAACCCCATGGCCAGACTTCTCTGTTCATGGAATTCTCCAGGCAGGAATACTGGAGTGGGTTGCCATTTTCTTCTCCAGAGGGTCGTCCCGACCTAGGAATCAAACCCAGGTCTCCTACCTGCTTTTCAGGCAGATTCTTTACCCACTGAGCTATGAGGGACTAAACTCCTTTTAGTATCTGCATATTACTAGGTGCTACAGAAATTGTGTCCAGAGCCTAAAAGTGTTCTGAGGATAGAAGGGCAAAATATATTCATTATTATGATTTAATGTGATAAGCACCATGATTGCAAAATGAAACATACACACATGTAAAATCAGAGTAGTATATGAGCTTGATTTGAGATAATGAAGAGGATTTTGCTCTGTGGGGAAGAGATGGAAAGAAGACATTCTGGGACAAGGAAAGTGAAAATGTTAGTCACTCAGTGACTCTTTGTGACCCCCATGGACTGTAGCCTGCCAAGCTCCTCTGTCCATGGAATTCTCTAGGTAAGAATACTAGAGTGGGTAGCCATTCCCTTCTACAGTAGATCTTCCCGACCCAGGGATTGAACCCCGGTCTCCCAATCTCCCGCACAGCAGGCAGATTCTTTACCATCTGGGCCACCAGAGATCTGAAATTGTGAAAGTAGATGTCTGAGAAGTACCAGGTGGGCCTGTATGGAGGGAACGGATTAGGGCTGAGGCCTGTGAAAGCCATTCCTGATTCCATTTGTGATGTGGTGGATAGAAGCCATGGCACCTGCCTTTGGAGAGGACCAGTCATTCATAAGCGGTTGTCACAGGCAGGCAAAGATGGTTTGCTGGCAGTGTTATAAATACTTGTGTCCGACTCTTTGTGACCCATGGACTGTAGCCCATCAGGCTCCTTTGTTCATGGGATTCTCCAGCAAGAATACTGGAATGGATTGCCATGCCCTCTTTCAGATCTTCCTGACCCAGGGATTGAACCCAAGTTCTTATGCCTCCTGCTTTGTTAGGTGGGTTCTTTACCACAGCTTCCCTGGTGGCTCAGAGATTAAAGCGTCTGCCTGCAATGAAGGAGACCTGGGTTCGATCCCTGGATTGGGAAGATCCCCTGGAGAAGGAAATGGCGACCTACTCTAGTATTCTTGCCTGAAGAATCCCACGGACGGAGGAGCCTGGTGGGCTACAGTCCACGGGGTCGCAAAGAGTTAGACATGACTGAGTGACTTGACTTATTGTCTTTACCACAGCACACCTGGGAAGCTCACTAAGAGAAAAAGAGCTAATTAATTATAAGGTTCAGACTGTTAAGTTCACAGGAAATTAAAAGAGCAGAGCACTGTGGGCTGAATTAGCAGCAGTTAAGAGAGTATATCGAAGACGGCACTGGTGACCCACTCCAGTACCCTTGCCTGGAAAATCCCATGGGTTGAGGAGCCTGGTAGGCAGTCCATGGGGTCGCAAAGAATCGGACATGACTGAGCGACTTCACTTTCACTTTTCACTTTCTTGCTTTGGAGAAGGAAATGGCAACCCACTCCAGTGTTCTTGCCTGGAGAATCCCAGGGACGGGGGAGCCTGGTGGGCTGCCATCTGTGGGGTTGCACAGAGTCGGACATGCCTGAAGTGACTTAGCAGCAGCAGCAGCAGCAGCAGCAGCAGGAGAGTATGTGGAAGTTTGGTAGTGAATCCATCTCTGCTTTGCTTCCGTAAAATGTAGTAATGGAGAGGGGAGAAAACTTTTATTTTTGTCTTGACTCATTTTTATAGAAGTGATTTCAGGGGACTTCCCAGGTCCAGTGGATAAAACTCCACATTCCCAGTGCAGGGGGCTTGGGTTCAACCCCTGGTCAGGGAACTAGATCTTGCATGCTGCAACTAAGATCCAGTACAGCCAAATAAAAAATAATTAAATATTTTTAAAAAGTGATTTCAGGTTTGAAAACAGAGAGTGATTACCACACAGAATAGTTTCAGAAATTACTCATTACCTTTAAAAGACGGAGACCAGAAATTTGCCTTGAAACTTAAAAAAACGTAGATTGTTAAAAATTCTTCAAGAAATGATGTTTTTAACAAAATGATCCAGGAATGTTTATTAATATTATCTTTTAAAATTGTCCAGTGTTCCACTTTGATAATGTCAACTACTTATTAAATCAGCATAGAGTATTTTAAGAGAATCTTGTTGTCCGTTAGGTTTATATACATTAAAATCCTATTATATATACTTGCTGTTCACCATTTCTTGAGCAATTACTGTGGCAGAACTATAGACGTAAACTCTAACCTCAAAAAGTGCTCAATCATTGGGTCTTTATAAATTGTAGTTATGTGGTATTTTGTGATTTGTTTTCAGTCCTAACCTTTGCACTCTTACATGAATTACTTCTCTTCCTCACTGCTAGTTTATCTTTGTGTCAATTCTTTCCACCACCTCTAGAGTTGTCTTCTAATTTAATCATGATTTTTCTCTTTGAGACCCCATAGACTTCAGTATGCCAGGCTTCCCTGTCCTTCACCATCTCCCAGAGCTTGCTCAGACTCATATCCGTCGAGTAGGTGATGCTGTCCAACCATTTCATCTTCTGTCATCCCCTTCTCTTCCTGTCTTCTATCTTTCCCAGCATCAGTGTCTTTTCCAGTGAGTTGGCTCTTTGCATAAGATGGCCAAAGTATTGGTTTTCAGCCTCAGCATCAGTCCTTCCAATGAATATTCAGGATTGATTGATTTCCTTTAGGATTGATTAGGTTGATCTCCTTGCTGTCCAGTGGACTCTCAAGAGTCCTCTCCAACACCATAGTTTGAAAGCATCAATTCTTTGATGCTCAGCCTTCTTTATGGTCCAGCTCTCACATCCATACGTGACTACTGGAAAAACCATAAACTATACTGTATGTGACTTATGGGCAAAATGATGTCTCTGCTTTTTAATACACTGTCTAGATTTGTCATTATTGTCCACTATATTAAAGATGGGCAAATATAAAATCAGAAAAAGACATCTCATTGATACACCAAGAGGATTAGTTTAAGATAAAGGGATTTACTAGTAAATACAGACTTACTTATCATCTATTCTGTACTTGGTACTGTGGTTGATAGTACAGGGCATATGAAAATGCACCAACTCATAGCTTTGACTATTCGGACCTTTGTCAGCAAAGTAATGGCTCTGCTTTTCAGATTTAAATCCTCCAGTGGCTCCCTGGTGTCCATAAAAAGGTTGGAGCTCATTTGCATGACATTTGAAGTCCTTTATGGCTTGGCTACATCAAGGGTGTTTCTAATCTGGTTCTGCTTTTGTCTCCTCACTCCCTTAATATAGCCAAATAGAATTTATTTACATTTCCGAAACATTCTTTCCTTCTTTTGGGCTTTGGCATGGCTGTTTATTCTGTCCAGAATGCCCTTCTATGTTTCCTCCTTATCATGGTCTGGTACTACTTTTAAGATCAGTTTTGTATGTCACTTCTGGGCTTCCCTGATGGCTCAGAGGTTAAAGCGTCTGACTCCAATGCAGGAGACCCGGCTTCGATCCCTGGGTCGGGAAGATCCCCTGGAGAAGGAAATGGCAACCCACTCCAGTATTCTTGCCTGGAGAATCTCATGGACAGAGGAGCCTGGTAGGCTACAGTCCACGGGGTTGCAAAGAGTCGGACACTACTGAGCGACTTCACTTTCACTTTCACTTCTAGGAAAGCTATCCTGTTTGCCCTAGAAAATGATTACTTGTACTGTGTTTCCATAACATGCACCTGCTCTATTGTTAAGTCACTTCAGTTGTGTCCAACTCTGTGCAACCCCATAGACGGCAGCCCACCGGGCTCCCCCGTCCCTGGGATTCTCCAGGCAAGAACACTGGAGTGGGTTGCCATTTCCTTCTCCAATGCATGAAAGTGAAAAGTGAAAGTGATGTTGCTCAGTCATGTCCAACTCTTAGCGACCCCATGGACTGCAGCCCACGAGGCTCCTCCGTCCATGGGATTTTCCAGGCAAGAGTACTGGAGTGGGGTGCCATTGAGTGTTCATTATTTCATAGTGATTAGATCAGTCCCTCCCACTGTACTCTAGATCCTTGAGGGCAGGGAATGACTGCTTTTATTTTTAAATTTCTGAATTCATAGTCTGTAGCCTGCTGTTTTTACTGTTGGTTCCCTCAGATCTCTTTAGAGACTGAGAGGTGTATAGGCACATTTTCTTTCCATCTCCCAAATTGAGAGCTGTTTAAGCCTAATCCTAAAGGTAAAAAACATTGAATGTGAATCTTTACTCTTCTACCTACATTGTCAGTCATTTATAGTTTTGTTCTTAGATCTTGAACACACTAGATCAGACCCTGGAGTGTCAGGTAATGGCCAGGCTCCACTGCTCTAGCATCCTGCTTTGTGGAGACCTCCTTGCTTCCATGACAGGGTGAATGTAGGATTTCTGTCCCTTTAGAGATGTTTTGTCATTCATACGAAGAAGTAATCGTGCATCCTAGCTCCCAAATGCTTTAAAGTATAATTTTTGAGCCTCTTTTTCAGTAGAGATATAGTATACTTGTATTAATAAGAAATCTAATACTTTAAAATCTCCCTTGGTTGAACATCCCTTTAGGTAAGAACTCAGGGCCCTATTCTCACAGCAAGTGGCAAAAATCCTGTCATGGAGCTCAATGAAAAAAGAAGAGGTCTCAAGTATGAACTCATCTCGGAGACTGGTGGAAGCCATGACAAACGCTTTGTGATGGAGGTATGTACCCAGATACAAGCCAGCCTTATGTTTCCCCTCAAAGACATAGGTTGTTCTGAGCTTACTTTTAAAAAAAGACTTAGACTCAGTCAGTTCTTATGGCAGTATTTGACTTTTGGTGTTTTTGTTTTCTGTGTTATGATACATTTAAATTAAAACTACACAGAGGAGTTGCATAGGATAACTGCAGAGTGTTGTTCTTGATTTTAGGTAGAAGTGGATGGACAAAAATTCAGAGGTGCAGGTCCAAATAAGAAAGTGGCAAAGGCAAGTGCAGCTTTAGCTGCCCTGGAGAAACTGTTTTCTGGACCCAATGCAGCAAATAATAAGAAAAAGAAGATTATCCCTCAGGTATGAGTTAAGCATTAAACCTTAGAAAGATACCACCAGAGTGAAATCTCCTTTCATATCTTTGTGCCACTTGAGATTTTTCTGAAGTTATTTATTTTTCTTGCTTGGACTTGGCAACTTTTTCTGTTGGGTTGATCATGCATAATAGAAATATGATTACTGGTCCTCTGTTTTGTGGTCTTTCAGGCAAATCCTATGTTCAAAAGAGACGGATGGCTTTAAATATTCGGGGCTTCAAGTCCTCTTGAAGCACTGTTGAAGGGCTGGGACTCTAATGAGATCCTGCGTCTGTTTAGGGAAGCTGCCGAGAGTGTTGAGCTTATTCTCATCCCATCCTGCAGTTGTTCTTCTATTTCCTTTCCAGTTTTGTCCTTTTACATTGTTTAGTTTGGGGTTTCTTTGAGGGTAGCACAGTAGAAATTGACCCTGTGTTGCTTTTGTTCGTTACTGACACTGGAAATGTCAGAGCTGCAGAAGGCCCAGGATTGTAGCAAGGATCGCAGTAAGAAAAGATGGCTTCCTAATTGCACGCTTTTGAATAACAGATTCTCCCATGCATTCATTTACATATTCAAAAGTATTTTCTAGACATACACCATGTGCATGATTGTGAGGTGAAAAGAGATATGTAACTAACTATAAGACACATTCTCTGTCTGGTGGAGAACACTGGTATAATAATATCTGAATATATTACGTCATAGGGAAAAGTCAAGTAAAAATGTTTAGACCAATAGAAGGAAGCATAGATTAAGATTCTGTGTTAAATATGCATATGCAAAGTCCATTGTTAACAGAGTAGAATAATCACAATAGAACACTTTGGACGCATTGACACTGCTTGTAGTATCACAGCTGACTGTAAAGGTTCCCTTTGAAACCTGATTCTTCTCATTTCAAAGACTGTGGGCATGCTCCTATTGTATATGATATCCATCTTAGAAATATGTTTTGTGTTCATTTACATTTTTTGTATTTACTATAATAAACACTGCTTATATTCTTGAATTCATAATATAAACAAAGAAAACTTACTGAGGTGAAATATAAATAAAGCATTTAAGTTGTATTGGTACATGTGTAGAGAAAGGATAAATGGATTTTCTTTTTCTAAAATCTTTTATAAGATGTTCTAAATTAGTAGAAAGATAATTGTGACCTTGTTTGTATTGGTGTGTTTTTCTTGTGCATACATCTTGTATATGGTCAGTTAATTTTAGTGTTTATAAAGCCTGTGTGCAGATAACTTATTACGTAGTTAGGTTTGGTTCTAGGAGACAGGAGTTTGATTTGTGTGGAGTCACTGTGCTGCCGCCAGATTGCTAATTCCTGACTGCATTTGACTAAGCTGTGTTTAAAAAAAAGTCTGCATGAAGTTCACTCATTTTTAGAAATTTTCCATACTAGAAGATATAAAACTCATGTGTTCAATGTGCTTGACAGCCAAGAAGCAGTCTATTTTGGATTTGTGGGTTGGATTTTTTTCTCAGCCAGAAGGGAAGATGGCTGTTTCTCTGTTCATGATACATTTGACCTTGAAGCTGTCTTCTGCTCAGTCATACTAGCGATAGAGGCTATCCTAGGAGGAAAAAAGCTGGGGATTTTTCAATGAGAGATAAACGTGTATATGCACTGACTGTTGAAACTGTGTGTAGTGCTGCTGACTTGCTCTGCAACGCTTTTGAGACTCTGAACCTCCTTCCCTGAAGCTTGGTTATAGCAGGGAATGTTACTAGTTTCTTAAGTTTCCTGAGCTTGAGTTTTTGTTGCATTATTATAAAA
Source organism: Oryx dammah (assembly GCF_014754425.2). Taxonomy (NCBI): domain Eukaryota; kingdom Metazoa; phylum Chordata; class Mammalia; order Artiodactyla; family Bovidae; genus Oryx; species Oryx dammah. The sequence goes on along the minus strand of NW_024070209.1, from coordinate 93,138,360 downwards.
AGTAAACATAATATTTAATTTAAATCTAGATGTTTTCTTATTTCTTAAAATTTCAGTTTCCTAAAGGAATGGTTTTGCATTCCTGTATACTGTTACTCCTTGCCTACTTTTCAGTTTTATATCTGTTTTCTCAGTTTCTCTTTCTACTCTGCAGTAAGGAAAACAAAGTAGATGTCATAATCCCTATTTTACAATTAGCAGGGAGACTGCCATAGAGATTCTGCGACTTTACCAGAGTCCTGTGGCATTTTAGAGCACACACACACCCCCCACACACACACCCCACACACCCCCCTCCCCATAATCCTATGCTGCAGCCCCCACCCCTGCTGCCAGAGGAATCTGCTTCCTGAGGTCTCAGCTACTTGGAGCAGGGGCTGGCATCCACATCTTTGGTCTTCCTGTCTTAATCTTCCCCACCTCTTTCTTTTTAAACCTGACTCAGGTTCATAGCTAATTGTAGGAGGTTTGCTGTGTTTTTTTGTTTGTTGGAAGAGAATTCAGTGGATTTTGAACCTAGATATCAGGTGTCTGTAATTACTTTTAATTAGGCCTAAAATGTCTTTGGATGTAATCTGACTGCTGAAGTGTATGTGTAGAAAATGAACTGTTTCTGGATAAACTTCAAGTGAAAAGAACACTATCTGCATACTTCTGTGTGTGTGTTAGTCGCTCAGTCGTGTCCAACTCTGCAACCCCATGGACTACAGCCCTCCATGACCCCTCTGTCCATGGGATTCTCCAGGCAAGAATACTGGAGTGGATCTCCGTTTCCTTCTCCAGGGGAGCTTCCTGAGCCAGGGATCGAACCTCTGTTTCCTGCAGGCAGATTCTTTACTGTTTGAGTCACCAGGGAAGCCCAGTATGCCAGCATATTTTCTGGACCAACTCTGTAATACATCATTTTCATTTTACAGATGATAAGCTGAAGTCATCACAGGCACAGATGAATTGCGTCATGTACAGGCTCAAGTTTCGCATAGAGGTTATATACATTACAGGGTTGATGAGATGATCTTATTTCTCTCAGTAATGAAATGTGTTATTTTTAACAGGCAAAGGGTGTTGTGAATACAGCTGTGTCTGCAGCAGTCCAAGCTGTTCGGGGCAGAGGAAGAGGAACTCTAACAAGGGGGGCTTTTGTTGGGGCCACAGCTGCTCCCGGCTACATAGCTCCAGGTATAGTACAACCTGAGAGATGTCTGCCTCCTTTTCTGGGCCACAGTTTCCAAGAATAGCGTCTCCTTTATTTTCCAGGGTTACACAGGGTTTCTGGAAACATAATACAGGTATAGGATGCTTGTGCACTGAAATTTGAAAGAAGAATCTATCGAATGTTATTAGGTTTTCTCCTGGAATCTGCTGAATGACTAGAGGCCTTTTGGAGGGAGGTGACAGACGAAGAATATTGCACTTGGTGGAGGGGACATATTTTGACAATGTGAAAGCTCAGAGATATTCCACACACTGGGGAGTTTGGATACTGAGCCGGGTGTATTCATTAGGGACACAGATGACAGGTTGGGTATCACAGGTGAGAAAAACCTTTGGATTGGTAAGAGGCTGCTCAATTGAGGTGAAGCCTGACCGTGTTAGCATTTCTTTAACTCAGTGTCTGGTGAATCATCAAGGGCTGGAGAATTACGTAAAAAGGAAAGGGGGAGCTTTCTTATTCAGTGTTGAGTAAACAGTAGATACTTGCATATCAATGATTTCAGTTACTTGATTTTAGTCTTCACAGTGTTTCCTCAAGTAGAAATTACTTCTGTTTTTTTCCAGATGAGGAAAAACTAAAGTTTAGGGAGGTAAGGCAGTGAGCTCAGTGTGAGACATCTTGTAAACAGCAGAGCAGAGATCTGAATGTAATAAGAGTTTCTAGTTCCAAAGTTTGTATTCTTTCCATTTCACAGCATGGCTTGAGGAAGATGGGGAAAGAAGCCTTCTTTCTGTCTTTTGTTTCAATCTTTATATTATTTTAGCAGTAGTGGTACAGCTGTCTCGTTGAAGTTAAATTCTTGTAATCGTGCAAACATGGAACTTTGAACTTGACAAGTAAACCTCTTGCAGTTGTTGATTAGATAAATTGTCGTAAAGATTGGGTCTTGTCATTATTTTTTGCATAACTGTGTGACACTCATAAGAGGTTCACTTGGATTCTGGGTTATTTCCGGCCCCCCTCACACACACACCTCCTGCCACCCCAAGAAAGAATTAGAATAGGCTTTTTGGGAAGTTTTGTGGATAATGTGGCTTTGGAGTTAAGCTTCTAGAACTTGATCCCACTAGGGGCATAGCTCAAAAATGTGTCATATAAAGAATGTACTCTCTCATTCAAATATTGTGTGCCTGCTCACAGAGCAGGCATGGCATTTTGTTCTCCTGAAGTGTTTGGCATAAAGGTGAGATATACTAATGGAATGCTCATGACTGACTGAGCTGCTGTGATAAAGGAGAAAGGCACAGTGTCGTGAGGGAACGTGACAGGGAAACCTGGTCTAGTCTGTTGGGGACTCGAAGGTTTTCCTGAAGACGTGACACGTGAACTGAGCTTTGAAGAATGAGTAGGAGTTAGAGCAGATTCAAGTCCAAGAGCGCTGCCTGCAGAGGGAGCAGCACGTCAGCGCCCTGTGGTGCTGGTGGGAGGGAACTTAGCTTATTTGAAGAATGAGGATGAGACCAGTCTGTAGTGTGGAGAGCCCAGGGAGGGGCTAGGGTGGATTTGAGCTGAAGCTGGATGTTCAGTCCCCGTCCTGGAGGTCTTTCTTGGTTTGGGTTTTGGTCTTAGAACCTAAGTGCAGTGGGAAGTCATGAAGGGTTCTAAGAGAAGTGACGAGATCAGACTTTGTTTGTGAAAATCACTCTCTGTTGTATGAAGAATGACTCGTAGGGGCAGAAGTTGGCATGCCAAGTCACAGTAGAAAGCTTTTGGAAACTCAGAGCCCAGGTGGGAGGCAGTGGAGGCACATCCTGTGGGTGTAGGGAAGTAGATGGGTGGCAGGAAGTGAGCAGATGGAACAACTTGAGAAGCAATTGATTGGTTTATTGTGGAGAATGAAACAGAGTGAGATTTCAAGTGTCCCTCCAGGATCTTCAGCTGGAGGAGGTAGGTTGGAGGTGGTGCCATTGAGAGACAGAAGCTGAAAGACCAGTGGCAGTGGGACCAGGGGAGGAAGGAGGGTGGTTACAGTTTGATACAGTTTGTGTGTCCAAAATTAAGACCTTTTTCTGTACATCTCACTATTTTATGGAAATTTAAAAAAAATTTTTTTTTTTGCCTTGTTTAATGTCTTGTTAAAGGAAGCAGCTTTCATTGAACAGTAGTAGGCAGCTTGAGGCGAACTGTCCTGCCTTTGGTGGTGTGCTTGTCCAGGTGTGCGCAGCTACTGGGGCATGGGATGTTCCCCTCACTCAGGTGGCCAGCCACCATCTGCTAGTGGCAGTGATTGTGAGGGAATCCTAGTAGCTTCTCTCTTACATCATTGCCCTGACCTCTGTGAAAGGCCTGTCTCCTGAAGGCTTTCAAAAGGAAGTTCTTTTATAGCCTAGAGGACATTCAGATGAGGTCAGATTAGATTATGAATAGGTTATATGCCTTTTGCAGAGCGTATTCCTTGCAGCAGGGACTATAGTATTTTTACATATGTTTTTAAATCCATTCCTCTGCTGTCAGTTTCTGCAGAAGACTGAGGCTCTGAGAGGGTAAATATTAAATAGTGCGTGCTATTCAAAGTCACCTTACTTAGTGGGACGGGAAGTCAGGATTAGAAGCCAGTGGCCTGTATTGGGGTACAACTACTGGCCAGCTCAGCAGTTCTAGTTTCTCTCTTTAAGGAGGTTTTAGTAAAGCCTTTGAAACTATAACCTATGCCAACAAACTGCCTTTTCCTGGAATAAATTTGATATATAGCATTCTTTTTTAAGCATTAACTTTTTTGGCTTCTGATACTTTTCTTACTGTTCATTTCCTACTGCTTATTTCAGCTGTCTTTTGTCCTCTTGAAGTATATGATGTAGTGAGCACTAAAGATTCAGTTGTACAGCCCCTAGGTTTATGACTTAAGTGTAGACTAAAAAGTGAAAAATTTTATCTCTTATAAAAATGTTTCAACTAGTCCCCAAAAGCAGTTTACTTTTTTTTTTTTCAACATGTGTTTGAATATTTTGTCTCAAGAGATTTGGAACTGAGCATTCAAAGATGACTTAAGATTTAGCGTCTGCCCCAGGGAATGCTTGGGGTCACTTGGGATGGGAACAGACACTTAAGAAAGCACCATGAAATACAAAACAAGCGATGATATGGGGTGGGCCAAGTGAACCGCAAGCCTAGGGGACTTCACAGAGGAGCTGATTCCTAAAGAATGAGTTGCAGTTGGTTAGCTAAAGAAGATGGAAAAAAAAATTATTTTAGCAGCAGAAATGATTCTAGGAAAAGGAGCTGTAAGGTAAAAAGGCTGGATTTGTTTTGGGTACAACGTGAAGGGCCTGTGTAGATTTTGTGCCCTTACTCTGTTTTTCCTAGAGATTTACCCAAGTGTTTTAATATTTATATGTTTTAAAGTCATTTTACTGAAAGGTTAAAGATTGTTTCTGTTAACATACTATTTCTAATCCCTATAAAACTATATAAAGTAGCTTGGAGGGTTTCCCATTCTATAGATGAAAGTGGCAACTCAAAAGTTAGATATCTAAGGACATATAAGAAACTAGTGGTAGAACTAATTGGTTCAAAAAGTGTTCTTTGTACTAGTTTCATATTGACAGTATGAGCCTTTTTCATAGGCACCAGATGCTAATGGCAATTTTAGCAACATTTATTGAGAGACCCTGTGCTGGGGCCCAGAATTGGGATATGAGCAAGGCATGGAGCTTGGCCTCAAGCCTGCAGCCTGATGTGTGTGCCTCTTTACTGGCATTTGAGGCTTTAGTCTGCTCTGTTACTGCTTTCAGAAAAAAGACTTGGAAATTTCTATTATCCAACTTTGAGAAATTGGTAATTTGAGTGGTTCTGAGTATAGTTTTGTTGAACAAATTATGTTTAGTGAGTGGTTACTACATGCCATTCTGCTAGGTTCCGGTGATACAAAGATGTATAAGACTTGAGTCTCTGCCATTCTAGTGGGGAATGCAGGTAGAATTGATAATTACAATGTAATGTGGTAAGTGTAGTGAGAAGTAAGTGTAGTCAGTATCTGGTAGGCCATAATAAAAAGCTTCCAGTCTGCTTAGGCATGGAGGGGACTGGTGGACTAGGGCCATCCTGGGAAGGGTTCTTGTTCAGCCACACCTGGAAGAAGTCCTCAGGCAGGGCCCAAGGTGCCGGGCCCGATGCTCCTTGTGAATCGGGCCAGTGCTGACTGCCCTTTGTCCTGACTGACCTGCTTTCTCCTTCTTTGCACCAGGCTATGGAACACCCTATGGCTACAGCACAGCTGCCCCTGCCTATGGTATGTACACTGTCTTACTGATTTCTCCTCTTAGCCTCTGCACAGCAATCCAAAGCACAGTTTGTATCTAGGGTTTCTTTAAATGACTTGGAGGATCTCAGACCTGCTCATTCTAGTGACCCAACTTAAATTCCCTTTGAAAATGCCACAACCTTGTGGTTCTTGGTTTGGTTGGAGTTGCTCTTCTCTCTGCTTTGCCTGATTGAAGGACTGCTTGTTCTAATTGCCTGTTTCTGACCATATTGAAATTAAATATTCTAAGTAGTTCTTCTTACAGCCAACTTACACTCCATTCAAAGGCTACTGAAGGGCCATACCCAGTTCTAGCTTGGCTGCCTGCCAGTTACAGAGCCACGTTTAAGTTTCTGGTTAGAAACTGTATGAACTGCAGGTGATTTGAGTTAGGGATAGGACGTACTCACTTCACATTGGCACTGTTATGCTTTGTTGTGAATTTTGCTGTGGAGGTGAAGGGAACAGGTCCCAGAGAGTGATGCAGGGTTATCCACAGCAGTGTTACCGAAGTTCTTACTGCAGAAAGTCTGTGTAGTACATGTGAGAAAATCAGGAATATCTCTTCTCCCTTCAAAAATAAAAATAAAGGCAAATGCAGAAATGAACCTCAGTGGCCCTTTGGATAACTTTTGAATGAGGTTTATGTGGCAATGGAGGCAGTAGGTTTGGAGTCAGTGATATGCTCTCTTAGACATTTTTCCTATCTTGGGTGCTACATGGTATAAAATCAGCCATCTGCAGAATGTTTGTCACTTAGAGCAAAAAGAGCACCAGTGTGTGTGTGTGCTTACATGAGTGTGTGAGAGCATGTGTGTACACACGAGTGCGTGTGCCCCAGTGCGACCCTAGGCTGGGCGTGCGTGCACACGGAAGAGAAGGACCTTGCCTGTATTGCTACTTGTGGTGGTAGTCCTTCACACGAGCCTCAGGCCTTTCCTTGTGCTTTTTCTCTTCATGCATCAGCTTTCCCATTTTTGTTTGGATGGAAATTATGGGTCTTTAAGACACTGCTAAATTGAAGCTTCATTTGATTTTGTAACTGTAGAAATAAGTAGAAAGTGAACAATTTGAGCACTTCTCCCATTAAGATAGATCATTTACAACCTGGAAGATGTGGGGAAGCTGGAAGACTGACATTTGGGGTAGGTTTTCTCTAAGGTTGAGAACAGAGTCTGGAGTTTCAGCCTCACCTGCCTGTCTCCATTGGCATACTCAGCTATGGCCAGGGGCTCCCCGTATTCTGCTTATTCTTAGATATGGGGAGGGGGTTAGGAACTGGGGGCTCATTCAGGAATATGCTGTCTTTTAGAATTTATTTTAAATTCAAACTCTCTAGCTTCTTTTGATTTGGCCATTTGCTTTTACCATTCAGCCAACTTCTGCATCTCTTGACCACCTCTCCTTCCTGTGAATTAGGTCTGGTCAGTTTATCCAAATACATTTTGACTCACTGGACTCATTGTGATATGTCTTGTGTGAAAGCCAAAGCATCTGCCTTCTAGGGCAGGTCCTTAAGTTGGTGCCTTTCTTTTAGACATAGTAAGACCCATGTTCTTTAGGTTTGCAAGAGCTTTTTTTCTTTAAAACACTTACATATCTAGGCTCTAAGGTACATTCATGTTTTTCCTCAATCTTTTTAATTTCTCTCTCGTTCTTCCCTTTCCTCTAACATTAAACTTCCACCCTGCGGACTCCGAGCCCGCTCTTCAGAAGGCTTCTCTCTTCCATGTGTCATATAACTGACTTCCAAAGCTGGTGAAATTTAATGCCCCCATTTTTCACATAAAAGATACGGTTTTTAAGTGTTACTGTGATGCCAGCCTACTAAAACGATGCTTGATTTTGGCTGTAAGGTAAACATGTCTCTGGCCTTCGTAAAGCTGTTGCATGTGGGGTAGTTTCCCTCTGATCATCTGGTGCTCTCAGATACCTGCTGTTGCTGCTTTGTGATTTCTCCATAGGTTAAACATTAGAACAGAAACAAGGAGCAGATTTCAAATCATGCTTGAGTATGCAGAAGTTTGTGAGGCCACAAGAACTCATTAATTACAAAATTAAGAAAGTAATTAATCTTTCCAGATTTGCCATGCCAATATTGGCAGTAGCCATTAAGATAAATACCTGGTGACAACTCCAGTTGGAACTGTCTTTCTGGGGAGCTGAGGCCTGCACAGATAGCTGTGTTTGAATCTTGACAATCCCTGTTTCTCCTGTAATATGTGATGTGCCAAATTGAGAGTCACTTTAGAATATTAATCAATGGCATTGCTTTTGAGCTTTATAATTGATGGCAGCTCACTCAAATAAAATCCCTTTTTAGATATCATTCTTCCTGTGATGTAGCCATCTTAATTTTGAGTGGAAAATATTATCACACTATTAAGAGTAATTTCAAAGTTAGTGGGCCTCTTTCATAATGGTACATGTTGACTGACTAATCTGGAAAAGGTTAATGATAATCTCTGTAAGATTCTTTTTTTTAACCTGAAATTTTTATTGGATTATTAAACTTATTTGGAGTCCTCTCCGTTTCTTTTCTCTGTAGGTTTACCCAAGAGAATGGTTCTGTTACCCGTTATGAAATTCCCAACATATCCTGTTCCCCACTACTCATTCTTTTAGCAAATGACAGAAGCTAATTCCTATTCCAACAACAACCCAGTACATACAGAATGTTAGCGAAAAAGCCTTTTTATCCTGCTTTCTTTGAACACATACTTGATCAAAATTATTTGTAAAGAACATCTTTTCCTACTTTTTGATTTTAACAAATGCAACTTTAGTTCTCTAAAACTTGAAAACAAACAAAAAAGAAACCAGTTCTGTGAAACGGTACCTCATTTCCGGAAAATAACTTATACCAGCCCTTCTGTTCTAGGGAAATAAGTCTAGCAGTTCAAAGTTTAAGTTTTAAGAGGAATATCAGATTATGTAAAATTAAATTTGTGAAGGATGTATAGAGTCTCAAACACTGATCACAAATAAACTGCTTTGTTGTAACACAGAGTACTGCCTGGTTCCTGACGCAGTCACTGACGCTTAGCTGATTGATCTGTATTTGCCCCAGGGCACTTTAATTCGGGCTGTAGTTATTTTTTTTTAATACAATAGAGACTTTTCATTTAAACTTTAACTTTGTAAATACTGAAGTGTGTAATTAAAGCCAATAAAATATGGGTTTGAATATTGTTTTAGCTTATTATTTTTGATATGTTTTGGTATCAAATTATAAAGAATTGAAAACTAATAATAACTTAGCCCTAGAAACCCATTCATTTGTAAGTAAACTGATAAAACAAAGCAAAGACGATTGTTAGTTTGAGCCCGTCTATTTACTTTGTAAGCCCTTTGTACTCCTGCTGTACAAGGGCATCCCCCTGATAAAGGTTTATTCTGTTATCCGGCAATGGCTTATTAAAATGATGGCACTACCCAGAGATGGGGAAGGAGGAATGTGATTATTTTAGTTTCCGAATTTCCAAGTTTTAAAAAATAATAAATTAATCCATCAGTGACCCTCTCGTTCTTGTGGCCTTCTTCACTCTGTAAGATACTGTGTTCACTCCCTGGCTTTTTTCATGTAGATAGAAGATTAGCGATTTTTCTGGAATTCATTGAAGGGTCTCTTATCCTCTTCAATTAATCAGAATCTAAAGCAGCAACAGGGTCCCCATAAAAACTTGCTCTTCGATTGTCCCAGTTCTTGTTGAGTGCTGCTGTGAAAAGTGACAGGTTTCAGCCATGGGTCAGCATTTATTTTTTAAGACACCTGATTAAGCTGGTGAAAAATGATCAGTTGGTAACATTGTGCTGTTCTGTAAAGGGTGCAGACCTAAGTCTTCCACTTGCATTCTCACCTCCTTTGGAAGCCTATGATGTTACTAGAAGGTAATGGTTTCATTAAGGTACTCACCCCCATGAAGGCAACATTGTGGTCCTGTGTTGATATCTTGAAGGGTTACAAGTTGCTGTGTCTTAAAATTGTCCATTTTTAGTTTGAATTAGCTTTCCTCTTCTTTCTTCATTTCTGTCTTTTGGAGCTGAATAGTGCTCATCGCTGAGAGTGGGCTTCAAAATATGGCAAATTTATGTACCCAGTTTCTCTGGGACCACTAAACAAGCATGAAAGAGGCAGTTGAAAATAAATGTTAGTGTTACTTAATCACATATGTGATTTTTACACCACAGCTTGTCTGTTCCTTCAGCTCCTTGACCTTTTGTCTGTATCAGTGGTGGGTGATACTTTAATAAAACCTCATCACTTGCCGAAGTAGCTGTGAACTTACATTCTCATCCTGTGCATTAGTGGCTAGACCTACACAAGAGGGCCCATCTCAGCTGGGAGTTCTCATGTTTCATTGATTTGTTTTGCTGACCTATGGATGAAACAGAGCCATCACTGAGAAGAAAAAGCATGGCTGGTAGTGTCCAGTTTTTCTTAATTAAGTATTTACAACAGCCCTCTTTGTTTATGGAATACTATTAATTGGCAGCTGCAGCTGTATTGTTATTTGAAATTGATTGTCAAATTTGCATTCCAAGTTGGAATCTCTCTGGAGATTTCTCTTTAGAAAATTCTTTCAAAGTAGCTGACTTGTAACGCAACTCAACCCCTCCGTAACGGTGCAAAGGGAGCTGTGCTCTTTTCCACCATGATGGCAGTCATTTCAAATGGTTTCTACCAAGTCTTTTTTTTTTTTTTTTTTTTAATTTGTTGTTTGTTGGAAGTTACTAACCATGTTTTGTAAACCTGCCCAGTTGCTGCAAACTTTGACATTTCTCTGCTTTACTTAAAATAATCGAGCTGTCAGTCCTTCGTTAGAAGTGGTAACCATGCAAGTTCAACTGTTTAAATTTTGTAATGGATTAAGTGTCCTCCCCCCACCCCCACCCCCCTTTGCCCTTCCCACCCCTTCATTTTGTAATGAAAATTCCACTTACAGCTGAAAGAGCAGAGAAATATAAATGAAGCTTTTGGCTTCACCAAATTCTGTGACATTAACACCAAGTTTTGCTTCTCTGCTCTTTTCTCCACTGTAGGTGGTTTTTTCATTGACAGCCCCTATTGCCAGCCTCTGAGCGTCGCACCATTTATTATTCACTTGGGCCCTCAAGATTTCTTCTCTGACTTCTAGAACCATCAGGTTGTCTGGCTTGAAATGGCAATTTCTATGTCTTGATCTTAAGAGCAATGTGACCCCCTGAGGCTTTCCAGCTTTCAGACACAGCACTCTTGACACCTCCTTTTGGAAAGCAGTGACTGAGCATTTTAAAGAAGAGCAATACTTTATTCAAAGCCACGGTGTCTGTTTGAAAACTTTTCCTTTGGAAACCTAGCAATACCTGGATATACTTAACCCCTCCTAGCCTAGTCTTTTGTCAGGGAGTCTACAGACCAATGTAGAACTTAGAATTAGTGTATGAGCTGTGCTATCTTCTGACAATTTTTAAACTTTTTTTAGCACATAAACTGAATAGTTGCATTCCTGACTGTGTCAGTTAGCGCTATTATAATTCCTCAGAGATAGGGGTCCTCCTTGAAGCCATATTTCTTTGCATGGGGGCTGGCACCCAGCCAGGGAGGTGGCCTGCAGCCGTGTTTCTTGAGGCTGCCCGTGTCCCTCATGTCTTGTGCAAGGTAATTGGTCCAATAGATTCCCGACATACCTCACGCTGACTAGATGCAGTACATGGTGCGGGGGCGCGAGGGCTCCTTGAGTCGTTTGTAGGCTCTCAAATTGTTAACCTGGGGAACAAACCACTGATAGATTTTGCTGGTATTAGCCTTTTCTTCTTTTTTAAAATTTGGGTGAAATGTTTGAAAATCATGAATCAGTCAGTCACCGTTATTAATTGAAGAGCTGGGAATACCTCGTTAATGTATTTTTAAAACTGGTGTTGGACCCTCTGTGTATTTCAGGTTAATACTTTTAAGCAGTTTTCAGCACGTTTATCTCACTTTATTCTCGTTCTCCTCGGACCTTCGTAGCCATATCACTTGTATAAAATAGGCTGAGATATAGTGACTGTAAGCTGTGGTCTCAGTGTACAAAGGTAAGCTCTTTTATTTTCTGATTAAAGAGAAAGTTAAAAACCAATGGACACAACATGCATATATGACAATCATATATGATGCATTTGATCTCCTGGGTCTTCTGTCATCACATTACTTTCGAATGTTTTATGATCTAAATGTAAAATAGTTATTTTCAGCATTTTGTTTAATAATACCCTTGTAATTTCTATTCAAGAGACATTTCACTTTTAAGTGTGTGTATGTGTATAGAAATTATGATATAACATATATGCGAATTACACACACTTACCTGTTTAAATAAAAGAATTTGGTGGTGGGATGTGTTCACCTAAGAAGATTTTAACGTCAGGGCACTCTTTCAGCCAAAGTGCTAGAATTTCGTAAGCAGCAAGATTGGTAGCAGTGCCACAGGACCCATTTATGTGTAGCTGCAACAGAAGCTGAGGCTCAAAGTGCCAATTTCTCAGAGAGTTCTCTGAGAAAGGAATATCTCTGATCTGTGTTGTATGCCTAATACAACAGCAGTAAGAAGCCATAAAAAAAAAAAAAAAGCAATAGAAAATGAAAAAACCAAAATATTAAGGTAACTATGGAAAAATATATAATTGACTGAGTTAAACTAAGTATTTCCAGAACCAAGTATGTCAAGACTCAGAGTGGTAAATACCTGGTGTGCAGAGACCAAATAGATGTAAGGAATTCCATCTTTTCCAGGTTAGATAGATGATTTATTTCCCACCTATTCACCATCATGGGGTTCATTTATAAAATATGAAGGTTAGGCCAAATATTTTGAAAAGGATTTGCTTCATTTAGTGTATTCCATAAATGCATTTCATTTGTATTAGATGTTCTGTGCTAAGGTTGTATTTGATATATACATATATATATATATAGATTAAAATGAAGCTTATGTTTTATATTTGTCTCTAAGTAGCAGTTTTCTTTTTACTACTAACTTTGAAGGTTGCTGGGACAACTTTTTTCCCGTACAGAATCTGTATGTATGTTGAATGTGGCTTTGGCATCTATAAAAGGTTGTATGAGGCCCAGGTGACTAGTACCAAGAACATTCCAGTCCTGAACAAGCAACTGAGAGCCCCTTACGTGCTAGGTTCTTCTCTGGATTCTGGTGACACAGGCTCCACCCACTGGGAACCTTTTAGGTTGGGGGGTATCTTTTTGGTTTAGTTGGGCCGACTATAAATCTCTTAGGTTAGGAGACAACACATTAGCAGTGTCAGGAGATAATTAACTTAGTTAATAGTTTATTTGTAAATTATTTAATAATATGGGCCCTTTGATATCATTGAAATGGATGTTATTTGGAAACTGATTCATTTAAAATATTTCCCTGACAGTTTTGAGAGCCTGAAACCTACTCTGGTTTATGTTCATGGACCTCTATTCACATAAATGAGTGAAATGAATAACAAATAGCCCAGTCCTTTTAAAGCAGTTTTTATAGTGTAGCAAAGAATAACAGTGGTTAATTTAAACACTAGTCATTTTTCAGTGACAAAAGAGGGGAATTTTACTCTTACATTCAGTCATTCATTATTATTTCCCTTTCTTGGATTTCATTAATAACTGCAGTGGAAGGTAAATCTTTAGTAGTGAGAGAGAGGAGTGAACCAAGGAGATTTGCTCCCCTTTCCCCCAAAAGTTAGATTTCTAGCAGTCTAGAGTCCTCATCTGAGAACCGCCTGCTCTGCGAACGGCCTCCTGAAGTAACTCCTATTCAGTGTATGCCACTGCCTGCCTGGTGGTGGTGCTGGGGTGGGGGTGGTCCCTGTGAGGTTGCCCAGAACAAGAAAGCTTCTGTTGTATTCAGACTTTTCTCAGTAACCATCTGAGGCCATGCCATTCAGTGACCAGAGATTTCTCAGTGTTACTAGGAGGCCGAGAAGGGAGATGGGTGGTAAATGAGTAACCACCTGCAGAGCCAAGAAACTACCTACCACTGAGGTGAGTTCAGTTATGATGTGTTCCTCTCTAGCAGTTATCTACAGAGCTAGTACTTCTTGTGGTAAGTTCCTTCCTTTCCTAATAGCATCTTCCAGAAAGTCTGTTTTAAGTCAAGGATTGAAGTTGACTTAGTTGTAAGAATAGATATCCATTTCCACATTATCATTTTAGGTAAGAGCTAACAGCTTCCATTGATGCTTGAAGCAGTGATCTTTGGAGATTGTTTAAAATAGCACTGTAATGCAAATTAGGTTATGTAAGCTTTACAGCACAGCTAGAAATAGAGAATAGAAACCATGTGGGACTCTGGGCCAGAGTATATTCCGCTCCCTCCAGCAAATTCCTGTAGGGTCTGGGAATTAAATGAGTTAATACACAGAGTGCTTTGAATAGTACCTGGTACATAGGAAGTGCTCAGTAAATGTTGACTGTTTTTACCATGGCTGGCCAGGCTGTGCTGACAGGGAGTGGAGAAGCAGGTGCATGGTCTGCTCGGATGGGACTGTGTGGGTTGCTTCGTGTACACAGGTTTGGGGTGCTCCCTGGCTTTGAGAGAGGATTCCTAGCATCTTAGGGTCAGATAGACACAGAGCAAACACTTGGTGAGACGTGGCGTGGGAGGTGGCTGCAGATCCATGCTGGATAAAGATGCTTGTGTTTTTGTGTGGTAGTCAGTCATTGGACAGTCTGCTGCCAGGAGTTTGTAATACTTGCTTTGGGATTTAGGTGAGCTTGGAACTTCAAAGGGGTTCAGCTTACAATGTCAGCCAGCTGATTCCAAGTTCCCTGTCTTTGCATTAGTAAGAAAAAACTGTGACTACAGTTAGCCTCAGAATCTGACATTCAGAGCTCACCATTTATTTGGTAGGTGAAGCTAAGTTATCATAAAGCACAAAAAAGAAAACGGAGATTCGGAGGCAGGCTTAGCAGGCCGGTGGCGCAGATGCTGCTCTCAGCATTCTAGCTTCTCTTTACAGTGTCCTGCAACACTTTGGGGGTTAGAAGCCCTGTGCTTGTCACCACATAAGGCCTCCCTTCTGCCTGTTACACATCTGTTTCTCTGTCCATCTACCCATTTATCTGTCTGGACACAGCTGGGAAGTTGCTTTTCAGGGAAAATATATATATATATATATATATATATATAGAGAGAGAGAGAGAGAGAGAGAGAGATGGCTGGACTGAATAAAGGGTGAGCATCTTTGTGTCTCTGGCTCACACATTTGCACTGAACCTCGGGAGCCTCTGAAGGTTGTGGCCGCACCTCTCTGCTGGTGGAGGTGAGCTGAGTGGGGCATGCAGACTGAGTTTGGTGATGCTCTGAGGTTACAAAAACTGTGTAGACATAACTGTTACTTCTAAAGGCAAATAAGATAGATTTGCAGTATAGTCAGGTCTTTGTTAAATTCAAGAAATATTTGTGTAAGTGATGTCTTGGCAGAAGTGACCCCACTCCACTGCTGTGGCTGTTGAGTGGTATCCTTGCCTCATTAATAAACTCTATGGGAAGGCCTCGGGGTTTTGTTTGTTTCATCTTGTCTTAACCAATCAGTAGGTAACACCTTAATTACTTGGCCCTTCTCAGGAGGGTCTTTCTTGGCAGAACTCCGGTGTCTCTGCTGGTGGGTAGCATGGGGATTGCCACCATCTGCGCGGGCTGCTTGAGAGTCAGATTAGCGTCTCTTAGCTGGAGATGTGGTCCCGAGTCATCTTTTCGCTGCTTATGGCCCCAAGGAGGTGAGGGAATGAGCCACTGCCGGGAGGGTGTTCTCTTAGCGCTGCCTAGGGGCCTGGTTTCTCTAGGCTTTGCTTCAGTTTCTCCTCCCTTGATCCTTTTGTGCCATACGGAAGAATAGTCTCTGCATTTACATGTTAGCTGAATGTCCCAAGTAGTTACTGGTAGCCCTCAGGTCAGTTCATCTTGGGGGCCTCTGGGCAGCAGTGGATGGAAGAAAGAGCAGGGGAAAGATGCTAAAATTGGTATCTTGTGTGTGCCAGGCACTTGGACATTTTTCTTACTTCTCAGCCCTCTTCAAGGTGGTATGTTTTACAGGTGGAAAAGACTGACGCTCAGAGTAAAGGGCTAGAGTCAAGCGTGAAACCCAGATGCTTTAAGTGCCAGTGCCTTTTTCTGCAGAAAGCTCACTGGTTAACAGGAAGGTGGTGTGTGGGCAGCGAGGCAGGGCCATGTGGAGCCTCTACAGGGCCTGAACACAAGCCAAGCCAGGGGTCTCACTGTCATAGGGTCTTTGGAGCTCACAGGCTCAGGCCAATCCTTGGATCTGTGCTGGAGTCTAGGCTTTAACTTGAGGTCATTTTAGACCAGTATGCTGGCTGAAAATAGGGCTATTTTCTTTTAGAGTGACTGGAAAAGATCAACAAACTGGAAAGATAGATTGGAAGGCTGAGGTGTGGCTGTATAAACAGAGGAAGCTTTTGTATTTGAGGCTTGTTTTTCTGTTTGAATATTAGTGAGAAATTGAGGTGTATGTTTACATTCAGCTAATGCTTTCTGAGTACACACAGTCTGGCCTGAGATTGGAGGTGGGGGTGTCGGAGCCAGACTCTGAAGGAGAGCTGGCGAGGTGTGGCTCATTGGGGCAGAGGTGGCCCTGGGCAAGTGCTGGGCAGAGATGAGGGTGGGGACAGGTGACAGTGGTCTATTCTGTCGGCCAGGAGTGGCCCCTGGACTCGGCTTCAGGGAAGGCTGTGGGCCCCTCACTAGCGCCTCAGCAGGTTAGTGCCGGCTGGGTCTCTGCTCAGGGTCCGGGATGGGTGTGGGGATGGATACAGAATCCTCTTCAGGGAGAGAGTCTTCCCTGACCCCAAGTTACTGCCATTCTTGACAGCTGGCCATTTTTTGAGCCATGAGCCATAATCCTGGAGGGGGTCAGGGAGAAGAGCCTTCTCGTCAGCCCAGACTGCAGGAGTCCCTGAGCTGTGGCCTGTGTGCGTGCAGCAGCAGCGTCCTCTCCGGGCTGTCACCACGCCCTGCCCTGATGGTCCTGCTCAGAGCAGCAGCAGCGCAGGGATGTGGTTCCCACTCCACAGACAAGAAAACTGAAGCCAAGAGACTCTGAAAACCAGCCAGCTTATTTGTGGCAAAACATTGTGGCTGCTAATAAGTGAGTTTTTGACCACATGGAAGCAATGCCATTTCTTCTGTTTTTAGAGTTCACAGAAGCCTTTTCTTAGGAAATTTGAACACCACCATAACTGTGGGATCTAGTAGTTCTCTCCTTTGACAGATGAGGAAATAGAGGCTTACACAAAACGACCTGCCCAAAAATCATATAGCTAGTAAGCGGCCCAGGCCACCCATCCGGATAGCACTGTGCTCACACTAGTGGTTGGTGTTGGCAGCCTAGTCTGCTGCCTGTCCTATTTTCCAAAACCATTTGGCAACAGTTTTCTCTCCTCTTTATGATGCATTCACCCTACTTACCTTTCTTCCAGACTTCTGGAATATATATCCTGTGTAGCTTGAGACAAAACACAACCTTGCTCTCCCTGACTCGCTCCCCCTCCTCACCAGGGGAAAAGAAGGAAGGCAGACTTCAGATGCCTTCTTCTCTGGCTGCTCAGACATGGCAGCTGGCTGCTGGGCAGGGTTACTGACTACCCATCCTTGGGCCAGGCGGCCTGCTTGTTGTCGTTTTGTCAGCTGCATCGCTGTTTCCACAGACCAACTTTTTGTACCGTCACAGAACCGTGTGATAAAGTGCAAACCAGTAACTGCCACTGGAGAGGTCCCCAGGCCTGGGCGAAGGGAAGGGACATGCTGTTGACAGGTGCTTTTTCTTTGTCAAGCTGCATCCACGTCTGGTTGTCTGCAGTCCTGTTTCTGGCTAGGCCTCTGCTGCTCTAACTGAAGGGGTCATCCTCAGTCACCTTTCCAGAGTTCTGGGGCCAGGGTCTCACTGGGCCCTTCCAGCCTGTCGCTGATCTCAAGTTGCTCAGCTCTCTGACATCTGTGGAGGCAGCTTTATGGAAAGTATGGTGGCTGTGCCATCACCCTGGAGGGGAGTCCCTCCTTCCACAACTGGAATGTGGCCCCTGAAGAGCTCAGGAAAGCGGAAGGAACCTCGAGAGAGTGAGGCTGGTGAAGGGCAGACTTGGAGATACTGTGGATCTCTCTGCCAGGTATTCTGACGGCTTCTATTTTCTTGTCTTATGTGGCTCCAGAAAGGGATAGGTGGTTCTAGTACAGCCAGTTGGGCAGTTAAGGTGGCAGTGAGTGTTTCCAATAAATGCATGTGCCCAAGAGGGGAGAAGTGGTCTTGGGAGTGTCACCGATCACATCTGTGTTCTGTGCAAACTGACAGCCCACACCGCTGGCCTCTTGCCCATAGTGCCCTGGTCTCCTGGCCACGTGGAGCCCAGTGCTCAGCATAGTCAGCACGGAAGGCTGATGAGACTGCTGCCACTCCGGGGACCATGGCTCCCGTCCTGGGCACATGGCCATACTGGAAACATCCGCTGTCACTTTCTCCTCCTAATCACGCTGTGGTGGGGCAGAAGGAGCAGCTGAAGAAAATGTCAGGATTTTCAGCTTAGACAGCTGAGTAGAAGGTGAAACCCGACCAAGGAGCCCAGGAAGCTGGGGGATGCTTGCGAGAGGGACTCCCACTCCATCCAGGAGCAGAGCCAGGCCTGTGCAGACTGAGAACTGAGGGACTCGGAGAGGGAGGGGCTCCAGGGAGGGAGCCGAGGCTTCCTGCAGAGACGGGCATCCACGGGCCGGTGGGGCAGCTGGGTGTCGAGGAGGGCGGTGAGGTGTATGCGTGGAGGTGCTTGTTGATGGAACTGGGAGGGCTAGGAAGGTGAAATGGCACATGGGTGTGCAGTTTGGGGCCACTCTCTGAAAGGTGCTGTGCCCTCAGTGGTAACCACCCTCCAGGACAGTGAGAGGACTCTGGAGGGTCAGTGTGGACAGCTGGATGAGGACGGACTGAACGGAGAGGCTGGTGCAGGTGCTGGGGTGAAGGATGGCGGCTGGCTGCTAGAGGCAGCCAGGGGGTTGAGAGGCAAGGAGGGCATTTCTTCACGTCCAGGCTCCTTGCCTGGGTTGGGCTGGAGGCTGTGGGGCCGGGGAACCACAGGAACCCACACCCAGCAAGGGCACTGGGGCCCCATGTGCAGTAGGTGACGGACGACGGTGGAGCCTGAGACCAGTAGGAATGGGGGGTGGCAGGGACTGCCTCCACTGGGCTGGGAAGTGGGAGTCTGGTGGGCATGGTGCCCCGTGCCCCTCCTCTGTCTCTGGGAAGCTTTTTGGTGATGGATGGAGAGGTTCGTAGCCAGCTCTGCCGAGTTTGCCTGTCAAGGGAGTGGCAGGTACTGGATGGTCCAGGGGCTTCTGCTTTTTAAAGTAATGTTTTGGCCTCTTCACCTGGCAAGAGGTGGAGTCCCTTGGATTCAGCATCTGTAGAAAAAAGTCTTTAGCCAGGGGAGGTATGCACTTGTTCTCCAAGTACTTTAAAGAGAAAAAGGCAGGACTGTTAAGGTTACTAGTGAATCTGCTTTGGGCCTGTTTTGTTCTGCCACCTCTGGCTCATTCCGCCCAGGTGGGCAGGGAGCTCGGAGGAGTTGGTGGGGAGGGGGTGGTGCTTCTGCACGTCTGCAGTTCTGTAGCTCTGCTGAGGAGCAAGAGGCAGTGGTGGTTTGAGCACTTGTCAGAGCCCTAAAGGTCAAGGTTCACTGAGACACAGCCCATCAAACCTTTGGGATGTCCGGGAGTCTCTGTTCAGCCCAGTGGGCCTTCCCATGGGTCACGACGTAGACGGAGCCTTGGGGCTGGTGTCGGTGAATCTTTCGGGCTGTGTGGCCTGTTCGGTGGTCGTGGCCACGCGGCGCTGCCATTGGAGCGGCCGAGCAGTGCACAGCCAGTTGTGGGCCACACTTCTCTGGTTCTGCTTTCCAGTCCCTCTGGCATGATCAGGACCGGAAGTTTCCTCACATCTGCTGCCTGGACCCATCCACCTTCCCACAAGGCTTCCTGCACATCTGGTAGGTGTGCAGCTCTTGCCCAGAAGGACCTCAGGTTTTGAGCTCAGGTGGGTCCTGTTTGGGGAGCGGGTGCTGAAGCGAGGGAAAGCCACGGTGAACCAGCTCCAGAGAGGAACTTGTGAACTAAGGGTGCTGTGGAGGGGTGCTCAGGCATGTTTTAGAAAGATCTTCTGCTTGGGGAAGATTAGGCTTGTTACAGTCTGGACTTTTCACCCAGTTTGCTTACTGTGTTGGCACTCGAGTGGGAAGGGGAGGCCCGCGAGCCAGACAGCGTTTCTGACCACCAGTGGCGTTAGGGGCCCGGTGTTTGACGTGGCCAAGCCTGCCATCTTTGTGTTGCTTCTCTCTTGCTACTCAGAAGTCCCTTAAAGGGCAACATCAAGGAAACCTTGTCTCAGGTCTAATGCTGGCTGAGGGCCTTGGTGTACAAGGGTGAAAAATGCTAGGGACGGGCTCCCCTCACTTCAGAATGGAGTCACCTGGCAAGAGAGCTTTATGCAGGAGCGGGAGGGAGGTGAAGCCTGTGAACTGCTGAGGCGGGAGGCACAGGCTGGAGCAGTCGCTGCTCAGGTGGCTCGCAGACGCCAGGGACTGCAGATCGGACACGGTGCCTGCCCCAAGGTGCTCCGTGAGGCTGGGGCAGTGAAAACAACCGAGCGCTTTCTACTGTCCACAGTACTTTCCCTCAGGGATGTTTCCAGGCAAACGAAGGGCACAGCTGTTGACTGAGCACCGAGGTGAAGTCCAGGGCTGTGAGGGGTCAGCATTTTCCTGTGAAGTGGATGGAAGTCAGGAGGGTGCTGGCTTCAGGAGCGCAGGCCCCCCAGCTGGGAGCGGGTGTGGCCAGCCCCGCATGGCCTGTGGGTTCTCTGGGGATGGAGCCAGCAGGTGAGGGGGTTGGTGCTGCCTGCTTGAGTGAGCTTGTGGCGTCAGGTGAGGGTGGTAGAGTCGCT
Source organism: Oryx dammah (assembly GCF_014754425.2). Taxonomy (NCBI): domain Eukaryota; kingdom Metazoa; phylum Chordata; class Mammalia; order Artiodactyla; family Bovidae; genus Oryx; species Oryx dammah. The sequence continues at coordinate 93,117,934 of NW_024070209.1, read as the reverse complement.
GAGAAGCTGTGGCTGCAGGGCACACACGCTGGGCTGCTGGGCTCATCTGGCTCCTGGTGGGGCTCTTGGGATGCCAGTAGGTGTGTAACTCCCCTCTAACGCACGTGGCTCGTACCTTCCAGAGGTGCAGCTGGCTATGGCGCCAGGCGTATCCTTGCATGGCAGCTCTGGCCTCACAGGGAGCTTACTTGTGTCAGGGCACCCAGAGCCTTGTGGAGTCGCCCTGTCCTAGCCCACGGTCCTACGCTTTATGCCGTCTGTCTCATTTTCCTGCTTACGGAAACAGATGATGGTCTAAAAGTTCTTTTTTGAATCTAGCTTAAATATTTGTTCTGGGAACTTTTTAAAATTGTTTAGGGAAATGAGTCATAGACAGCTAGAAGACTGTCTTCTCCACTTGTACTTTATTATCAAGGACGCTGCACTTAATTCCCAGTATCCAGCCTCTTCTCTGCTCCCTTCAGGATGGCGTGAGCACCTCTCCTCGCAGACACCCTCGGGCTTAAGTTGTGGTTAAGCTTACACTCCTTTCCTTGTTTGCACTGCACCTTTGAGCCTCCTTTTCACCTCACCGGCTCCCTCAGCTGCGGCCCTGATGCCCAGGTTGTGATGATGGCCCACAGGTGAGGGACAGTTGGGAGGCAGTCAGGTTCCTGAAATACCTTTCACCTGCCAGGTCGGCCCTATGTGGGGGGGCAGGGCTCTCTGCACTGTGGACACGGAGTCCCGCTGGTCCCCTTGTTCCCACTGTGGTGGCTTCTCAGCTGGCAGGGGCCTTTTCCACGTGTCCCAGGAAGCAAGCGTGGTTCTGGACGTCTCATGACCTGTTGTCAACCTCCAGACAGACTTCCTTTCCAGGGTCTTGAGGCCGCAAAGGGAATGCTTGGTCAGGGGGCGCTTCTGTCTCTCGTGATGTCTGAAGGCGTCACGAGCCACCTGCCTCGGGCAGACGTCATTTACTATGGCTCTCAGCAGTGGTGGAGCCTGTTGTCTCCTCAGTACCTGTGAGCTCAGCAGACTGGGGACCGTGTGGCCCAGCTGTGCAGAATCTTTCTCTCAGTGGCTGGCTGGGGCCCGGCCACACATTGAGGAAAAGGCAGGTCTCCTGAAGGAGCCCTAGGTAGGGCCAGGGCACGTGCAGGAGTGAGGCAGGTGGGCCGGGGGAGGGGCTGGCCTATTGGCCCCACAGTCCCGCACCCTGGTCTACCTGCCAGGTAGTAGGGTTCCTGGAGGGTGGCCGCCGAGACTTTCTGCTCACCCATTCCAAGCAGAATTCACTAGGAAGGAGGCAGCCAGTCTAGACCTGAAGCCCTGAGCTGTTGAAGGGGCATCTGTCCCTTACAGAGGAGGAATGGGTCCTGCTCAGTCTCAGCCCTCCCTCAGCCCCAGGACAGGGGTTCAGGCGGTGCTGCACGTAGTTGTGGGTAAAAAGCATTTCTGGTTGATTGCACAGTTACACAGAGGACATCGAACTTGTGGCTAACTAGCTCTCATTCTGGTCTGGTGATGAAGATAGCTTTTAAGAAATCTATTTAAAATACCTGTGATATCTATTTACTGTGTTTTTTTCTGAATACAAAATGTACATAGTATAACTGCAGTGCAAAGTCCTTGGCAATAACTTATGTTGTGTATTATATTAAAAAAACATTGGAGAATGCGAGCCCCGTGGATCGTCCCCGCTCTGGGGTGGTGAGTACACGCAAGACTCTGAGCTGTAAGGCTGAGGCAAAGCCTGCACGTGTGGACTGTCTCCAGTGCCTCGCCCAGAGATGCCTGGCCTTCATCACAGGGACTCTCTGCACCCCGACTCCCACAGGCAGCGTCCACACTGCGGCTCCTCCACACTGACTGTGTTGGACTCTAACAGACCCTCTTGTCTGGCTGCTGCAGCTTGTCTGTAATGCCCTGACATGTTGCATTTTCCTCATTTGGATGAATAAAAATAGCTTCTGTCTTCAACAGCACTGGGCTGGACTTTTCTGTGCAGGACTTACTCTGGCTCTGATGAAAGGGTCAAGTGCAGAGCCACCTTGACCCTCCAGCTCAGCACCTGAGGAGGACAACTATGAACCTTCCCTTCACTGCCGAGGGCCAGGCCTCAGCCCTACTCCTGTTTACAGTCCCTGAAACTGCTTCTCTGCTGATGCTGCAAGTTTACGCCGCCTGAGCCTCTGACCCACAGCTGGCGCAGCGAGTGCTGAGCTGTGGCCACTGCCTCGGCTCGGCGTCTGCCTCTCACACACCTTGCCTCAGTCTTCCTCTTGACCCGCTCTCCACTTGACGCTAAGGCTTAAGAGAGGTAAAGGCAGTTGCCCAAGGGAGAACTTCTAAATGGTGGCAGCAGCTTGATCTTCCCATTGCTCCGTGTGTGAGGTTCTGCAGTAACTGCTCACACCTGGAAGAATGAGAAAGACGGCCGGCAGCCCAGGGAGGGGTGTTGGGGGAGCCAGGCGAGCAGATGAAAGCCCTGGGTGGGCGCATTGATGGGAAGGGGAGCCAGCCAGCTGCTGCTCTCTCCCAGGGGCCCTGCTCCCACCCTGAAACCAGGGTTTCACGGGAGGGGCACTGTTTGCCTGGCTTTGGGCCAGAGAAGGTGGTGGTGGTGGTACCTGGTAGAAAGCACTGAAATCCAAGATCTTGTCACCATGGGCAAGCCTTTTCACCTTCATGTCTGGGGACAGCATCACTTAATAGGGCTGTTCCATCAACTGGAGGGAGACCACAGGGGAAGGGTCGAGCTTAACAGGAGCACGTATGATAGAGGTGAGTGCTGAGGTCATGGCAGAGACGGAGAGGAGCTCAGGAGGGAGACGTGACCTTCCCACTTGAGGTGAGCACCCAAGGTCATGGCTCGGCTTGAACCCAGGGTTTTGGTCCAGCTGTGCCCATGGGTGCCTGCTCAGTTGCCTCGGTTGTGTCCGACTCTTTGCGACCCCATGGACTGCAGCCCACCAGGCTCCTCTGGCTGTGGGGATTCTCTAGGCAAAAGCACTGGAGTGGGTTACCACTGCCTGTTCCAGGGGATCTTCCCGACCCAGGGGTCAAACCCTCATCTCCCGCATCGCGAGCAGTCTTTCCTACTGAGCCACCTGGGAGCCCCGGTGCGCCTGCAGTGAAGCAGTGCGAGTTTATTCCCACCTGCTGCCCATGTGGTCATCTTAAAGCAGCTGCCCTGCTGGTCGCTGGGAGCTGAGAGACTGCAGGGTCTGGGCCAGAAACCTCTCCAGGGGCCAGATTCCTACACCTACAGCAACAGGGGAAGGGCAGGGCTAGGTAGCGCTCAGTCTTTTGTTCTGGAACTGAGCGCCCCAGCCACTCTGAGCTCATCTGCCTTAATGAAGCTGAGGCGGCGGCCTGAATCCCAGGGTCAGAAGCGCACCTCTCTGAGCAAGTGAAGCACTAGAGCCCTTCACTCGTCCGTCATCCAGATGAACCAGAAGGCCCGAGAGGCCAGGCAGCTCCTCCCCGGGCACCTCCTCTCTCTGCACAGCTCCTGGGCAGTTCAGAGCTGAGTGCTGTCTGGGATTTAGTTCTAGAGGGTTTTTCTTTCCTTCACTCCCCGCATGGGGCTCTCTTGCCACCAGGACTTGGGGTTCAGAACAGACGGAGACAGCATTCCTGGAGACTGGGCGGTGGATCCCTCCTGCCTTTTGTTCTGAGCTGCCTTCAGCCCACACTGACAACAAGAAGCCCCTGGAGATCTGCTCCACAGGCTACTCAGCCTGTCTCATGTCTTGCAGTCGAGGAAGAAGTGGAGCCCTGGTCACATGGTCAGAACCAGGATCCAGTTTTCCAGCACGAAGTCTCATGGTCCCTGCTCTTCCTACCACGGTTCGCTCCAACCATCCTCCTTCGCCCCGACTGACCTTCACAGCCAGGCTTCTTGAAAGCTACGCTCTGCTTCAGCTTCCTGGGGTGCTAGTCTGGCCCCTCTGCTGCACGCAACCACCTCTGCATCTGCACACACACACCCCCCCCGAGCTCCAGCAGTTTCCCAGTCACCAAACGACCAAACCACTTCATCCAGGCCCACCCTCACCCGAGGTGGAGCTCATGCATTCTCTCGGGATGACCCTGGTCACTTTAGGTCTGCCAAGGGTGCCTTTCTGCTGACAGGGCACAGCTGCTGAGTGGACGATTTGTGCAAGTCCCTATCCTCCTCACACTGTGACCCTGGGGCAGGGAAAAGACGGGCAGGCCAGCCCTTCTGGACTCTTGACCTGGTTGGCCAGGAACATGGATCCCAGAAATGTGCCCTCTGGCCTTGAGCAGTAAAGGGTCCCACCTGTCCTCTGGAGTCCCTGTGCTGGCCTTCGCAGAGCTGCTGTCACAGCCCAGCCACTTGCCAGGCCCCGGGCCTGCATCTGGGCCGTGGAGAGAGGACGGGGCAGGGCTCACTCACCGCCTTCCCTTCTCTGGGGCCTGCAGCTCAGCCTGCTTCATCCAGAGGCTGGTGTGGGGGTCGTGGAGGGCAGGCCAAGCAAGCAGGGGCCGTCGGGTTGGGGGAGCACTGCTCTCTTCTTCCTGCTGCAGAGAAGTGGGTGAGGTGGTGAAGGACGGCCGGTCTGGGAGCCGCCTCCTGGGGGGCTGCAGCATAGGAAGACCAGCGGTGGTCGGAAGGAGCACTCTCCCGGAGAGTCTGAGTACTGACCACTTCTGCCCCTCGGCTGCTTGCCCTGCACGTGCACATCTGGGGCCTGTAGTGCCCTCTTCCATCTCAGCCTGGTAAGATGCTTTTGTCTTTTAGGTCTTGCCACTCCCTCACCTCCATTAAGACTCCCCTAAACCTGCAGCACACGAGTCATGTCTCACCTGTCACCAAAGCACTTTGTTTCTCCAGGACAGACACTGCTCACGAGGAAGGTGCCGGCAGCAGCCCCTGGGGCACAAAGCCTGTGTCTTCTCCCCCTGCCTGTGTCTTCTCCCCCTACCCCGCCACCACTGCCACGGGCCTGGTGCGCACGGCTGCTCACTCACATCTCAGCCCAGAGCGGGAGCGGGGGAGGAAGTGGGCAAGAGCATGTAAGGATAAAACTTGTTTTTACAAAGTGATGCTGTTTGTACCAAAATATTTAATGAATATGCTGTTAAAATAAAACCAACAAAAGAAAGAGTAATACAATTTTACTGGTTTATATTTCAATTCATAAAGTTGACACACGGAAACTACCCTAGCACAATGTCCACACACCTAGTTTTCGATGGGTGCAGAGCTGTTTTGGTAACTGAACAACAGGACACAGACAGCAGTGGAGGGGATGGTCTGGGGGATCAGGGGTTGCCGCTTGTTACCTCCCTTATCACAGATGACCTCAGCAAGTGTTAATACAGCCAACAGGGAAAAAGATACAAAACCACCCAAGTGTCTTTATATACAAACCAGTGCCTCCTGTAACCAGCTACTCCACTCTGCACGCAGAGAAGACGGCAGAATCATCTGCGAGACAGCCTGTCAGCATTATCACTATATAAATTAAAAGTCTAAAGTTAGTTTTTTAAAAAAGGTGCTAAAACCCCCATTCTATAGTTTTGAAGTGAGAACTTGCCGCCCATCTGAAGAGCAAGGCTCAGAGCAAGTGCTCTGAAGAGCACTGGCCTCAGCCCAGGGAGGGACCAGGCCAGCAGCACGCGGGCCTCCTGGCATGTGCGTCTGCCCAGCCTGACATTCACACACACACTCTCTCTCTCAGACACACACAGAACTCGAAGTCTTTCTCACTTGTACAACCTGTTGTGCAAGAACACTAGGAACCTTGAAGGGAAGGTGCTCTTCACAGCTCTCACAACAGCAGGGTGGAGAGCAGAGCCCGACAAACCTTGAATGAAATAAGTGCTCAAATAACCACATAATTAACTTGTGCAGATCAGTCCTAGCCTGGGATTTAAACACTGTCAGTTGGGTGCACTGGGAAAAAGATATCTACACACACACACACCCACACACCCACAGACACATTAAGCAAAATAAGATTTGTCCACGTTATGATTAATCCAGTCTCACAGTCGATCAAGTCACCCACCCCAGCACTGTGGAGTCATTTGGCAGCTAACAATAAAAACAACAGAAACTATGAGAGTTGCATAGAATTGATCAGAAACATGTGAATAATGCCAAACCCAAACCTGTGCATCGTAGAGCTTAACAAAACCAGGTGGCTTCAACTACAACCACGAAACCCTCCTATTTAAACAAAGTGCTTCTCCATGTCTACCCAGAGGACCCTCTGCTGGCACTGGAGCAGGTACTTGAGTTACTGATCCCCTGCCCTACGTCCCCCTATATATATATATATTTATATATATATATTTGTATGTGTGTGTGTATTAAAAAAAAAAAAGTTTAGAAAAAAACCAACAGCCTGAACGATCCCCAAACTCTGATAACGTCAACTCGGATGTTGGGCTGGGTATGAGCTGACCTAACTGGGAAGAGGCTGGAGGTCACACGGAGGAGTGACGTTCGGAGTGTCCAGAGCGGCAGGCGAGTCGGCGAGCCTGTTAGTATCAGCAGTGAGGAGGGCCTCACGAGCTCTGGTTCACAGTGACCTCCCGACAGGCTTCTATGGATCTGACTTACGGACATTCTGTCCTGGGACATGTCACAGAATCACACATCTGGCCAAAGAAGGCAACAAAAGGTGTCATGTTTTCTGAAGGGTCTGGAGGCAGCAGCTGCTCTCAGCAAGTTTCTTTCCCTTGAACCCCGGTTGCCGTCTTTATGGAACTCAGTGTTCGGTTAAACCACGTCTTCTTGGCTGCCTGGACCTCGTTGAGGGCAAGGCCTAAATGGTGCTCCAAGTCCTGGAAGAGCAACAATGGGCGTGAGGATGCTGGTCTCCTGTGCAAAGGACACTGCCTCCCCAGAGCTGAGCCAAGGCAACAAGTGAAATCTGTCTCCTCCTGAGACACCTCTGGAAACAACCCCCCACCCCCCGCCCCAGCTCTCAAAACTGGCACAGAAAGATCTGGAGGGCCAAAAGCTTTGGCACCTTTTCTAGTTAAGACCTCAAAACAGCCTCCTATCTGAGCATCTCACCCTGCATCTACCCACTGCACACCAGGAGTCAGGCCGAACGCTCTAGCTAAGAACGCAGCATTAATTTCCAGCAAGCACCTTAGACGTCTAGACCTGCTAGCAAGACATGTGAGACGCTTCACAAATCTGGACCTTTCGGGCAGGCCCACTGCTCCATCTGTGCTGCTGGACATGCCATGCCCTCTGCTGGCTCAGTGTTCCTCCCCTTCACCAGCTGCAACCTCTGTTCATTCTCTGATCAGACACCACTCTTGGTGAGGCCCTTTCTAATTACCCGGACAGTCACCCAAGCCACGTCTTAGCTCTGCAGCGCCAGCAGCTGAAATGGGGCCTGGGCAAGCAGGTGTCTGGTGATGAATGTGATAGGGAGACCAGGTCTTCAGCTTTAGTCCTAAACTTGGTTCCCCCACGCTCTGCGCTTGGTGCCTGCCCTGTGCTCAGCATGGTGCTGCTGGAACTAGCCGTGCAGTATAAAGATGAACAAAATAAGTCCCAGTTTCTTCAGGAAAGGAGGCTCAGATAAATTAGGTAGTAAGTCCTAAGGCACAAAGCTGGTTAAGTGACAGGAGCTGGAACATAAAAGCTGGTATTGTGAAGCCCTCAGACACCATGCTGAGCCCCTTCTGTACATTATCTTATTTAGTCTTCAAAGCAAACGATAAGAGTGACCCTCATCATCTCCACTGGCAGCTAAGGAACCTGAAGTGTAAGGAGGTTACTAACCCAATGTCAAAGAGTTTGGTCGTGCAGCTGCGATTTCAAATCATGTGTTCTCTCTCCCACCAGAAGGATTCCAAGTTTGATGGACAATTCTCATGAGAAAGCCCAATTCTTAGGACAGGCTAAATACTAATTAAACGTCCACTAGTACATAACAAGTAACAGGCTTCTTCCCAGGAGGATTATGGTCAAAGTTTAAAAGGGAAAAAACCCCAAACCGTCAATATCATTTCTGGGGTTTGCAGCCCAGAAAAACATACCCTCACGCAGGTCTGGGCCCCCTGAGTCAGGGGCAGAGGGCTGGCGGGAACCTGAGGCTGCAACCGTTACCTGGATCTTGCACTCCGCTTCCACCAGCTGCAGCTTGGTCTGTGCCAGTTCTAGCTCCATCTCTCTCAGCTGGTTCTTGAGTGTTTCCTTCTCCTCATCTGTATCCTCATCCACAACTTCCTTAGCTGAGCCCATGCCCTTTATGCGCCCTTCTTTGTTGAAAAATTCCCGGCAGCGTTCACAGTCATCTACTTTTTGCTGAAATTGAAGGTCAGATGTGAAGAGACAAAGGAGACGTGGAGGTGTGAGCATCTTTCTGGGGAGCCTGGCTGAGCACTATAGCTTCTGAAAAACTACGTTCTTTTTGTAAACTGTTAGATGACCTACTGGAAAAATCACCTGGGATTACATACCAAAAACCATACACATACTGTTATGTCTTGAGCCAATCATTTCACGTCTAGGAACCTTAGCTAAAAAAATGAAAAAGGAGCGACGAGATAAAGATTCAAGTACAAGGAATTTCACTGCAGAATCAGAGACACAAAAAAGGGGTGGGGAGATAAGCTATCGCTCCTGGGAGAAATTACATAGGATGTGCTGTATTTATACAACAAGTATGCAGCCTCGGAAAGGTTTTTGAGGAATTTTTCATAATTTGGTAAAAATGTTATGGTGCTGGGTGAACTAGGACACGAGATTGTCGTTAAAGCACAGTTACAAATACATACTACATTTCATGAAAATAAGACAGCAATGACTATAAGAAACATCACTTCATTTTCCTCTAAGAGAACATTCTGCCAGTGAAACCACAAAAGCCATTAGCTATAAAATATGTCTCAGCTTTAGATGTAAATTTGAAAAAAACGCATATCTCAGACTGAAAGGAAATCTGTATGTTAGAGGAAATACAAACATTGAAAGAACACACGCCGAGGTGTTAACGGTGATGTACTCTTTGGGTAGTAAGATTATAAGGCTTTCTTCCCCTGCCCCTTTATTCGTATTCTCCAATTTTCTTCAATGAACATTATTAGTTTTAGAATCAGAAAATGAGTTATTCTTAAAAAACTGGTATCGCTGGTTAAACACTGCTTATGATAGAGGCCGCGCATCCCTTGCTCCAGGTAGAATGCTGCTTCGTGCAGACATGGCCATGAACTCTCCCACATTCCTGTCCACCCAGCTGTGAATATGTTAGTAAGTATCTTTCAGTAAATTACTCATCTTAGTAAAAGTTGACAAGTAGTCTAATTATAAAGAAAATATCAAGGAACAAAAACTCTGAAACTGGCAACAAAGCATTTAAAAACTCTGGCTCTCACTGTACCTGGGTCCATTATAGTAGGAGGCAGATGTCCTCATGCTACAGAAAATCGTGGGGGGTGGTCCCCAAGCTACAGAAGATCGTGGGGAGTGGTCCCCACGCTACAGAGAACTGTGGGGAGTCATCCCCACGCTACAGAGAGCCGTGGGGAGAGGCCTGGCCTCTGCAGCCCCCGCCCTTGAGTGGAGCCTGCCACTCACAGGACCCTTCCACCTCAGCGTGGTGCTGCAGGCATCACAGACAACATCTCAAGTCTCAGGGCTCTTGCATTTCATTTTGCTTTTTTACAAGCAAAGTAATCCAGAGGAGGACGTTGTACACATTTATGAAGAAAAGGGACACTTGCACCTTGAGGTCTAAAGTCAGAACTCTTCTGGTCTGATTGGTATCCCCTACCCAATGGAAAGAGGCAACACATGAGCTGTTGCTGAACCAGGTCCTGACAGCTGCCTTGTCAGGCACGCATCAGCTTCTCTCACTTTTGAAATCCAAGTGGAATATCCCCCTCCCCAAATCTTTTGTGAATACAGCCATTAAATGAACTAGGGGGGATAAAATCTCTTTGATAAATGAAGACTTACTCGAATTTTCTCAATCTCCACTTTATTAGCAGCCTGCTGCTTCTCCAATCTTTCACTCAACTGAGAGCAAATCTAAGGAAACAAACAGGGTATTCAAATGACAGTCTCTTCAGCAGTGTCATAATCTGCACAGTCTGGGCTCATGGTGAATTCTACAGTGGAGGCTGGACCATGAACTGAGACAGTACTGAGCGGGAGGGGGCAGATGACAGGTGGGCAGAGGGTGCTCTGGCTCCGTCACCTCCGCATCCATCAGCCCAGGACCTGCAAGAACCCGTCAGTGCCAGAGTGCACTCGAAGGTCAATGGTACAGACATGCCGGACTCTGGAGCCAGCAAGAGAGCCCAGGACAGAAGGCACAAGGCCAGTTCAGTTACGCTGTCAGAATGGACCGGCTGGGGGGCAGGTGGCTCCGCATCACAGGACCACACATCAACAGCCAGAGTCTGAAGTGCTCCCAAGAACCAGGGTAGCCTCCAGGGATTAAGTGCCTACTTGTGTGAGGGACCTAGGCCAGGGGCTCCACAAACAGCTCTGGACTCCTCACAACAGTTCTCCAGGAGAGTCACGAGTCCCCCTGTTTTATAGCTGAGAACCAGTACGGTAAATCATCCAGAAGCACAAGGACTCTTGCAGGGCCAGTGGCTGAGTGGGGACACGTGGGGGTGTGGAGAGGAAACCTCTCACGCAGGCGAGCAGAGCACCCAGAGCATGTGGCCCACTTCCGGGGCACAGACCCACCTGCTTGTAGTCGCCAATGATAGAGCTGTTTTTTTTAATCTCAGATTCTGCCTTGTCCAGTTCCCGACGGCACATTTCTTTTAACTGCGCACAGTAAGAAAAGCAAAGGTGACTGACGGTTGAGGGAGACAGACAGGAAGCCCCGGCAGGAGCTGTGTCGTGCTGCGCTGACCCCACAGTCCCAGAGGGGCGCTCCTGTCTCCTCCCCTTTCAGCAGTACGAACCCTACTCCTGATGCCGGGAGAGAAGTCAGAACATCCGACATCATCAAACCCTGCTTCAGGTGGGCCTTTGGCTGAAGTCCCTGTCAGTGCAGCCCACACTGGGACCCTGGGCGGAGGACGTAACAGAGCAAACGTCGAGGAGAAGCTGATGGGAGCACGGCTGTTCCTTCAGCGCCTCGGGGGTTACGTGGGACGTCCCCGTCACCGCTCACCTCGGGCCGCCTGACTGAGATGAGAAGCAGGTGGACAGTGAAGCAGAACCAGCCTGCCCAGGGCGCAGCACCCGAAGCTCTTCCTACCCAGGGACTGTGCTCAGGACAAGCCTCCCAGAGCTGGCTCTGTGGGGAGATAGCTGTGGACAGGGCAAGTAGGGGAGGAGCCACACACTGTGAGACGTCTGCTTTCCTTCCGCAGAAATGCTAACCTTTTTGGTCACACTCAGATGCTGACACACAGGAACTTCTGCCCCAGTGAAAGCGTGGGCTTTGCCTCACTGTCTCCTACATTTTAATTATTAAGAACCATTATGTTGCTTTATTCAGTAACTAAAAAAGGCCTTTGGAGAGAAACTGAAGCCAGTTGTCCCCAGAGTTCTCCAGGGCCAAGAGAAAGCCAGCAGTGAAATCCCAGCTCTCAAGCATCTGCAAGACACACAGGAGTGTGGGAGGGGCGATGCTCGCCGTACCTGAGCAGACTCTTCTTCCAGCCTTCTTTTCTCTTCCTCTGCGTCAATCAGCTTCTGTTTGGTCATAAGCAGCTCCTTGTTCAGTGCATCGGCCTTTTCCTCAGCCTGAAACGTTTGAGAGATGCTGTTACAGAAGAAGTGAGAACTGAAAGGGTCTGAATTACGCAGCATAGCCCAACTTTAGGATGAGGAGGAGACTGTGATGAAAAGAGGGGCTGTGATATGCTCAAGGTCACACTGAGAGGACACTTGGGCGTAAGTGCCAGGCCATCTCCTGCCCAGCGTTGTGTGGGGCAGTGGCTAGGCGCTGGCCTCCGGCATCAGCCAGCCTGGCCTCGACTCCCATCACTCCCTGACTGTGTGCCACTAGGAAGAGTCACAGAGAACCCATCGGAGCTTCAGGATCTTCATCTGAGGGAAGGCATGGAAAGGATTCCACACAGTTCTGCTAACATGTAGCAGACACTTGATAAAAGGCAGCCATCATTATTATGAAGACTCAGAATTCTGGTTTTCTTCTCTGAACTCTCAGGATTTTCTCTGCTTCATCAAACACGTTCTGCATTTTGCTCTCGTTCTCATCTGACAAAGGAAGGCACCTCCTTCCTGGCACGCTCTTTTTCTTACCTGAAATGACCATCTTCCACCCTAGTTTTTTCTAAAGCACACACAAGTCTGGTGGGCAGATCTTTGGGTCCAAGTGAAAATGATTCACCTGTACCTGACCCACAGGTCCATTACCCTTGAGTATCCCCTGATAACTGAAGAATGAGAGACTAGCATGTGAGAAGGCAGGCAAAGAAAAGGGGCACAAGCTAGATATAGAGCATCTTTGCAAGTTCCTCACATGCAGCTTCCCTTGACAATGGATGGTGGTTCCCTGAATTTCAACAGTATGTCTGAGGTCACAGAGCTAAGTGTATAACAGTCCCTGCGCCTGCTACCACATCACTCCTCAGACATGTTTTCTTTGGGAGGCATAGGTTCCAGGGGGCTGGGGGCTGAGGCCTTAAGCGGAGAATGAGAACGGCACGCCATGCAACTCAAAAAGCCATTCAGTTCAGTTGCCTAGTTGTGTCTGACTCTTTGTGACCCCATGGACTACAGCACACCAGGCTTCCCATCCATCACCAACTCTTGGAGTTCACTCAAACTCATGTCCATCAAGTTGGTGATGCCATCCAACCATCTCATCCTCTGTTGTCCCCTTCTCCTCCTGCCTTCAAACTTTTCCAGCATCAGGGTCTTTTCCAATGAGTCAGTTCTTCGCATCAGGTGGCCAAAGTATTTGAGTTTCAGCTTCAGCATCAGTCCTTCCAATGAATATTCAGGACTGATTTCCTTTAGGATTGACTGGCTTGATCTTGCAGTCCAAGGGACTCTCAACAGTCTTTTCCAACACCACAGTTCAAAAGCATCAATTCTTCGGCACTCAGCTTTCTTTATAGTCCATCTCTCACATCCATACATGACCACTGGAAAAACCATAGCTCTGACTAGACGGACCTTTGCTGGCAAAGTAATGTCTCTGCTTTTGAACATGCTGTCTAGCTTGGTCATAGTTGTTCTTCCAGGAGCAAGCATCTTTTAATTTCATGGCTGCAATCACCATCTTCAGTGATTTTGGAGCCCAAGAAAATAAAGTCTGTCACTGTTTCCCTTGTTTCCCCATCAATTTCCCATGAAGTGATGGGACCGGATGCCATGATCTTTTGTTTTTTGAATGTTGAGTTTTAAGCCAGCTTTTTCTCTCTCCTCTTTCACTTTCATCAAGAGGCTCTTCAGCTCCTCTTCACTTTTTGCCATAAAGGTAGTGTCATCTGCATACCTGAGGTTATTGATATTTCTCCTAGCAATCTTGATTCCAGCTTGTGCTTCATCCAGCCTGCCATTCTGCATGATGTACTCTGCATATAAGTTAAATAAGCAGAGTGATAATATACAGCCTTGACGTACTCCTTTCCCTATTTGGAACCGGTCTGTTGTTTCATGTCCAGTTCCAACTGTTGCTTCTTGACCTGCATACAGATTTCTCAGGAGGCAGACAAGGTGGTCTGGTATTCCCATCTCTTTATGAATTTTTCAGTTTGTTGTGATCCACACAGTCAAGGGCTTTGGAGTAGGCAATAAAGCAGAAGTAGATGTTTTTTTGAACTCTTTCTTTCCTGATGATCCAACAGATGTTGGCAATTTGATCTCTGGTTCCTCTGTCTTTCACAAGTCCAGCTTGAACATCTGAAAGTTCTCGGTTCCTGTATTATTGGAGCCTCACTTGGAGAATTTTGAGCATTACTTTGTTACTGTGTGAGAGGAGTGCAACTGTGCGGTAGTTCGAGCATTCTTTGGCATTGCCTTTCTTTGGTATTGGAATGAAAACTGAACTTTTCCAGTCCCGTGGCCACTGCTGAGTTTTCCAAATTTGCTGGCATATTGAGAACAGCACTTTAACAGCATCATCCTTCAGGATTTGAAATAGCTCAACTGGAATTCCATCACCCCCAGTAGTTTTGTTCCTAGTGATGCTACCTAAGGCCCACTTGACTTTGCATTCCTGGATGTCTGGCTCTAGGTGAGTGATCACACCATCATGATTATCTAGGTCATGAAGATCTCTTTTGTATAATTTTTCTGTGTATTCTTGCCACCTCTTCTTAATATCTTTTGCTTCTGTTAGGTCCATATCATTTCTGTCCTTTTTTGTGCCCATCTTTGCATGAAATGTTCCCTTGGTATCTCTAATTTCTTGAAGAGATCTCTAGTCTTTGCCATTCTGTTGTTTTCCTCTATTTCTAAGCCATTAGTTACTGGCAAATTGCACATACTTGTGATTAAATGGGGTCTTGGATTAAGCCTGTCTTTGCTGGGGAGTGGCTTATCTTCTCCTCTAGCTCAAACCCAAGCAGCAACTGAGAGGGAAATGAGACTCAAACAACAGAGGAAATAATATGGAGAATGAAGTCCTGTTAAAGATTTTGTTTTACTTGAATCAACAGAACATCCTGTCACCTCTGTCTCTCTCTCTAAGACCTGGGTAAAGCCTCTGAGCAGTAACCTGTAGCACACACATACATTCTCTCAGTTACTCATCATTACTCACATGGGAGGTAAGACTGATTCTAACAAGTACAGGACAGCTGGCTCATGAAGGGGGTCTTCTAACCCAAGAGTCTTCCTTGCCACCCTGGCTCCAAAATTTAGAAAAATGTTAGACAGGCAAGTGATTCCCCCAAGCTTGCACAGTGCGTGTGGCAGAGCTGGAATTCATGCTATAGGAGCTGACTTGCAATGCTGTGCCCCTTCAACAGGAAAGTGCACAGAGGCCACTGGGCGGGCTGATGGTGGTCCTCTGAGGGCACCACACTCGCTGCACCATCACTCTACTTACATAAGCACAAGAGGAGAGAACATGTGGGATAAACACAAATCCAGAGCTCCACTTCCGGTCATGGAGGACTAACCAGGACTAGACTCGCCCACCCCCTGTAAACAAAACACTGGACAAAATATCTAAAGCTACCATCTATTGACCCTGAAAACCAAAGCAGAACTGTGGCTCCTGGGAGAACAGAAACAAGCAAGATTCTACCACCACTCTGGGTTTCTGCCTCGGGGAACATTCTGGACCAAGGAGCAGGGTGAGAGGTTCTACACAGAGCATACCTCAAAGGGTTACAGAGACAGAGCCAGGGGCTCAGAGAGGCTTTGGCAACTGAAAGTTGTGGGTGAGAGCTCTGGAGATAAGAGAGCTCCAGAACCACTGACAGGGCGGCAGAAGAGAGAACATGAAATCATGAAAATACCCAATTAAACCAAAGAAGGCAGAAAAGGGGAAAAAAAGAAAGAAAAAGCAAATACAACAAATGGGGAACAAACAGCAAGGCGGTAGACTTAAGTCTACCATATAAATAATTACATGAAATGTGACTGGTCTAAACACTGCAATTAAAAGGAGGTTGTCAGACGGAATTTGAAAAAGCAAGATCCAACTATATGCTGGTGACAAAATCCCATTTTAAATACAGAGACATAGATATATTAAAAAAAGAATGGAAAAGGATATACCATGCAATACTATGAAGGCTGGAATGGCTATATTAGTATTAGGCAAAGTAGATTTTAGAACAGAGCATCACCAACGACAAAGAGGGACATTCCATAGCACCAAGAGTCACTCCTTGAAACCTGAAATGTATTCATAAAGTCAAATTAAAAGAAACAGAAACTGACATAACAGAAAGGAGAAACAGATTAGGGCACAGAGTTACACATTTCCTCACCATTCTCTCAGTGAATGATAGAATAAATAAGGAGATAAGCAACAAGTCTACAGGAGATTTAACCAACAGTGAGTCAACTGGATTGAAGTGGTGTTTACACAACACTCCACCTACAACAGCAGGACACACGTTCCAAGAACACGTGGCACATTCAACCCAAACGGACCATGGAAAGTCCCCAAATAAAGCAGAAGTATGCTTTTCATGTTGCTGTTCACTCATTAAGTCCTGTCTGAAGTTTTGTGACCTCAAGGACTGCAGCAGGCTCCTATGTACTCCACTAGTCCCCAGAGTCAGCTCAAATTCATGTCCTCTGAGCTGGTAATGCTAGCCGATCATCTTAGCCTCTGTCACCCCCTTCTCGTGCCCTCAATCTTTCCCAGCATCAGGGTCTTTTCCAATGAGTCGGTTTTTTGCATCAGGTGGCCAAAGTAATAGAGCTTCAGCAACAGTCCTTCTAATGATTATTCTGAGTTGATTTCCTTTAGGATTGACTGGTTTGATCTCCTTGCTGTCAACGGACTCTCAAGAGTCTTTTTTCTGGCACCACAATTTGAAACCAAGAATTCTTCAGCGCTCAACCTTCTTTATGGTCCAACTCTCACATTTGTGCACGACTACTGGAAAAAAACGCAGCTCTGACTATAAGGACCTTTGTCAGCAAAGTGATGTCTCTGCTTTTTAACACACTGTCTAGATTTGTTGTGGCTTTTCCTCCAAGGATATGGCTACCCACTCCAGGATCCTTGCCCAGAGAATTCCATGAACAGAAGAGCCTGGTGGGCTACAGTCCATGGGACTGCAAACAGTTCGACATGACTGAATGGCTAACACTTTCACTCTCCACTTTCACTTCCTACCAAGGAGCAAGCATCTTCTAATTTCTTGGCTGTAGTCACCGTCTGCAGTAATTTTGGAGCCCAAGGAAATAAAATCTGTCACTGCTTCCACTTTTCCCCCTTATATTTGCTATGAATTGAATTGCCAATATCCGCTGGATCATCAAAAAAGCAACAGAGTTCCAGAAAAGCATCTATTTCTGCTTCACTGACTATGCCAAAGCCTTTGACTGTGTGGATCACAATAAACTGTGGACAATTCTGAAAGAGATGGGAATACCAGACCACCTGACCTGCCTCTTGAGAAACCTATATGCAGGTCAGGAAGCAACAGTTAGAACTGGACATGGAACAACAGACTGGTTTCAAATAGGAAAAGGAGTATGTCAAGGCTGTATATTGTCACCCTGCTTATTTAACTTATATGCACAGTACATCATGAGAAATGCTGCGCTAGAAGAAGCACAAGCTGGAATCAAGATTGCTAGGAGAAATATCAATGAACTCGGATATGCAGATGATACCGCTTATGGCAGAAAGTGAAGAGGAACTAAAAAGCCTCTTGATGAAAGTGAAAGAGGAGAGTGAAAAAGTTTGCTTAAAGCTCAACATTCAGAAAACGAAGATCATGGCATCTGGTCCCATCACTTCATGGGAAATAGATGGGCAAACACTAGAAACAGTGTCAAGACTTTATTTTTTGGGCTCCAAAATCACTGCAGAGGGTGACTGCAGCCATGAAATTAAAAGATGCTTGCTCTTTGGAAGAAAGTTATGACCAACCTAGACAGCATATTCAAAAGCAGAGACATTACTTTGCTTTTTAAGGTCCGTCTAGTCAAGGCTATGGTTTTTCCAGTGGTCATGTATGGATGCGAGAGTTGGACTGTATGGATGTGAGAGTTGGACTGTGAAGAAAGCTGAGCACTGAAGAATTGATGCTTTTGAACTGTGGTGTTGGAGAAGACTCTTGAGAGTCCCTGGGACTGCAAGGAGATCCAACCAGTCCATACTGAAGGAGATCAACCCTGGGCTTTCTTTGGAAGGAATGATGCTAAAGCTGAAACTCCAGTACTTTGGCCACCTCATGTGAAGAGTTGACTCATTGGAAAAGACCCTGATGCTGGGAGGGATTGGGGGCAGGACGAGAAGGGGACGACAGAGGATGAGATGGCTGGATGGCATCACGGACTCGATGGACGTGAGTCTGAGTGAATTCCAGGAGACGGTGATGGACAGGGAGACCTGGTGTGCTGTGATTCATGGGGTCGCAAAGAGTCGGACATGACTGAGTGACTGAACTGAATTGAACTGAACTGGGCACCTCATGCGAAGAGCTGACTCATGGGAAAAGACCCTGATGCTGGGAGGGGTTGGGGGCAGGAAGAGAAGGGAACGACAGAGGATGAGATGGCTGGATGGCATCACCAACTCGATGGACATGAGTTTGGGTGAACTCTGGGAGTTGGTGATGGATAGGGAGGCCTCCTGTGCTGCGATTCATGGGGTCGCAAAAAGTCAGACACGACTGAGCGACTGAACTGAACTGATGGAACCGGATGCCATGATCTTAGTTTTTTGACTGTTGAGTTTCAAGCCAGCTTTTCCACTCTCCTTTTGCACCCTCAAGAAGCTCTTTAGTTCCTCTTCACTTTCTGCCATTAGAGTGGTATCTTCTACATATCTGAGGTTGTTGATATTTCTCCTGGCAATTTTGATTCCAGCTTGTGATTCATCCAGCCTGGCATTTTGCCTGATGTACTCTGCATGTAAGTTAAATAAACAGGGAGACAATATACAGCCTTGTATTCCTTTTGCACCAGTCAGTTGCTTCCCGTCCAGTTCTAACTGTTGCTTCCCGACCTGCATATAGATTCCTCAGGAGACAGGTAAGGTGGTATGGTACTCCTATCTCTAAGAATTTCCCACAGTTTGTTGTGACCCACAGACACTTGTACAGCAGAGAGTCAAAGGCTTTAGCATAGCCAATGAAACAAAAGTAGATGTTTTTTTCTGGAATTCCCTTGCTTTTTCCATGATCCAACAAATGTTGGCAATTTAATCTCTGGTTCCTCTGCCTTTTCTAAACCCAGTTTGTATATCTAGAAGTTCTTGGTTCATGTATTGCTGAGCCTAGCTTGAAGGATTTTGAGCATAACCTTGCTAGCATGTGAAATGAGCACACTTATACAGCAGTTTGAACATTCTTTGGCAAAAGTATGCTTTAAAAGTATTAAAATCAGGAAAAGTATGTACCCTGATGGCAAATGAATTAAATCAGAAATCAACGAACAGAAAAACTTCAGGATAAACCCCTAATAGTTAAAAATTGAACAACACAATACTAATTAACTCAGAGATCAAAGAAATCACAAGAATTGAATGAAAATAAAAACACAACACATCAAAATGTGTGAGATGTAGCTGAAATAGTGCCTCAGTCTTTTTAAAAAGACTAAAGGTCCAAATCAATGACTAAGTTTCCTGTTCAAGAAGCTAGAAAAAGAGCAGGTTAAACCAAAAGAAAAGGAGGAGATAATAAAAAGCAGAAGTCAATAAAACAAAAAGGAAGAAAGTCAACAAAACCAAAACTCTTCTAGTTAGATAAAGAAAAAAGAGAAAAGACACAAATTACCCATATCAGGAATAAGAGAGAAGGCTTCAACAGATCCTATAAACATCAAAAGAATGAGGGAATATCAACGATTTTTAATGCCAATACATTTGACAACAAAGATGAAATGGTTAAATCACTTGAAAGGCACAAACTATAAGGATCTACACATGAAGATTTAGGAAATCTAAATAGCTCTGTATCTGAAAATAAACTGAAATTATAATTAAATAATTTCCGGTTAAGAAAACTCCAGGCTCATGTGCCCTCACTAGGATATTAAATCAAAGATTCATTCAAGTAACAATCCCACATAAAATCCTTAAAAAAACAGAAGGGAGTACTTCCCAGTTCACTTTAGAAGGCCAGCATTTCCCTGATATCAAACCCATATTAAAACATTAATGAAACCCTATAGACAAATATTCGTCTGGAACACAAAAATCTTTAATACAAATAAAAATCTTTAAATAAAGAAAACCTCAAGTTTCTTACGAATGCAGAGTTTGCATACAGTGAAAAACAGCAAATAATCACCTCAACAGATGCAGGAAGACCATTTGACCAAATTTAACAGCCACTTATGATAACAACTTTCAGCAAATAGGAAGAAAGGAGAACTTCCTCAGCTTGATCTACAGAAAACCTGGAGCTAACATCTGGAACAAGGCCCACTCTCACATCCACCATTGTTCCCAGGGTCCTAGTCAGTGCAGGAAGGCAAGGGGAAAAAGGCAGAATGGCTTGAAAGGAAGTAAAACTGTCTTTATTCAGAGATGACATGATTATGTATGTGGAAAATCCTAAAAAAACAAACAAGAAGGCTACTAGAGTTAAGTGAATTTAGCAAGGTCACAGGATGCAAAGTCAAGTAATCAACTGTATTTCAACTGTATTTCTAGAGACCAGCAATACGAAAATTCAATGAAGAAAATGATGCCTATAATAACAGATCAAACGACGTGCACATCTTGTAAACAGAAACTAAAAAAGATCTAAATTAATGAAGACTGTACCATAGTCATGGACTGGAACGTCCACGGATTATTTAGATGTTAGTACTCCTCAAGCTGATTTATAGAGTCAACACAACCCCACTCAAAATCCCAGAAGGCTTTTATTTTTAGAAGTTGAGAAACTGATTCTCTTATGTATATATAAATGCAACTTACTTACAATAGCCAAACTATTAAAAAAAAAAAACAAAACACAAAGTTGGAGGATTCACATGACCTGATCTGAAGATTGGTAACGCTGCAGTAATTAACACAGTGTGGTACTGGCATAAGGATAGACATATACATCAATGGAGCAGATAGAGAATCAAGAAGACCCATACATACAGGGTCAATCGATTTTTGATAGAGCCCAAAGTAATTCAATGGGGAAAGCTTAGCAACTTGCTCAAGGTCAGAGAACTAGAATGCAGGGGAGCCAGAATTCAAATCCCAGCAGGTGTGCCACAAAGTTTGTTTCCATCGCTCTCACATTATGTGGTCTCAGCGTAGAGAGCAGCCATGCAGGAGAGGACGCAGATGGGGCCTTACACAGGTTCCCTCAGTCTTGAGCACCAATGTCAAGCCCCATTTCATAGAGGAGAAGGCTTGGGTGGGGTCACCTAGAGACTCAGTGGCTGACTGGGGATTTCTCCATAGCTGCTGTGTGATGGACAAGTCACAGAAGTGACAGGTGAGGAATAACAAAAATGACAGAAAATTAACTGGAAATACAATGAGGGTTCTGGAAATCCTATAAGCTACAAACCAGAGCTTTTCTCTGGGCTGCAGAAAGGGAAGTATGAAAAGGCATGAAGAAGTTCTTTCAAAAATCTAACACCCTGAAGTCAAATAATGGTGAAAAGACCGCACATTCTTCACTTCAGAACCTAGCTGATTTTCAGTGATGATCCAACAGAAATGAGAGAAAACTAACTTGGAAAGGGACTCAATGTTTAGTGCAAAAACATCTATCTTCTCAGCACTGGTAATGGCTGGACTTGGGACCTCAGTTTGCTATTTCTGAGCCCGAGAGGCAGCAGGGGTCCTGCTCCTCTGAGCCAAGAGTGTCAGGCCAGCTGGGTTTCAATCTAAGGGCTCTGCCACTGATTAACACTGCTGCTGCTGCTGCTGCTGCTGCTGCTAAGTCGCTTCAGTCGTGTCCGACCCTGTGCGACCCCATAGATGGAAGCCCACCAGGCTCCCCCGTCCCTGGGATTCTCCAGGCAAGAAGACTGGAGTGGGTTGCCATGTTCTCCTCCAATGCACGAAAGTGAAAAGTGAAAGTGAAGTCACTCAGTCGTGTCCGACTCTTAGCAACCCCATGGACTGCAGCCCACCAGGCTCCTCCGTCCAGGGTATTTTCCAGGCAAGAGTACTGGAGTGGGGTGCCATTACCTTCTCCACTGATTAACACTGGGACTGTGTAAGCCATTTAGCCTCTTCTGGCCTCCTCAGTGAAACTGCATCCTTGTTAAATCCTGGAGGGTCTAACATTAAGTACAGAGCACTGGGCAGCACCTGGGACTCCCTAAGGGCTTAGGAGACACTCCGAAAGATGTCAGTACATTTTCAGTGTAGTTATGACATCAAATCACAGCTTCTTGTTTCATATTTACTCTGGAGGCAGTGTGGCATCACAGATCAAGCCTGGGCATTCCAATTAGATGCACTTGGGTTATATTCCTGGCTCTGCTTCTTCCTGGGTGCCTTCCTCTCTAAGAGATGTAATATGAACCAGTAGATACCGCCATCTCTTTCTCTTCATCTAATGCGCGAATTACTTGGAGAATCTAAGGAAAGTGTAGACTGCTGAAGAAATACAGTAGCACACAGGATTTTCATACATGTCTGGTAGATGTCAAGACCTTGTGAAGTTCATATATCCTATGGGGTTCAACATATTATGTAAGTTCCTTGTAAACCCTCAACAGTATAAGCCTGTCTCTAGAAAAATCAATGAGCAGAAAAGTGACAGGAAAATCTAAGTCAGGTGCTGCCAAACTCTGTCCAAGCGCCAAATCCAGCCTGCCACCTATTCTCCTAAATAAAGTTTTACTGGAACACCGCCATGCTCATCTGTTTGTTTACTGTCCATGGCTCCCTTCTGTGACAATGGCAGAGTTACCCAGTTGCAATAGAGACCATACGGCCCACCAAGTCATGTCTGTCTCTATAGAAAAAGTCTGCCAACGTCTGACCTCAACCATGAATGAGAGAGTGCACTATGGGAAGCCTGCAGTACAGAAAATGGACAACACCCTGCCAGGAATGCCATCAGCTCAAACTTTTCAAGATTAGGAGAAGCAAAGAAAAACAGAACATCTGCCAGCAGAGATTCCTGATGAAATCGCAAGCTGCGGAGGCACTGGGCTTTATTACAACTGGCAATGGTTATGCAAAAGGCACATGATATCCAGGATGACAAAATCTGTTCTTGTCTTAGGGGTAAGTTAAGGAAATTACAGTGATTAAATGCTACTGACAACTGTAATAGCTCAAGAATCAGCCAAAGAGGTCTTTCAATCAATGTCTGGAGAGGTGTTCAGGGACTGCATGTATAATGAGAGAAGAGTGTGGAAAGGAGGGCTTAATGAGATCATCGATGACCCCTGAAGGAAAGGAAGGAACAGTACCGACAAGAGGAGGTCCTCATAAGAGGGAAACACTAACTAGAATAAACATGAAAACTTCAGGATTTCACCTGATTAAGGGAGAAGTGTCTCAATGCAAGCATCTTTTCAGACAAGGGAGACTTACGTTATCCAGGTCTTTTCGCAGTGCAATCTTGCTGGTCACCAGCTCATGGGCTAAGTCGTCATTTTCCTGTTCCAACCTCATGTTAGCTTCTTGTAGGCGCCTATTCTCTCGCTGATGGGTGGGGAAAAACCAGTTGCAGACATAAAGATCAGATGGAAATGACAACTTTTCAGGTTAACCCTCAAAACTAATTGCTGAGGCCGATGGGAATCCAGGGAGATGTGGCTGGCCCCAGTGTGCCGCCAAGCAACAGTTCCTTCCTTGCGGTTTCCACTGATTCAACTAACTGTCAGGCAGTTGAGTGAGAGAGTGAGCGAAGTCACTCAGTCGTGTCCGACTCTTTGCGACCCCATAGACTGTAGCCTACCAGGCTCCTCCGTCCATGGGATTTTCCAGGCAAGAGTGCTGGAGTGGGTTGCCATTTCCTTCTCCAGAGGATTTTCCCGACCCAGGGATCGAACCTGGGTCTCCCACATTGTAGGCAGACGCTTTACCGACTGAGCCACAAGGGAAGCCCCTAACTGTGACAAAAGCCCACGAAACTGTAACAAACTAGACAACTAGCAAGAAGCGAAGCAAGTCTTGCTTTCTCTTTTGCAAACTCAAACTGTAACTGGAACGTATAAACAGTGAAACTAAATTTTAAACAGAACTCACTAAAGTTAATTATAGGCACAATTTTCTGAAGTGAAAGGCTGAAGGCACTTCACATCACTTAGGCCATCAACAAACCTCAAATCGCTCGATGGGGTCTTCTTGTTGGGCCTGCTGTTCCCTCATGGTGTGATATTCTTTTTCATATTTTTTCAACTTCTTCTGACTAATCTGTAGGATAGAGCACAGCACAAATTAAAAAGCATCAGGAAGAGGTGGGTGCTTCAAGGCTTGCACTGAAGACCAAGATCTCTACTGACCTTGGCATCCCAAGTTAACCACCAAAGTGGTTACTTCCTGCACATAAGCCCAGAAACTAAAATTCTTACTAAATTTAGGGGTTTGCTGGGGGGGGGTGTATAATTGGTTCCTGAAGATTTTACCAAGGGTGTCAGAATGAACATCCAACAGATGACCCCTCCTATCTGAGTTCTAGGTCTGATTATTCGTTCCTTCCCTCCTCCTCAGGCACCATTTTCTTCAGCACATACCAGCAACGCTGCAGGTGCTTTCATTCTATGACCTCACAACCTCTCCACAAGGTGTGGTATTAATGGCCTCAATTTATAGGCAACTTAACTGAGAAGTAAGGAAGTTAGGTAACTTGACCACAGTCACTCAGTTAGGGACTGGCAGATCCAGGATTTGCGCCAGGCCGTCAGACACCATCTGAAGTCCAATAGCCACCTCACCATCTACCTTCTACCACTTTCCTTTCCATTAGCACCTTCTGTGCTGTCTTCAAACAGGCATACTTCTCTCTACCCTTAAATTATTCCATCTCATTGAACTACTGTCCTCTTTCTCTCAAGCTTTTTCTTACCAACTACTGCAAACTGCTATACTGCTGACTCACACACCTAACTTTTAGCCCCCAGTTTCAGGTTAATTGGGCTTTCCTGGTGGTTCAGATAGCAAAGAATCCACCTGCAATGCAGGAGACTAGGGTTCAGTCTCTGGGTTGGAAAGATCCCCCAGAGAAGGAAATGGCCACCCATTCTAGCATTCTTGCCTGGAGAATTTCATGGACAGAGGAGCCTGGCGGGTTCCAGTCCATGGAGTTGCAAAAGCACTGAACATGACCGAGCGACTAACACTTTCCAGGCTAATTAGGCATCTCAGGGCTAGTCTAGTCCAACATCCTTATTTTACAGATGAAAAAACTGAGGTGCAGAAAGGGGACAGGACAGGCCCAAGCTTGCAGCGGGCCCACGTCAGCATCTCCTAGTCCCTGCTCATTCTTGCCTTTCTGTCTCACTTGAGCTGCCTGGTGTTCCTCTACCACTGATTCTGCAGACACCTGCCCCAGTCGGCTGTTTACAGGTATGCCCCAATCAGAGATTACTCTTGGGAGTTTGGCTGCTGCCCAAAGGGAGGCAGCCAGGAGCCTACCAGCACTATGCCCTCGCTGCAGGCTATAAAGATGCCCACTAAACACCACTGGGGTGAGGCTGCAAGTGGGAAAGTGGCACCCCTAAGCCTAGATCTTCTGTGGTTCAAGGCTAATGCTGGGGCAAATGTTTATTATGTATGTAACTGATTCACAAAGAAAGCACCTAAATAAAACATCGGTGTGATCAGTAAATTCATGAACAATCTGAACAAATCAATAGTAGAGGGACAGAAAACAGGCTTGTGGGCGGCCAACACTTCCTCCCAGTACTCTCTGCTGTCAGTCTGTGTAAATGACAAAGGGCGGGCAGAGATACAAGGCTCTTCAAGTGCTTTGTGAAAAAGAAAAGCTGATGCCAAACCCTACAAAACATCCTCACGGGTCTTCAGGATCCTCTGACTTTTCATTCTCATGCTGTGGTGACAAAGAATGAACATTTCCTCCATAACCATACATTTGGCTAGTGACAAAATAATGTCTTCTACGTCTCATTATCCCTTATTATAAATGTCTCATTCTTAGAGTAGAAGGGTGGGTTCCCCCTCAGCATTATAACAGAAGCTGGTGGGTAATGAGTGCCCTGTGAGTGCCAGACCCTGTACACGTGTTCTCTCACCTGGTTCTTACATTTTTGTGACAGGACATGGGCATTTCTCCATGTGTTTACTAGGTTTTCCACATTTTCTGCATTGAGGACAAATTACATTTATAACTGAGTTAACAATGTGACTGCTGTTTAAAAACAATGCTCATAAGTTGGGCTCCTCTGAGACAGAGCTCTGGCATTCTCTCCACGGACGGTGCTGCTCCGGAGCTCTGACTGCTTTCCTAATTTTCAGCCTCAATTCTCGGTCTCTCTCTTCCTCCCTCTTTCCCTTAAATGCCTTAACCCCAACCCCATCACAAACAAAAAATAAACACAACACTGCTCACAGTGGGTTCATAGCTGACTGTGACTTCCAGAGTGCATGGCTGTATAGTCAACTGGCTCAAGCTGCCTCTGAGACAGAGACTCATTAAGACTGATGCCTGATAACTGAGTGAGGAATGAGAAGTGTCAATAGGAAAAGCAGCAACTCAAGTGTCCTTATGAGGCTGCACCCAGGAGAGACCAGTGCCTCTCAGCCTGCATACCCCATCATTAGTGCCTTCTCCAGGTCAGAGACAGGCCTTATTTGCTGCTGTCCCTGCCCTGCACAAAGAGAGTGCCCAGGAATGCTTGCTAAATGAACGAGAGACGACCCCTCACTCCATCCCTTGGCACTGACCTGTCTTCTAAATGGAAATGGCAACCAAAGCCAAGGGATGCTTCAAGCCTGGTCCCTCGGCCTGTGCAGTCTGGTGTCTGGATCACTCCTGTTCACCTTTGAGATCAGAGCTCCAGATCATTTCTTTAGTGAACCCTTCCCGACACCCTCTTCCCCCATCAGGCTAAGTCTTTCATTATATATTCTCATAGCATAGAGCCAAATCCTCCATGGTACCTGTCCAAGTCCACGATTACTTATTTATGTGCTTACTTGACTGTCTGTCTTCCCACTAGGAAAAAGACCACATCTGTTCTGCTTACCAGCATATCTCTAGTGCCCAGCTCAATGCCTGGAACATAATCAGCACTTAGTAGTCAGCTGCTGAACAAATCAAAGCCAAAGGCCTTCCTTTTTTTAATCTAGT
This sequence comes from Oryx dammah, assembly GCF_014754425.2. NCBI lineage: Eukaryota > Metazoa > Chordata > Mammalia > Artiodactyla > Bovidae > Oryx > Oryx dammah. The sequence goes on along the minus strand of NW_024070209.1, from coordinate 93,091,138 downwards.
AAGGATGCAAGAAGGGGCATTTATTTATCCAGTAGTTGAGCCCCACTATGTGCAATGTTCTTTGCTAGGCATTAATGATACAAAAATATACACAGATCAGGATGTGCAAACTCCCCAAGGGCAGGAACTCTGTGCACTGCGAAACTCCTCATGCCTGGTACACAGGAAGCATGAAGATACTTAATGAAGAGACACAGCTCCCGCCCTTACCAGTCCAAGGTTCATTCTGTCTCTCTTGCTTTCACCACTGCAATTTTAACTGAATTCAAGAAAAACAGAAGTGATGGAATAAGCCCCTGAGCTCCAAATCACACCCACTGTTGGCTGACTCCCATCAGAAGGCTGTGGAAGTCACAGTTTCGCACATTTGCCCTCCAAGAAGGTTAAATTTGAAATGTTTAACTGTACTTTCAAGGAGGAAAAAATTCTAATCATTTCCTGGGCTAAGGCTAAGTCTGCAATTTAGGGAAAACCAACTGTATACCTCATCTCAATTAGTACAAGATTCTTAACACTGAGACGGCATCACTTTGAATATCCCCTGAGAGCCAAGGTTCCCACTAAAAAGCAGGATGCTAACTCCACCCCCACCTCGCCCCCAGCAATAAAACATTCTACATACCATTTCAGAGGGCTCATGGGCTCCCTGAGGCCCATCCATAGTCCCAGGTTAAGATACCCTGAATTAGAGAGAAGGTGGACACTTGGAACATGCCAGTTGGATATTTTGGTAGAAGTTAAAAAAAAAAAAAAATCAGCCTAAAACACCTTTTCCTTGGTCACTCACTTATCATTAATCTGTCATAGGAAGTGGATAAGGTTCTCTCTTAAAACACGTGCTACTTGCCCTGGGAGAGCTGGCCCCTGACCAGCCCCTGGAATAGGCAGGGATGTTCTGGCTCATGCTGCTGGCCTGAGTGGGAGGGAGACAGAACTATTGGCCACCTAGAGCGTGCACCGATCAAGGCTTGAGTCCTGACTCCACCGATGACTAACTGTGTGACTGAGGGCAACCTACCTTATCTCAGCCTGAGGGTCCACATCTGGGAAAACCCCAACTGTCCTTATGAGAAGTGCTGTTGTGAGGATCAAATGACAGAACACACATGTAGAGCGGAGAAGAGGACCTGGCACACAGTGAAGTCTTTTAAATACAGAGTTGCTGCGACTTCTTATCTGCATCCTTGCCCTGAATCTGAGGCAGCCATCTGCTGGACCTGTGCTGCAGACAGGGAGCCACTCAAACAAAGTCCATTTAACACAGAAGAGTAGCAAACAGGCTGCTGGTAGGAAACAGGAGCTGAGTTTAAAGTTCGCCTCAGAGACCCTTGCAAAGGCCAGAATCCCTGCTGGGCTGGACTCAGAAAATCCAGTGCAAGAGAGAGCCTGCAGGCTAGCAGCTCTGCACGGCAGGGGTGGAGCTATGTTGTGTGGGTGAGTGGGTACACAGGAAGAGTCTGGTACAGGAAGGAGCTCCTGACCCCAGAGTCCTCAATGCTAAACACAGAAATCTAACACAAGTCCATCTTCCCTTTTCAGTTAGTGAATAAAATAACCTGAGATTTACGTAGGACTTGCAAGCTAACCTCTACACTTACTATTTTCTTTAATCCTCCAAACAACTTTCTGAGATGGGTACAGCAGGGATCATCACTCTCACTGCTGTAGGGGACAGTGAGGACCCTCCCACTGCACGCCCTGGGGAATGGAGCCCTACACAGGTAAAGTGACTTGTCTGAAGTAAAAGACCCAGTATGTTCAGTCGCAGCACCAGCATAAGAAAACAAATCTGGGGTGGTTCTTGTTTCTTATTCCTCTCTGTAGCTGAGCTCAGTGTATTCTTGGCATAGAAGACAATCTACAAATGCTCGTTGACATGAACTGACTTAAGGTATCTGGGGAGAGGAGATCCAAACCTAGTGGGCCAGAAGAGCACTGCAATGTTAAAGGCATCACATTATTTCTTTCTCTACAACCTGTTGTGCTAACCTACCTAACGTCACAAAGCAGAGGCAGAACCAGGGTGAAAGCCAAGGTCAGTGGGACTCCAATGCCTGCAATTAAAACCACTTGAAACAAATCAACACTCTTATTCAATTTCTGAGTCTTTTTATTTAATTTGTTCTAACAGTTTAGACTCAAACTCCCTCAAAAATTACTAAATAGAATTAGGCATCCTTGTTCTACCATCAGAGTATTTTTCTAAACTGCAATCAGCAAGTTATTAGCAGAGGACTCAAACATAGATATGGACTAAAGCAGAGGAACTTATTAAAATAAGAAGGTAGTAACCACTGCTACCCTTTCAATAACCAGCAAACTTCAGGGTTCACTGCATAGAAAGAGAGTAACCACCAGAAGCTTCCTCATGAAATCCAATTCTAAAAGGTAGAACAAGCAAAGACATGAAACTAGCCTGGTCTAGTTACATGGAAAACGGCACTCAGCTACTGTGTACAAAAGGCAGGTTTCAGCACTGACACAGAGACTGAGGTATTCATCATGATATGACGAGTATCGCCAAAAATGGACCAACAGAAGTGGCTTCTGACTCATTCATTCACTCCTCCAGGCACAGTAAAGCACAATGATGAGAAGCACTGATTTCAGAGTCTGAAATTCCTGGGATCTAATCTCAACTCCATCCCTTACTAACTTTGTGCTGGCTGGGAGTTTTCTTCAGTTTTCTAAGCTTCAGTATGTGTTAGTCGCTCAGTCGTGTTGACTCTTTGCGACCCCATGTACTGTAGCCCGCCAGGCTCCTCTGTCCATGGGATTCTCCAGGCAAGAATACTGGAGTGGGTTGCCATTTCCTTCTCCAGGGGATCTTCCCAACCCAGGAATCAAACCCAGGTCTCCTGCATTGCAGGCAGATTCTTTACTCTCTGAGCCACCAGGGAAGCTTCAGTATACACATCTATAAAATGACTTCACATAGGGACTCTAAGGATTAATTCACAATGTGTAGATACTATGCAAGGCTTCTATGAATATACCAAGAAAAAAGACTACTAAAGTCACTACAAACACAGATTTTAAAACCCAAACAAACACTAACTACACAAATGATTTGAGCAGAGAGTGAAGTTCAAACTAAATACTGCTTTTAGCTCATGATTAAAAATATGCCCTGAATGCAAATATTCCTAAATGCCAGAGTCTTCTGTTTCTCCAAATGGCAAATGGTTAGGATTACATTAATTGAGAGATATTACTACTTGCAGTAATATCTTTTCTCACAAGTAGTTTGAAGTCTAGCATATTCACTTTATGTTTTAAACAACAAATTTCAATGAAGCAATGGTTCAGAAATTCCATTTCACATTAGGCAGGATATCCTACACAACAAGGGTCAAGTCTTTCTTCTTGATCTAAGAAACCCACAGAGCCATCTCTTTTGGCATGGTTCTTGCTTCTTCTAAGCCTCACTTACTGGACTTATTTTAAAAAATTCCATTATAGTCACACGAAGAAACAGTTGCTCTGAAATATTTCTGGAGTCAAAAATTTAAAAGACCTAATTTATTTTTTTCCCATTTCCCCCGACTCAACATGATGCACGGGTTGCCGGGCTCCTAGCACCATTCTCGATCTTCTGGAACAATGTAAATTGAAATTGCGTTTAGATCTTGTATCATAAGTGGAAGCATTTTTTTTCTGTCTCAGCTCACTGACCCATGGAGGAAGAGAAATTCCATAGTTAAATGAGCTGATGTATATGGTTAAATTTTAGGTTTAAGAGCAGGGGATCTATAACTCCTCAAGAAATTTTAAAAAATTCAGTCTCATAAAACTAAGAAGAAAGAAGAAAGGAAGAAGAAAAGGACAGGAAAGAAAGAAAAAAAGAGAGGCAAGTGAAGACAGATACAGAGCAAGATTTACAGAGACACAGAGCACAGAGAATGCAGACTGTGTGGGCAGCAGACCCACCTTGTGGCCATTTAAGATACTGCCACACCAAACTCCGTTCCTGTCGCCTTTGGCAAAAAGCCATGCAACAGGCTGTCAGAAGACCCTAGTTCCAACAGGGCTTTTGTCACTGCCCAGTCAGCGTCACCTGGTTAAGTCACTTGGCTTCTATAGGCCTCAGTTTCCATGCTTGACTTGCCCTTCACACCTCACAGGGTACTGTGAGGAACCAATGAGATTCTTATAGAATCTATACAAATATTGGAGATTACAACATTGCAACTGCTAAAACACGAAAGACAACAAGAGTCTCCTAGACTATCATGGGAGGTAAAGCATTCCCAATTCCCATCTTAATCAGGAAGTACAACTGAAAAAAGGGAGTCACAACTTTGCTTTTAAATTAAAAAATAATGGAATGGGATTGAGTGAGTTACAGAGCCAATATTTCCTTTCTAAATTCTATACCAAGAAACTGAAAAGCTAGTTTCTAAACCATTCACATGGTAGGAATCCCCTTTCCTATGTCCAGAGGGTCTCTAAACCACCCAAAGATCCTATGCACTCACTGTGCCCCCTCCAAGCCCTCCCCGTCATGCAGTCCACATAATGCAGGGTTCATCACTGAACTTACCAATGATTTTTCTTATTTTTGAGTACACAAATTATCACCGTGACCGAAGTCTTTTGCCAATAATTGGCTATTGCCTGTATTGCTAATATTATTTGGTATTAAGTAAGAGTAAACTAATAATCATCACTAACTCAACTGTACATACCATACCCCACCTTTTAGCAGAAAAAGCTCATTCTCTCATGTCCTGGTGAATCTGCAGGTTTTCCAGGCTGAGTCAGTTTCAAGAAAAAATTACTATTCTTCTCACCTGAAGCCATATGCAAGTAGGGAAAATCATCCAAAGTGTACCCTAACCATGCAGAGAGCTTTCCAGGACCAAAAGGAATTTTGTATCTAAGCAAATAATAACGTGAGCTGGGCGGGCTTGTCGACTTTAATTTCTTGGAAGCGAAGGCAAGGAAAAAAAGACATCAGACACCTCCCATCCGGACTTAGGAAATAAAGAATCCATATGTTATTAAAGTGTTTCAAGCTAATGAAAACACAAAAGGTAAACCTTCGGCTAGATCTATTTTTAAGACCTGCCCAAATCCATGTTAATGCTACTTTGTAAAACATTTGGAAGAAAATCAACAGAAAAGTCACTTACTCACTTGTCCAACCAATATTTATATGTCAGATCCTGTTCTTGTACTGGGGATTCAGCAATAAAAAAGAGAAAGTGCCCTCTGTCAGAGGCTTAACTGCAGCATGGGTAGAGGGGAATGCAGACAATAATCAAACAATGTTAAGTAGAAATAAGAGAAATGCAGAAAATACAAAAGGATAAGGAGATAGGGTGGAAAGAAAGGGGGAGTGCTACCGTAGACACTGTAATTAGAGAAGGCCTCTCTGGTGACACGTTCACTGAGCCTAAGACTTAAGAGGTTTGGGTAAAGCCATGTGGGCATCAAGGAGAACAACATTACAGGCAGAGAGACCAGCCAGTACAAAGGTCTGAGGAGAACAACATTACAGGCAGAGAGACCAGCCAGTACAAAGGTCTGAGGAGGGCACAAGCTTGGCGTGTTTGAGAACAGTAAGGAGGCTGGGGTGTCTGAAGTGGAAAGCATGGGGGGAAAGCAGGAGCAGCTGAAACTAGCCTGTCGGAGGGGAGATGGTGCCAGGTCTTGCAGGCCAATGCAAGGACTCTTGAGTTTTATTCTGAGATAAGAAGCCGTTAAGAGTTTTAAGCATGTGAGAGATGAGATCTAGAAGAGTCTGGGAGGAAACTACTGTGGTAGCAGAAGGACCCAGGAAACTACTGGAAATTCCAGAAGAGAAGGGAAGAGATGATTAGGCTAGGGCACAGGTAATGAAGGGGTTGAGAAGTGACCAGATTCAGGATGTAGTCTGATGGCAGGGCTTGGATGTGGAGGATGAAGATGTGAAGTGTGAGAAAGAGAGTAGGAGGGGATGGTATCACGTTTTCAGGCCTGAGCAACCAGGTCCCACAAACAGGAGATGGACACTGAGAAAGGAGCAGGTTTTGGAGGGGAGGGGAAGAAATCATAAGCAAATAAGAGGCAGCACCTTCCTGTATGGCTCAACCAGGTAGAAAGAGTAGCTCTAAGAAGTTTAGAGCTCACGTGGCTCTGCCCTTTCCACAAAGCCATCATCAGTGTTACTGAAAAGAGTCTGTCTGCTGAAAATCCAAGAAGGGAATAATCATAGCAGTAGGCATTGTTTCTTAAACCCTTACTCATTACCTGGCACTAGGGTAAACACTGTACACATACTGCAGTTAATCCTCACACGTAAAAACACTCAATCACATGGCACTTAACACTTAATCACTTAGGCACACGGTAAAATACCATTAAATGTTAGCCATGATATTTGTTAAGTATGTAGCATTTAAATTTAATGATAACTTTAATGGCTGATTTCTGGAAGTTCTATTTCCTTTTTTTGTTGTTCAAATCCCCCATTCACTTTACATCAGGATTCCTACCGTTTCTTAGTCTAACAGGTAGTTTTACATATTCTTGCTTTTACAAACAGGCCATAGTCCTAGCTTAATGCAGAGACTCAGTTTCAGCTGTCTCTGGAAGGCCCCAAATCATGTCATAACTTCATGAGAATTAAAATCCTAACACACAGTTTGGTCCCATATTCCCTTGGGATGCTCTTTTATCACACACATGAGCTTTGAGCTACTTTGTTTCATGCACCTGGACATTTCTCCTCCTCCTTTCAAGTTCATCCAGGTATTTAAACATTACTTGGGTCATACTTTATTTGGCATCTCCAAATGTTTAAAGAAGGGTAGCCTGAACTAGCTCAGTATGACATATAACCAGAACCAGAAATCCAATAATACCTTACAGATGAAGAAATGGTGCCTTAAATAGGTCTGTGCTCTATGCAGTAGACAGTGAAGTTTCTCTCCTGACACAGAGGTCACAGTTTTACCCTCTAGAGTCACACCAGCCTTTTATGCACCCTATAAGCATCTCAATACAGCTATTTATTCTGTCTCTCATTTGTCTCCACCCTTCACATTCCAAACTAAACTCCCTCAATTATTTTTTCTTCTTTAAAAACAAAACTTTCATAACATGAACACAAGGAGATTCTTTTTTTTCAAACCTTAAAATAATACAAATCATAAATGCTCCACTGAAAGTGATAAACAGTGAATGGGTTTCCTTCATGTATTATTATTTTCATTTTAGGAAATTTATGATCACAACAAGAATAACTGAAAGTTAAAGGACGACACAATAAAAATCATAAAACCTGAGTTCTGCCACTAACTAGCTATACAAAATTAGGGGGCTTTGTGTTTTGGTTTGTCTTCAAAATTGGAATAATAATCCTTTTCCTAGAGTTCAAAACGGGGAAAGAAATGAGATTAATTCATAGGCTGTAATATATATTAAATGATTTAGAAAATTATACAATACAAAGGAAAACATTATTATTAATGTATTATAAATGTGGACAGTTTTATCAGGAAGAGCAAGACACTAACAAAAGAATCTACATTAATGCAAAAATGATTTTACCTTCATGTTGCAAGCTAGTTCCATTAGTTTTTTTGCATTTTCTTCTGAGCGGTATCTCTTAGGGAGCTGAACCCTGAAGAATTTCAGGGCACCTTCAAAGTCTGTCAGTAGCAAGTCATCTTTGGAAGTCTTGAAGAAAGAAGAAAATACAACCATGTACAAGAAAAAAGCTTTTTTGCTATAAAGATGCTCCAGAAGCATTTCATAATCCCAGCACCTTTATAATCCCCAGAAGATAACTTTGTAGCCTTGGCTAGAGCTACCTGCATGTGTCCACTGTCAGGGACAGTGCTAGAGCACAGAGGCTGCTTACAATGAGATTAGAAACACCAGATAACCCAGCTTACAAACCAGTGTGCACTGTACCTTTAATAATCCAAGGGCGACATTAAATATAACACTTATCCCCTAAAAGAGAAAACACAGAAAACATTTTCAGTGTTTAGAACTGGACTATTAAGCTATTTGTCTTCAGAATAGCCAGCAATTTTAGAGAGATTGTAAAAATTTGAATAAAGAAATGGAGTATCTTGAACATATTTTAGAAAATAAAAATTACAGGGCCACCAGTGAAAAACCACTTAAGGTAGACCCAGTTTCCCATGAGAGAAGGGCTTTTCTACAGCTATTTTCACAGTTCAAGAATGCTTTCCAAAGTATACTATGCTTCCAAACTAAAAGATCAGTCATAAAAACTGTGATCCCTCATGAAATAATGCCTGGTGTCTCTTCCACTGCTCACTCGAAGGACAACAATCACCCTGTCCATGAGTCCTATGCCCCAAAAATGACTCTGCTTAGGGTTCTCTCCAACCTGCCTTTCTTCATCTAATCATTCTAGGAGTGGTGGGGCAAAGGTCAGCTGAGGGGAGGCACCAACATCTGCTGACCAAGTTAAACTTTAAAAGTTTCTGGGCCTCAATTTCTATAACTAACAGTCTCCCAATAGTTTTCTGAGCTAATTAGCTGAGAAAGTTTAAGTTACTTAGCCTGTCACCAGACCCACAGTAATTACTTAATAGTTATTTATAACAGTGAAAAACTAGATAAAGGTTTGCAATTAGGAATTGGTTACATAAATTATGATCTATCCAAAGAAGGGAATATCTGACAGTAAGTAAGAATAATGGTATATTTCTGGAATGCTGTTTCTTATGTTTCAAGCTAGACAGAGATACAGATTTTTTAATGGATTTTTGTATGTTTTAAATATGGGATAATTAAAAAGGAGGATGGTATAGATGTATGTGTCTATAGATATTCAAGTGTGAGATAAAAATAGTTACTGAATAGCATATAAGCATAGTCATATTTTATATGCATATAAAGTCAAAATATACATAATATACCATACGAAAAAACTGTTCCACACAGAACTTACACATACACATATATGAAAACACACAAAAAAAGGCTGAAAGAATACACATCAAAACGTTAAAAGTAGTTTTCCTTTAGACTGGCATCAGAAGTATTTTCACATCATTTTGCTTATGCTTTCTATAACAAACATGTATTGTTTTTGAAATTAGCTTTTTCTTTTTAGGCACACCCTCCAAAACAGAAAACTAAGCTGTGGCAAAGATTGTTATTTACTATAATATCTATTTTCTTTTAGTAATAGACTCTCAACTTTAAGAAAATTGCTAGGCAGCTTAAAAAAAAATTATCCTTAGCAGCTAGGGATATATGGTCATGTACCTAAGTTCTGGCCAACAAGTGGTTAAATGGAAATGCAGGTGGAAATTCCAGGAAGTGTCCTTTAAAAGAGGGGGTACACCTCCTCCGAACCCCTAAACTTCCTAGCTTAAACAAAGAGATAGTGTTTGGAGCACTCATCAGCCATACTGAACAGAGCTGCACTCTGAGCAAGGCAGTTACTGCCTGTGACACAGAAGAGACACTACAAACAAAAGCCTAAGTGCGGTGGCCTCTGATACGCACCTCACATAAAAGCAGGTCGATGATATGGAAGACCATGTAGAGAGGGAATTTCGCAGTGAAGAGCGTAAGAAACCACTGGGAGGCATACATGTGCGCTTCAAGGCTTATGTCCAGGAAGTGGTTGTACAGGTCAGGGATGTATTCCTGAAATAGCAAACTGATTAGCTTTAGGCACATATGCAGCTGTTTAACTCTCACTCAGGAGGCTCATAAATCTGCCAACAATAGGTCTAAAACCTCATATATTTGTATTTTTATAAAAACTGAAAAAGCGCTCAGAAGAACACTTAACATGTGGTATGAAACTGGCACTGGGCTTTCGTTTTCAGTTCACAAAGTAGCTCTGAAGAGGAATCCCCACAAGGTGACAAATATCTGAAAGGACAGTTTTTCTAAGTTATGAAATGTTTGGGAAAGTTTGTTTCACTTTTGTTAGGAGATTCCCAACCAGTCAGCTTCAGAGCCTTGGTAAGTATTTCTTGACTGAGTTTGCTGTGTTAAAATAAAGGCTCCTACACCCATCCGATCTTCTGGGTGTTTATGAGACTGAAAACCTGGCTCATACCCATCAGGTTAACACCTTATTAACCTTGGCATCATTATTACATGGAGAGAAATGAAAAACATTAAACCTGTCCTTGATCCTGGATGGCTAAGGAATCACCACTGCTCCTTGGCACCATTTCTTCAATCCTGTTCTTCCCAGTCCTGCACCCTTATCGGCAAATGCAAGCTGGATTCTCTTTTTACCTGCATGAGGCGCTCCAACTGGTAAAATTTGCAATGCAAATCTTCAAAGTTTTGTTTGAAAAGTTCCCTGAGACCATAGTCAAACATGATCTTGACCAGAACACTGAACGCTTGTTCCTCAGGCATCTATAACAGGGCAAGAGGGACAGGAGTTTTCTCAGTGTGTAAAATTTATCCCTATACTCTCTTACGTGAATACTGGGAAATTCAGTGGTATGCAGTAACTCAGATCTCAGTTGTGTTGTGTTTTATAACATTCATTCTTTCAACCAGGAAATATTTAATAATGCCTACTCTATGTCAGACACTGTTGCTGTCCTTGAGGAGCCTCTCATACAATAACTAAATAACTAAATCTCCTACAATAACTAAAATGAATTAGAAAGATCAGTGGGAACACAAGAACAAAAAAGACTGAGTATTCCAGAGGGAGCTAGGAATAGGCTTTAGAGGGAGGACAGGATTCGAACTGAGTTAAGAACAGGCCTACTACACTTGAGTATATGTGTCACCTTCCCCAAATCACGAGACCTTTGTTAAATCATTTTACCTCCTTAACTGTTAATTCATTTCAGTAAAAATGTTCTTCTTTCTCATTGTTGCTAAAAACATGGCTAGTTACAGAAGAACCTTATATATTCTAATGTTTGGAGTAATGCTTCAAGTATCCTAGTAACACTTGCAGTAACACTTAAAATACTACAAAAAGCCTCCCTCACTTCACTTCTATTTACAGATGCTACTCACTTATATATCTTCCGTAACTTTACAGAAAAATATCTTCTTGAGGACCTGGCAAATGTCTAGTTTTCAAAATATAAAAAGAACACTGGAAATACTTAAGGCATGATGTGACCATAGCAAGCTTTTCAAATGTCAGGAAGGTGAATGGGTTTCTGTTGAACATGATGACGATGGTGGGCTGAGCAAAGAAACTGGGAATAAAGCAAAGCTAAAGAGCAAATCAGACTAAGTAATGAAATGAGAAAAGGACAGCAAATCATTGTTGGAAAGGTAAGGGCTTCGGGGGCAAAGGACCAGACCTTTGAGGTCTTTCTCATCAAGACAACTTCACTCTTCACTCGCTGAGGGAGACATGGCCTGCCTAGAGTGGCATTTCTGATTTTACACAGCACATCTGCCCCCGCCCTGAATCAAACACTTATTTTAAACACAATGGCAAGCAGCACAGAGTTCAAACCAAGATACTGGGGATTTGATCAGGAAACTCATTTTAGAAGTGTTGTGATACTTAAATGGGGATAAATGGCCTTGCACTAAAGTTGAGAACAAAGACAAACCATATAGACTTGGTGAGACTCTGAGATATTGAAGTATGATTAAAAAAACAAAACAAAAATTTAAAACTTGACCTCATGATGAAGTGTTAATCAGCCTGAAGGTGAGAATCATTTCACAATGCATAGTATATCAAATCATCACATTTTACACCTTATATACACAATTTTAATTTGTCAATTACATGTAAATAAGACTGGGGAAAAAAAATTTGACTTTTTCTTTATCAATGTCATAATAGCTTTGTCAAATTTCTGCATGCCTACCAATACCAATCAGCTAGATTCATAGCAAGAAGATGTAAAGTGGTTCTGTTACACTTGTATTACAACCTACACAAAATGGATTAAACCTCTTCAACAACTCCGTCTCCTTAGAGAAACAAAATCCAGACTGTGGGGCCTGGCCTCCACCGCCCTCCTTCAAGTTGGTCTTGGCCTCTCTAGCTCCCTCCTCCACTCCCCATGGCTCCTGATGTCTCCGGTCACACTGCCCTTCTTTTCAGTTCCTTCCAGATGCCAAGTTTTCCCCATTTCAGGGCTTCCATATACTATCCTATTCTCGTTGCCAGGAATGCACTGCTCTCCACTCTAGTTCTCAAAATAGTTCTATTATTTTTGCAACAACGTTTAAAGAAAGTTAAATGATACAGAAAAGTACAAAAGAGAATGGATGCCCCTTCTCCTTTTTCAGGGTTCCTGTTAGAGGTTACCTTGCCAGAGAAGTCTGTAAAGGAGGCTTACCTGTTATTACCCTGTATCACACTTTTCATTGTACCTTCATAGAGCCACTGAAATTAACAATGACATACTTGCACTGCTTTTTTTTGCCTACAACTAGCTCTGCATCCACAAGGATTGGGGCCATATTTACTTTATTCACTCCTGATCTCTATCTAGCACAGTTCAGACTGTAACAGGTGCTCAAAAACTCCCCTACCATCATCTGTGGGGTGTTTTTGCCAAGCATTTTAGCTTGAATCATGAAGAAATGATCAGACAAATCAAGAATCTGGGATGTCTTACAAGGCAATTTGCTTGAATTTTCCAAATTGTCAATGGCATGGGACACACAAAAGGCAAAGAGGACAGTTTAGATTACAAAAATAAAAAGCAATGACAATCAAATGCGATGTTTGAATCTTTAGTGATCTGGGTTAGGAAAAAAAGAGCTATAAGGACTTCACTGAGTAAATAGGGAAAACTGAATGCGGACTGTGGGTAAGACATTACTGAATTTGTTAGATTTGCCAGTGATATTCTTGTTAGGTCCTCAAGAGATACATACATAAGTATTTAGGAGTGGAGTATTTTGATATTTGCTACTTATATTATCCAAAAGTAATTTCAAAAAATTCTTTCATAAAAATATAAAACACCTGTGTTCTGTGTGTGTGAAAAAGGAAGGAAAAGAGATGCAGAGAAGGCAGTGTGGAAGATAATGAATTGATGAATTAAGTCAAGGGCTTCCCTTGTAGCTCAGTCGGTAAAGAATTTGCCTGCAGTGCAGGAGACCCGGGTTCAATCCCTGAGTTGGGAAGATCCCCTGGAGAAGGAAATGGCAAACCACTCCAGTATCCTTGCCTGGAAAATCTCATGGACAGAGGAACCTGGTGGATTGCAGTCCATGGGGTCACAAAGAGTCGGGCACGAATGAGCGACTAACACACAAACACACAAATTAAGTCAAGTGTATACAGGTGTTCACCTTAACAATTTTTCAATTCTGCTGTGGATTTAAAGAAACACTAAGAAGAGGGAGGATAAAGGTCTTCGCTGAACGAATGAATAAAATGGAACGGAAGCAAGCCAACTTCGCCCTCCTAGCCCAATAGATAAATCTCAAAACAAAGACTGATGACAGCGGCTACTTTAGAGAAGATAAAACGTCCCCAGAGGGTTTAACCAATACTAAAGTCTATCCAATTATCCTAGCAATCAAAAAAGCTCTATCCTTGTACCAATTTTCAACACTGTCATTTGTTTTTACCATGTTTCTCTCCCATGATGACATTATGTTAAGAAAAGGGTTTCCAGATATAGGAGTTAACACTCATGCACTAGAGTCTGCCCAAAGGCAAATCAAAGCCATGATCAAGTCTGAGGCAGGACACGTGTTAAGAAATACACAGAGACCTAATTACTCACATGGAGAAGCAGAACAGCAGCGAGAAATGACTGGCCTTGGCAATAGCCAATCTCTTCATCATACACAGAATAAGCCTGGGGGAAAAAACCACAGGAGGTGTAACTGAATGTAGCCAGTCTTCAAAACAAAACAAAACACAAAACTTTATTTATTTGGCTGCACTGGGTCTTAGTTGCAACATGTGAGGTCTTTGAGTTGTTGTACAGGGGATCTGACCAGGCAGGAATCGAACCTAGGCCCCTTGCCTTGGGAGCTGGGAGTCTCAGCCAATGGACCACCTGGGAAGTCCCAAATGTAGTCACTCTTGAGTCACAGTTGCCTTAAAGGAACTTGAACAAAACACAGGAACCTCAAAAACGCTACCCCCACTCCACTGTGGCATTCTGATGGTCACTGAATGATGCAAACATTTCTTTTCAATTCCAACTTTTCTTTACAATACATAAACCTGTCACGTCACTTCCTGTAGCCAGGGAGCAGAAAGGTTAAGCAAAAATTATTTTAGCACTAAAAAAGATTGTCATTCTGTCTGTCTGTGCTCATGCTTTTCTTTCTTCTCTGCCTGGAAAACGTGCTCTTCCTTAAGGTTTCAAACATATCCCATCCAAGGATTCTTTCTCTCCTCGGTAGGTCTATGGTACTTACTACAAATGTATGCTTATTACAGCACTTAACACACTGCATTTTAGAGGTCCCTCCTCTCTACTAGACTACTAACTTCATATGGGCAGGGGTGGTGCCCTATTCAGCCTTGCAGCACATCAACACATACCAGGCACTCACCAAACACTGTCCATGTTTATATGTGTAAACATGCCTTCATAAATTCAGCTGAAATTCAATATAATCTCATTATATCCCCCACTTTGTCAAAGTTTATCTGATGAGAGGGCCTACAGAACAAGAAACACCCATCTTTTCCAAAGACAAGATTCACAGAAAGATTTAGAAATGATCTTTTATAATTTAATAAGACAACTTTCTACCTATCAAATCAGTAAAAACTAACAAGTGTTAAAACCAGTTTCATTAAGGCTGTTAAAAACTAGCAATAATATATGCTAACACAGGTCTGTGGAAAGCTATTTGACAATACAGATGAAGGTACCAAACAACATTTGATTAGTCAAGAAAGAATAAAGGTTTCACAGTTAGTAGTTGTGCTGGAACTCCACAACTGCTAATGTCCTGGTCTGGCTCTTAGGCCCACTACTTACATTCCTTATTTGTATGATGAGAAAAATCTATTTATATAATAGAGCTGATGTATTCTTCTCAATCCCTTCAAGTAAAGTACTCAGTGTATGGCTTTATCAATTATGTCCTGGGATAAAAACGTATTGAATTTTCTATAGGTATAGAATGGAGGGGAGCATCTTCTATAGGTATAGAATAGAGGGGGGCATTCCTGAAGGAATACATACAGACATGAAAGTACGTAACACATTTGGGAAATGTTTGGAATATGAGGTTCACGGAGGTGGTAAGGAAAGGAAATACGGGGAAGAAAAGGCATTTCATTAACCCACCAACATTTAATGAGCACCTGCTACAATGTGGCATCACTGTGCCAAGTGCTACAGATGCTAATACATGTAAGAAATGATTCTTGCCCTTGAGAATTTCACAGTTGAGTTGGGAAGTCTGACAAGCAAATCAACCAGAGCAGAGTGAGAAATTCAATATGATTGAAGCATAAAATATTTAGGGAATAAGCCAGGATATATTACAGAATGCCTTTAATACTAAGCTAATGGATTTAGGAACAGGAAATAAACTAAGGAATTTTGATTCCATTCTGTGGGTTTAACGGAGGCCACTAAAATGATCCTGTTCTAGGGTCAACACAGAGAAAATAATAAATAGGCTTGAACCCAAAGGCAGGGAGACTAATGCAAGGCAGCTTTTATGTAAGTGTCAGCAACATATTATAGTGGCCTGTACCAGGGCAGAAAATAGAGCGGGAAGTACTGCTACGAGACAACAATCATATCAAACTGCAAGTGGCCAAAGGAAGGAACTGAAAAATAATTGAAAAATGACTGTATCTTCACCAAGACAATGGCATGGGGGTAAAAGGACTGTTTTTAATTAAAAGAGATGTAACAACTAACCACAGCAGGAATATTGCTGGATCCTGATTCTAACTAAACTGTACAGACATTTAGGGAAATCTGATTATGGAACAGCAACTGGATGGTATTGCTCGTTAATGCCACAGGTGGGTAATGATCTTATTTTTTTGATGTATGGTGAAGACTTTAGGGGAGAAGGCAATAGCAACCCACTCCAGTACTCTTGCCTGGAAAATCCCAGGGATGGAGGGTAGGCTGCGGTCCATGGGGTCCCGAAGAGTTGGACACAACTGAGCAACTTCACTTTCACTTTTCACTTTCATGCATTGGAGAAGGAAATGGCAACCCAATCCAGTGTTCTTGCCTGGAGAATCCCAGGCATGGGGGAGCCTGGTGGGCTGCTGCTTACTTTAGGACTGTGATGCTTGAAGTTTGCTTTATAGCACTTTAGGGAAGATGAAGCAACTGTGGCAATATGTTGATAAATTCTCGGTAGGGATATATACAAACTCATTTACACTATTCAACTTTTATGGATGTTTGAAAATTTTCATAATGAAGTATATTTTTAAATGGACTGCATAATTATACCTTTTCTGATATACTTGACAGACTTCTGCAAGGAGATCAAAAAGCAGCTGGAAATTCAGGCCTTGAGCTAATGTAGATTCGGGAACATCTAGGCAGTGGTGACAACTGAGGCTGCAGGGCGGAAGGAGTCACCCAGGGAGACAGTGGAGAGCTACAGTAACCAGTGGCTGAGCACCTAGAGGAAGGCCTCTGTTTTAGGAACTCTCAAGAGAGAGAGAAAAGTCATGCGGGAGGGAATCAAGAGAGAGAGAAAAGTCATGCGGGAGGGAATCAACGAAGTTGTTACAGAAGTGAGAGTTTAACCAGGAGGAGAAGAAATCAGGAGCAGATAGAGCTATAATTAAGATCATCATGAGAGAGAAACCACAGCGTAGGGGGTCAGGAGTATGGGATCAGAGTCAGTGAGAACAGGGCTTCTTTCTGGGACATTTTGCAGGAAGGTGAGGGATAGTTAGATTGTTTCCTTAAATGGGAAGCACAACTGAGAAGGGGTTAAAAAGGATGATGACAGGAGGATCACAATAGAAATGATAGCTCTGTAAGTTCTATGAGGAAAGTGAAATTAAACCCAATAAATAGTTCGCTAAGTTCTTAGGCGTCTTTATAGTTTAAAGCATCTAGTTTATCCCTGGGGCTTCCCTGGTGGCTCAGACAGTCAAGTATCCTCCTGCGACGCAGGTGACCCGGGTTCAATCCTGGGTCAGGAAAACCCCCTGGAGAAGGGAATGGCTACCCAATGTAGTATTCTTGCCTGGAGAATTCCATGGACAGAAGAGCCTGGTGGGCTACAGTCCATGGGGTCGCAGAGTCAGACATGACTGAGTGGCTAACACTTCCAATTTATCATTGGAGAAATTGTCTTTTATTGCTAGTCTGTCCTGAAATTAGCTGTCGGTTTTGCCTTCTCAACCATAATATGCAAATTTCTTGAGGTATGTCTTGTGCCTTGTACTTCCTATATAGTAGGTGCTACATAGGTACTTGCTTAGTTTTAGGGGGAATAGACCAAAGCCTAGTTCTGAGGACCAAGAAAATCAAATTCATCACTTACAATGTGAATACTAAAAAGGAGTTTGCAATGCTGTAGGACTCAGAGGCCTGTAACATAAAACCAACTCGTGAGTCTAAATGTGGTACCAGGAAACTATTGACTGAAAGTCCTGATTAAAAGAAATCCTACCATTTTATTTTAAATTATTTCCTGTTCACCATGAATCTAAAATTGTGCTGTTACTTTTGATTTTACAAAAACTATTCTCTTTTTTTGCATTCTTGGACATAAAATACAAATTACATTTTGTAGTTATCTTTTGCATAATTCCAAAGAAACAGAATAACCACCTAAAACAGTCTTTTCTTGGGTATGAAATACCTTGCATATTTTATATAAGGAATCTTGTCCATCTCCTCCTGTGTCCTTAAAGTAGTCATGGGCTGGGAATGTCCGGTTAATATCACGAGTGATAGCACTGTCCTGGGGAGACTCCTGTGGAAACACCAGGAAGCAGAAGGTTCAGTAGTCAGTGATGGATGTACTCGTCTAGACTAATACAACAAGGTCGTCTTCTAATTTACCTGCTTTAAAATGCTGCAGGAACATACATACACACATGCATGCCTGTGTCTTCAGGGAAGGAAAAGCAAATATTAAGAGGGAAAAAAAGAAAGAAAGAAGAGGCCCGTTTCACTCTATACACCTCACGCATACTCCATCTCTGCTGTAAAGAAGTGCAGGTGATAACCCTTCTATTGTTAAGAAGGAAAATGTGTTTCAAAATGGATTTCCCATAGGAAAACACTCAATCTAACCTCAAAAGAAAGAGGCAAAATGCTCCCGTTAGACAAACTGGGTACAAAAATTGCTGCTTTAATTGATCCTTTGGCACAAAACAAATGGGCCAGGTTCTCAAAGGGAAAACAGAAGTTCCTGGATTGGAATTTACCCAGGGGCAAGTGGCATAAAAACTCACATAGCCGTCTACTCAGTGTGAAACTAGACTATCAAACGCCAAGGGATTCAAATGGGCTACGGGAAAATATCCCTTGCTTTTTTTTAACCAATGGAGAAAAACTGTTTCCTCTTCTACAATGAGTAATTAAAACTAAATGAATGTCAGTAATGCACAAAATATGCCAAACACCTAGCTATTTCTAATAGCTTCCCTTTGTTAAACTTTATTTGCTCATGCGGTAAAGAATTGGAGCACAGAAACATGACGTTCTCTTTTAACAATGCATTGTCCTCATAGCTAAGACAACAGACTTGACTCTCCTCGGTAAGACTGCATTATATTTAGCACACCATCCAAGAGCCTGACACTCTTGTTTCCAGTGAAAAATTAGTAATTTTTTTTTTTGGTCTGATTAATTTCTTTAGCCTTTTAGGTAATCAGGTTCCCAGGGCCGTTAAGTATTTTACAGTTGTGGAAATCTAAAATAACTTTACATTAAAAATTTTTTTTTACTGTGTAAATTTGACATGTAACATCATGTAAATTTAAAGTGTAGAGCATGTTACTCTCCATGAGTTGCAGAGTCGACTGAGTGACACTTTCACTTTGATACATTTATACTATATTGTAAAATGATTGCCAGCATAGCAGTATCACATTATAGTTCAGTATTACTGCCTACATTCATACTGTGCATTAGATTTTTGGCTTATTTACTACTCATTACAAAGTTTGTATGCTTAAATACTAGTCTTATATCCTTTCAACCTCCATCACTAGCGAGCTAACTTTAAGCCTATGCTCTTTCTTAACCTGTAAACTATTTAAGCCTACAATGACACTGCCAAACTGCTTTCCAAAGAGATTTACTGGCAGACTATCAGGATTTTTTATTTTTCTGACTACTAGTTTTTAATGCGTCATTAACAAAAGTCAGGGCAGCTCTGAGCTGTGGTGATCCCTGACAGCACAAAATGCAAGGTGAGAACTAAAGATTACAGTGGTTATCTGCCTGGTGGCAGCTTCTAGGCTGTAACACACAGAGAGGAAACAGAGCTGGGGATAGGGAGAACGTCCCTGAGTTGAGAGAACAGACAGCAGAATTCAGGGAGGGCAAGGTAGCTAGACTCTGTACCTCAGAGTTCCAAAGAGGAAAGCTGAACAAAAAGAGGTCTGCAAAGCTACCTAGAGGGGTCCCTATGAGTCACAAAATCATGAAGATGATAACCTGGATTTCATCAAATTAAACATCTTTAATATTCAAAACTTACTGTTAAAAACACGAAAAATGTAAGCCATGAACAGGATAAATCACCTATAAAATCTATCTGATAAGTGACTTATATCTGGAACATACAACTCTCAAAATACATTAGGCAACAACTGATTTAAAGGGAGGAGGGAAAGGTGGTAAAGATGGAATAAATGCTTCACAAAAGAAGACACGGAGATGGCAAATAAGCACACGAAAAATTTCAACATCATTAGTTATCAGCAAAATATAAATTAGAAGTACAATGACATTTCTCTACATGGTCACTAAATGCTAAAATGAAAAGTACCCAATATACAAAGGACTAGCAAAGGGTGAAGAACAACTTGAACTCTCATAAATTGCTGGTGGGAATGCAAAATGGTACAAATACTATAGAAACCATTTGGAAGTTTCTTATAAAGTTAAACATATGCTTATCATGCAATTTAGTGACTCATGCCTACATAGTCATCCAAGAGAAATGAAAATAAAAATACATGTAAATACTTGAACTCAAATGTTTGTAGCAGTGTGATTCCTGATAGCCCAAACTGGGCTCCAGTGGGTAAATGGATAAAGAAACTGTGGTACATATATACAGTGATGGAATACTCAGCAATAAAAGGGGAAAACCCCAGTGATATGCAACATGACAGATCATAAAAGCATGAGACTCTATGAAATAAGATAGACATAAAACACTACTTTCTATAATTCCATGTATATGAAATTCTACAAAAGACAAAATCACAAGGTACAGAAAGCAGATCAATGTTTGGAAGGGGCTGGGACTCAAGGGAGAAGGCTGATTTTTAAGAGCTATTAGAGAACTTTTAAATATGCATATTAAGAAGCAGAAGCATTACTTTGCCAAGAAAGGTTTTTCCAGTCAAAGCTATGGTTTTTCCAGTAGTCATGTACGGATGTGAGAGTTGGACGATAAAGAAAGCAGAGCACCAAAGAATTGATGTCTTAGAGAAGACTCTTGAGAGTTCCTTGGACTGCAAGGAGATCCAACCAGTCCATCCTAAAGGAAATCAGTCCTGAATACTCACTGGAAGGACTGATGCTGAAGCTGAAACTCCAATACTTTGGCCACCTGATGCAAAGAACTGACTCACTGGAAAAGATCCTGATACTAGCAAAGAGTCAAGGTGGGAGAAAGGGATGACAGAGGATGAGATGGTTGGATGCTATCACCGACTTGATGGACTGAGTTTGAGGAAGCTCCAGAGTTGGTGATGGACAGGGAAGCCTGGAGTGCTGCAGTTCATGGGGCTGCAAAAAGTTGGTCACAACTGATCAATTGAACTGAACTGAACTAAGAGAACTTTTTGAAGTGATGGAATTATTATACATCACATCCATGGTACTAATTAAAAAGTGTTGTATTGTTCATTTAAAGCTGGTGAATTTTATTGTACATATACCACATCTAAATAAAGGTGATTTTAAAATGGAAAACAAACAAAAGAGGATACATATACAACCAAACAAGAGTCCCTGGATGATTCAGGTCCTTTAGATTAAGAATTCCCAGTACTAGTTTAGCTGCTGCTGCTAAATCACGTCAGTTGTGTCTGACTCTGTGCAACCCCACAGATGGCAGCCCACCAGGCTCCCCCGTCCCTGGGATTCTCCAGGCAAGAACACTGGAGTGGGTTGCCATTTCCTTCTCCAATGCATGAAAGTGAAAAGTGAACGTGAAGTCGCTCAGTCATATCCGACTCTTCGCGACCCCATGGACTGCAGCCTACCAAGCTCCTCCGCCCACGGGATTTCCCAGGCAAGAGTACTGGAGTGGGTTGCCATCGCCTTCTCCAACTAGTTTAGCTGTATGTACTTAAAAAATGAAAATGATGCCAATTCATCTTTAAGGCCTTAAAACCAGGGTCTTAGCTTAGAGTCAGACATATCTGGGTTTAAAAGCTGGCCTACTCTCTTACTTGGCTGAGAAACTTAAGGTAAGCTTGTCTTCTCTGGTTAATATCATCTACCTTATAAAGTTGTAATGATGGTTACATTAAATAATCTATAAATTATAAACATGTAAAGAGCTTCCAAGGCATCCCTGGTGGCTCAGTGGTAAAGAATCTGCCTGCAATGAAGGCGAAATGGGTTAGCCCACCTGGGAAGATCCCCTGAAAAAGCAAATGGCAACCCCCTAGTATTCTTGCCTGGGAAATCCAATGGACAGAGGAGCATGGTGGGCTACAATCCATTGGGATCACAAGACAGTGGGGCATGACAGTGACTGAACAACAACAAAGAGCTTCCAGAACTGTCTGACACATATATAAAACACCTGATAAAAGTGAAAGCAAGCAAAGCGTCCAGCATCCTGAGAGCTGGGGCTGTCCTCTACACACACACATCCACACACAAATAAGCACACACTCATGCACACAAATGTGCGTGCACACACACACTGTTATACAGAGTACACACAGACACAAGGTTCACAGAATGTGTATTGTTTTTACTTTTGTATGTCTTATCTTCCTATAAAACTATTCACATAGGGGTAGAAACTGTGATTTAGTTTTCTAAATTCCACAGAGCCTAGCAAAATTATGACACACACTTAGTGCTTGATAAATATATCTAAGAAAAATCCAAAAGCTTCCTTAAAATTGAGTGATGACAATGCTCACGTGATCAGCAGCTCTCCCCGAACCACAATCTCTAATGCTAATGTTTATTAATTCAAGAATCATGTGAAAGCGGCACGCAACTAAATCAGAAGAGAACCTTATTAATAATTAAAGACATTCTGACTAAATACCTGGAAAAAAACCAAGATTGCTATAATGATTGATTCACTAGTGACTTTCAAATTGTGTCATACGCAGGCAAGAGAATAATTGTCATGGGAAACAGAACAGCGCCTGGCCTTGAGCCTTCTCTTTATTTTTTAACAAAATAAGAAAGTAAGGTTATTTTAAAGAATTAAGTGCCTTCCCTTTAGGGAAGTATATTGATTTTACCAAGCCATCCCAAAACTGAAAATTTGTTTGCTCAGGGGTTTTATTATGAAATATTTCAGTAATGCCAAAAGTATAGAGAACATATAATGAATACACATGCAGATTATCAAGATTAAGAAAGCAAACATCCTAGACACAACTCTGTACACCTAATTCCAATCTCATATGCCCTCTTCCTCCTTTTATAGTTAGCCACTATCCTGATTTTGTTATCATTGCCAGGCATATTTTAATGTATGTGTTATGTACATATATGAGTGTAGATGCATGTATCAATATATGCATATGAATACAGTATCTACAAACCATATATACTCTTTACAGAATGTTTAAAGTATTTTCTATAAATGACATTATAATCCATGTCTTCTTCAATAGCTTCTTTTGGTTCAATACTATATTTTAATGATTAATTCATGGTGATCTACATAGCTCAAGTGCATTTAACTGTATAACTATGTAGTTATTTATGTATAGAGTTATTTATCTATTCTACTGTGGATAAACATTTAGATGATTTCAACATTTTCCACTACAATGTGACAATAAAGACTCATGCTTCTTCTCAAAACAAAAAAGAGAAAGAAATTGTACAGAGTAAAGACTGGGTCCTTCAGCTCAAAATACAAAATAAATCATCCTGCAATTATCAAGAGAAATGACACAAAGGGAGTCTATATTTAAAATATATATTACTGTGGGTTAATAGTTTTTATTCAGCCTAGGATATGTGAATTCTCTTCAACTCAGTTTTATGTATGTATTTATTTTTGGCACACTGTGCAGCTTGCAGGATCTCAGTTCCCCAACCAAGGATTAAACCTAGGACCCCACAGTGAAAGTGCCAAGTCCAACCTCTGGACTGCCAGGGAATTCCCTTGAATTAAAATTAAAACTCAGTTTTAATTTTAACAAACATATAGAATATAAAATAGCAACACAAAGAGAAAACTACAGGCATGTTGGGAGTTAAGAAATCTTTGAAATAAAACTGTTTCATGAATAGCTCAAACAACAACAGATCGTAAAAGTATCAGCTTCAATTGTGAAACTGCAGCATGACAAAAACTTATTGCACCCCTAGAGTCATTAAGAGGAAGAATAATTGATTTAACCAGAATTAAAAATTTTCTGCTTATAAAATATGTCATTAAAAAAAGAAATAGGCCAGTAGTACATGTATCTGAGGAGAAACTACATTCAGAATATATATAAAAACTTAAAGACGTGACCTAATAAAATGGGCAAAAATTTGAGCAGACACATTAGATAAGCAAATGAAAAGGCAGTTACCAGGACAATGCCAATTAAACCACAATGAGCAACTAAAAAGAATGAGTTCTTGGTGATGAGAGGAGAGCTACTACCTGGAACACTCTGTAGAGAATAATTCAGTCAAGTGGAGATCTGGAAAATCAGAATGATTATTTTAAAGCATTGAAGAAGATGACCCAAAGCAGCACTAAGTAGTTTCTGAAAGGTTCAGGAACTTAAAAACAAAAAGGAGGAAGAGGACTTAAAGCACTAAAACAATAATTAAAATAAATTTCACATTGACAAAACTCTTCAAAAATGATGAATAGACATGTTATTGAGGCACATTTGAAGTTCAGCTACAATAAATTATTCTGAAAAAGTTGTAAATTCTATTCTTGAATTACATCTCCACTGTAATTGTATTTCCAAAAGAGATTTCTGGTGTTTTAAAATGTCAGATGAAATCACTCTGGAATTTTATGAAACAAAAATCAAAGTTCTGAAATAGGCTATGAATGATAGACTGTGGCTTAAGACAAACATGAAGGTTAGAAAATTATATGAAGAATGATAGAGGTATAAAAAGCTTCAAAATATTCTATGCCAGCTGTGTCAGTCATAACAGACTGACTGATGATAAAGATAACTTGAAAAGGGATACACAGTTATGAGAGATGATTTAGAAATTCAAATGTACATAAAATAGGAACACATAAAAAACTTCTCTGAAAAAACTCTATAACTGGTTAGTTCTCATCCATTTGCCTTCCCTCTAACCGTATGATCATGGAAGTCATCAGGTAAGTAAGGAGTAAAATGCCCTTCAGAGAAGGTGATTTTGAAAATTCACATACTGCATTTTTGAAGCCTTCAATAATGATAATAAATCAAGGAGTTCTATGTGAACCATTTGCTTAAAATATTTGGTCTTAGGAAATATGCTGAAGAACTTGGGAATAAATCCACTTGACTTGCCAGAGGCCAACCTGTACAAAAATGATCCAAAAATTCTAACAATGATGGATTTAGTAAGTTTCTATCAGAATAATGACATCATTAAATTTGAAAAGATTCTGAAAACAAATCACAGTAACATTTTGGACAATTCTTTCCTAAGAGAACACAGAAAAGAGCTTTTGTAAACCATCCAAACTCAAGTGCTTATAAAATTAAGATTTATGCCATGATACACAGTCCTTTTATTCCTAAGCAGTTAAACATAGACATAGCTGATACAGGGAACTTGTTAGCATAAAGCATACTGGATATTCACAGCCAAATTAAGTAAGTCAGCCAAGTACATCTTTTCAGCAGACTGTAATTAGTAAAGATTTTACAAATGTGAAAGTTTTTAACTAGTCAAAGCTACAGTTTTTCCAGTAGTCATGTATGGATATGAGAGTTGGACTATAAAGAAAGCTGAGAACTGAAGAATTGATGCTTTTTGAACTGTGGTGTTGGAGAAGACTCTTGAGGGTCCCTTGGACTGCCAGGAGATCAAACCAGCAATCCTAAGGGCAATCAGTCCTGAATATTCACTGGAAGGACTGATGCTGAAGCTTCAATACTTTGGCCACCTGATATGAAGAACTGACTCACTGGAAAAGACCCTGATGCTGGGACAGACTGAAGGTAGGAGGAGAAGGGCACGACACAGGATGAGATGGTTGGATGGCATCACCGACTTGATGGACATGAGTTTGAGCAAGCTCTGGGAGTTGGTGATGGACAGGGAAGCCTGGTGTGCTGCAGTCCATGGAGTTAGAAACAGCTGGATATGACTGAGCGACTGAACTTACAAATGTACTTAAGGCAATCATGAAGAACAACTAAACCTTATGGGAACAAGAAATGGCAAAACTATTGTAAGGTGATATGTCCTGAAAGTTATTGAAGTCATGGCAGATGTAGTTCTTTTAATCAGCTGGCTTTACGTTTTGGCTGCTTCGTTTATCATAAGAAAAAAAACAGCTTTACTGTCCAGAAGAAAACAAAACTGCCATACGATTGTGCAGTAGTAACATTCTGCCAACTTTTTCTGTTAAGATCCAGATGGCAAATACTTACTCAACTCTCCCTCTGCACAGTAAAAGTAACCACAGACAATATGTAAATGAATAAGCATTTCTTCATTCTAATAAAACTTTATTTTCAAAACAAGAAGCATGCTGGATTTGCCGAAGTTTGCCAAGTCCTCTAAATATACAACATGATAACTTGTCACCAGCAACATGACCAGAGAGAAGATCTTTGGAATGATTTAGAATACACTGACATGTTACTGTTGATTAACTTCATGTTTTACTTGCAGAAATTTTACCACAAACAAGATACCACAACTTGAAATGTATATGCTTTTGAACACTTTTTCCCCATGTAATAATGAATGTTAAAATATTTGCTGTATTTTACAAAAGTCAGCTCTCCAAAGTGTACATTTCTATAGCAGCAATGCAGTAAAGATTTAAATGAAACCCTATAATTATAGTGGCATATTGTCCCTTCTATTTCAAGCAGTAACACAAACAGTATACACAACTCAGGAATTCTAAACATACACTTTAAAACATTATACTGGCTAAAATACCAAATGTTGGTGAGGATATGAAACAACTGGAACTCTTAATTGTTGCTAGTGGAGATATAAAATGATACAATCACTTCAGTGACTTACAAGGCAGTTTCCTGTAAAGTTAAACAGGCATTTACCCAGACCCAGCAATTTTATTCCAAATTTCACTTTGTTTCACACAGGAGAAACAAAACTATGTATCCAAGAGGAAAAAACATATACAAAAATGTTTATAATATTATTTGGAATGGCCAAAAACTAGAAACCTCAAATGTCTATTATTGGGAGGGGGGAGACAAACATACTACCATTCATATAACGGAATGCGTACATACATTGCTGGAAATAATTTTACTAAAATACTATAAAATAATAGCACTTTAAAAATGTATTCACTAAACAAATACAGAGAATTAACACCTCATACAAAAATCTGAATCTTTATTTCCCGTTCCCATACTCTTATAAAATGGGACTAGTCACTGTTCCTCAAACATAACCCCAAATTAATGATACAGCTTTAAGTTTTAAGTGTAAGCCACTCTGTTGTGTCTGATTCTTTGCGACCCCATGGACTTTAGTCCGCCAAGCTCCTCTGTCCATGGAATTCTCCAGGCAAGAATACTGGAGTGGGCTGCCATTCCCTTCTCCAGGGGATCTTCCCGACCCAGATTGAACCCAGGTCTCCTGCATTGCAGGCGGATTCTTTCCTGTGTAAGCCACCAGGGAAGTTCAATGATACACCTGCATTTTAAAAAGACAAATCTAACCTTTAATTTTCTTAGTATAATAACAAGCCTTTTTTGTTTTCTTATTTTAATAAAACATTTCTGCTTCCTTACAATTATAATACTGGGGAAAAAAGAGATAATTTCACAACTCAAATAACTGTAGCTTATGTTTGGTGAGCATATGCCTAGCTTTTATATAATTGTTTTTTAAATTTTTATATTGTTTTGAAAATTAACTTTTACTAACTCCAATGCATTTTTTTGCTGAACCCACTGCAAAATGTTGTGAGCCTCTTTTTCTGTTATTTGACAGTCATCCTATCCTAGTATTTTTAGTGGACAGTAACATGGCCATACCAAAATTTACTAGGCTGAATCTCAGACTCCAGTATATTCAGGCTGTTCTACTACTTTTGCTATAAACAAGGCTGTGAAGCAGAGTTGTGATTCTGAAGGGGAAGAGATGATTTGTGCAATCACTCTTTTCCCTAAAAGATCCAGCATAACTCTTGTGTTTTGGGATTTGAGTTGCAGTGCCAATTTGTCCTCCAGAAAATTTGTACACTCCAATTCATACATGACATTGGTATCACCTTTACAGTAACTGCCCTCCTGTTTTGGAACTGTCACTTATATACTTGTCTCAGCTTCCTTCTGGTTTGTATATAAAGAATTGTCTCTAAAGTTGCAGAGAATGGCATATCAAATTTACAGACTCCATCCCACTCTAACTCCAATGCATTTTTTTGCTGAACCCACGGTGACAAATATAGAGGGGAAAGAAAGGCACTATCATGCAAATATTCCCTCACCCTGTCAGTTGAGAAGCTTCCGAAGTGGCTCAGTGGTCCTGCCAATGCAGGTGCCACAGGAAACATAGGTTTGATCCCTGAGTCAGGAAGATCCCCTGGAAGAGCCAACTTGGAAATGGCAACCCCTTCCAGGATTCTTGCCTGGGAAATCCCATGGACAGAAGAGCCTGGCGGGCCACAGTGCATGGGATCACAGAGTCAGACACAACTGAGTACACAGTAAGTCAGCAATGAACACATCTTAGGCCAGGACCTTGGTTTCCAATACCATTTACCAATAAAAGGAACCAGGTTCCTTATGGAAAAGCTTGATTCCAGGACCAGGGCAGGAAATACACAAGATAATCCCAGAACATAGAGAATTGGCAGAGGATTAGGAAGCACTTCCCCCCAACTCACACCACAAAGAAAACCACCCACAACCATGGGAACATGTC
This sequence comes from Oryx dammah, assembly GCF_014754425.2. Lineage (NCBI taxonomy): Eukaryota > Metazoa > Chordata > Mammalia > Artiodactyla > Bovidae > Oryx > Oryx dammah. The sequence goes on along the minus strand of NW_024070209.1, from coordinate 93,062,792 downwards.
AAAGGAAGTATGTGCCAAACATAATTTCTAGTAGCCACAGCTAGAACAATCTGAGCGATAAAATTAATGAAGTAATATTAGATTATAAGCTAAAGTATAAAATAAATATCCATGGGTCTATACTTAAATAAATAAATGAACAAATAAGTAAATAACTGAGGGCAGAGGGGAAGAGGCAAATCTTCCAGAGAGCGCTCCAAATAATTTATGTAAAAAAAAAAAAATTTATGTAAACATCCCGCCCTCATGGAGGGAGCCCACTCCTCTGCTGGTTGTGCCCAGAGTCTTCCTTCAGAAGAGTACAGGATGGTAAGGGGGCGAGAAAAATAACAACACTGAAGAAATCTTATCGACATGCCCTCAGTCAGATGCTCACGGTGCACACCAGCAGTGACAAGTCACGCTGATGGCACAGCACGTACATTCAACATAAGGTAATGAAAACAGGAGTTGGCTACGTATTCTTCTTCCCCCAAACTCATAAACTTAGGAGAAAAACACCAGGCAAATTCCAAATGAGGGGTATTCTATAAATACCTGACCAGCATTCCTTATAGCCGCGAAAGTCATCAAAAACAAGGAAAAGTCTAAGAAACTGCTACAGACAAGAGAAGCCTAACGAGAGAGGAGGGGAAAAAAAAAAAAAAAAAAAAAAAACAAGAGAGGAGGACTGAACAAAATGTAGTATCCTAGATGGGATCTGGAAGAGAAAATGGACATTAAGAATAAACGATGGAAATCTAAAGCATGGACTTTGCTTAATAGTAATGTATCAACGTTGGTTCACTAATTGAAACAAACATACCATATTAAGATTTGCACTTACTTAGGCACTCAATAAAATGCTGGACTGAATCTGTGGAATAAAACTGTTGAAATGAATGCTGTAGGTACAAGCTCAATAGTAACAAAAAAAGAGTCTGTTCATGTAATTAATTTTTAGGTGATTTGTTTCTTGTCCCCAATTCCTAAGCTCTTTTTAGTGTATATGAGAAAGCACCAGCGAGGCTTTGTTACTTTCTTAAAGTGTAAGGTTGTCTAAAATAATTCGTGCAGACAAAAATCTAAGGAAATAACATTTGTGCTGTTTTTTCGTCCCATCTTGGTTTTGAAAGTCATCCATTAGTTCAAATCACAGTGGTACCAGTTTCTGTAATTTTTCTGGATGACTATTTTTATACCTTACTGTGAGAATTGGCTCACTGAGTAACTTCTCAGGATTAACAAGGTACTGGGAACTGACGGAAACTCTTTGAATACACACCCTTTGTAAACTCAAGTTGAAAAATAGAAAGCTAAGAATGGCAGGAAGAAAAAGAAAGTACCCAAACAAAGAAAATGCAGTGGAAGGCTGCCATGAGAAATAACCAGCAGAGAGAAGATTATTATTTCCAAAGTAACTTGTTGCTTAAAGAAAAAGATATTCTTAAGATTATTTGGAATGCAATAAATGCTTTGTTAAAAGCCATCATGTAATACTTAAGAAAACAAAACAAGTCCACTCAAATCCACCATGCTATATCTTATCTTCACAATATATTTCAAAAAAAAATTTTTTTTTGGCTACATTTTGCTCTTTAAAAGTCAGCTACAGATTGTCAGAAGTGATTTTAAAGACTTAGTTTTTTAAATTCTCTAGAATAAAAAGTCAAAAGAAGGAAAAGGAAATTTAAGAAGTATTATGCTTAAAAATGAATAAATAAGGACCAAAAACCTTCTTGAGGTAAAATCATATACGTGGTATAGGGTATTTGTAAGAAACAAATTGTGTGTGCAAGCATGTTTAGTTGTGTCCCCATGGACTGTAGCCCACTAGGATCCCCTGTCCGTGGAATTTTCCAGGAAAGAATACTGGAGCGGTTGCATTTCCGACTCCAGGGTATCTTTTTGACCCAGGAATTGAACCCACGTCTCCTGTGTCTCTTGCATTGGTAGGTAGATTCCTTTATCACTGTGCCACCTGGGAAAACCATAAAACGTATTAAAGCCCCTCAATTCCACTTATAGTTTAATCAGTAAGAATTCTAGAAATAAATATCTGTTTGATGGGCTCACTTAACACTGACAGTGTACATTTTAATCTTAAATTCAGATTTCAAGAACATAAAAATGTGTATCTGTGCAAACATAATTTTACTTGTCCCTATGTAACTAGCATCATTTATCTGCAAATTAGTTTTCTTTCAACTTGCAATGCTGTTATTCCATACCAGTGCAGTAAACAGGAATTTCAGTGCAAACCAGATTTGTGGGTAGACACTGGTTTGTATATTTATCCTGGTGATTCACTCTCAGATACAAAACTCATAATTCTAGTAAAATATTTATTGGATAACATTTAATAAAAGACTTTAAAAGCTCAACCAAAGGAAGGTAAGAGATTAATCTTTAACATATTTAAATAACTGAAATAGGTATTCAGTAATTGGGGCTTCCCAGGTGGCTCAGTGGTAAAGAATCCACCTACCAATGCAGGAGATGCTGAAGATGTGGGTTTGATCTTTGGGTCAGGAAGACCCCCTCGAGAATGAAAAGGCAACCCACTTTCCAGTATTCTTGCCTGAAAAATTTCATGGACAGAGGAGCCTGGTGGGCTATAGTCCATGGGCTTGCAAAGAGTCGGACATGACTGAGAGCCTAAACACATTCAGTAATTAATGTTTCAAAATTTCCACTCCAAACACATCATACAGTTTGTTATGATGTAACAAAGTGTAACCAGATTTCCACAAACATGGAAGTAACTGAAGGCATTTCATAATCTGGCCACAACTATGTGAAGACTGGAGTTGGATCTCTGACAAATACCAAAGACAGATTTTAGGCGCCATACCGAGGTCACACCAGGTAACAGCATACAATGTCATCGAATACTGACTCTGGGTCAAGCAGTTCTATCTCTAAAAACTGCCTCTCCTACTTGCTAACTGTATGACCTCGGACAAGTCACTTAACTAGTGTGAGCCTTAATTATCCCTATCTGTAAAATTTATGCAATGCTCACTGTCTTACAAAGTTTATGAGAAGGAAATTAAATACTGCATGGGAAGCAGGTAGCATTAGGCCTTGTCCATCAGTAACAGCTTTTTCCCATCAGACTTGAGATTTATGATGCTGGCGTATTTCCAACCTTGGGAGAGAAGCCAAAAGCAAAATGTGTATTTGGCAAATTTTCCCATATTTGAAACTTAGTGAACTGTGAGGGATCTGCAATTTTAGATAGCATCCAATTCAGAAATCTAATATATATTATTGACATAATTTATTTTAACCAAATAAAATTATAAAGAAGATAAATCAGGTAGCAGAAAAGCTGACACAAAATATAAATGGTGCAATAACTTTTTCAAACCTATGAACCAGGCTAAGCAGAACACTCTAGAACTCAGGATAAAACACCTTTGCTGATTATCTTTTAAAAACACCACTTCTCAGAGGCAAAAATCCATTTGGGTTTCTCTATTGACTCATTTAGTGAAGACTTCATTTACTTCAAGACAATCAACTAACTCTACCCACACCTAGTGCTACTAATTCTTCTTTCCTCTTGTTTCCCTTCCAGTAAGAAAACAACTTGCCCCAAATATAACACAACAAAAAGACAACTATATTCTATAATCAATGAACGTGCCAAACAATCTTTTATTGCAGAAAGCAGACTCTAAAAGCAGCCTCCAGAAATGTTTGCCAACTAGGTGCCTCTAACTTTAAAACACTTTAACATGGTTACCAGCCAAACAGTTACATACTCACTATGTTGGATCTATATACACAGTGTAATAGAAAATTAAATGGCTTCAAAACATGACTTTTTAATAAAATAAGGTACGGTTATCACATTGTTTCAATCCAAATATGGCATCATAGTGCCATTCTAAAAATAAATCTAAGTCCCATGTGAGATTCAGCCTTTTAGCTGTGTTCATTTCCTTTTAGGGCTCAAGTTTCCCACAGGAAAATTATTCAGTGCTTGGCAAAACTGTCCCAAATCATGTATAGATAAGGCACAACTGCTAACTGCACCGTCAATCTTTTCCTGCTTTGCTATTGTTGATTCTCCTTCACAGTACCCTATCATGGAGAGGCCCAAGAAGCAGAAAATGCTCAAGAACTTTCATCTGACAAAAGTGAAGACAGTAAGTGTCACTTTGAGTAAAAGGTGTCAAGGAGGTAATTTATGAGTCAGCTAAATTAGAAAACAAAATTATTTTATATAAAGTCACATTTCAAATATATGTTTCTGATAATTGTGATGAATACCAAATATTTCAACTGTATTATTATTACTAAGCAAAAGTACATATCAAATGCCCTTTTAATACTTCTTAAAAAAAAAACAGATTGTATTATTTGACTGATATCATTCATCTAAAGATTTTATAAAGTGTTACATGCTAAAAATAAAATCTTCTCAAAATCACTCTCAATATAGAAAAAAATTCATGTTTAAGATTTTAATTTTCCAAAGTAAAGAGTTAATCTTAAGAAAAAATCCTGCTTAGTTGCTCAGCTGTGTCTAAGCCTTTGTGACCCCATGGACTATAGGCTGCCAGGCTCCTTGGTCCATGGGGATCCTCCAGGACAGCATACTGGAGTGGGTTGCTATCCCCTCCTTCAGGGGATCTTCCCAACCCAGGGATCGAACCCAGGGATCGAACCCAGGTCTCCCACATTGCAGGCGGACTCTTTACCATCTGAACCATTAGGCTACCTAAGAACTAACAAGAAATAATTAAAGATTTAAAAGCTATCTTATTACATTATTAATGTATAAAGCTATAATCAGTTAGATCTTTGTCTACTAACCTAAAAACAATATAGAGAAATACAGTCAATCAAGCTCTATTAGTATCTATGTAGCAATGGCTTATTACATAGGCAGTAAGAGCCCTCCTGGAATTAAATTTTTTGTTTTTCTATTTAAAATTCCTGGGAAACAGCAACTTTAAAACAATAAGCAATGATATTCAATTTTATTTAAGCAAAAACTTCACCCTCCAATCTCACTAGCAGTGCAAATAATACAAATGAAGGCTTTCTAAAATCATATGTTTCATATATTTTTACTCCCCCTAACGAACATTTCTGAAGTGACTGCTACTGATAAAGAAAACTTATTAACTAATTAAGATTTTTCAAATCTTAATTTGTTTGGTTGAAAGTACCAATGAAAAGACTTTTTATTTTATTTAATCCACATCAAAATCTGAACACTTTTCCAAAGCTGCTGGAAATGCCCAATTTCTAAGCACTTGACCAATGCTGAACAATCCTTTGGACTTATTTTTTGTCATGTTTGAGCCAGGGAAGTCTGAGACCTGGACTTTAGTCCCAGTTCTGCAACTAACTTAACTGTATCACTGCTCTGGGTCTCCCTTTCCCCATTTGAGAAAGGAAGAGTCTAGATTATGAACTCTAAGGGATCCTGTAGCTCTGTCACTTTAGGATTCTATATTGATGTTATTCATACTCAAAAACCTTAAGTCCATCTCCAATTCCTAAAGAAAATCACATCCCTTAGCCTTTAATTCCAGATCAGGTAGCCCCAAATTTATCTTTCTGACCTTATTCCATTATATCTCAAATTGAAACCATACTGCCCTATTCACAAGGAAGCTAACAGCAGCTGCTAACATATACTGAACATATACTAACATATACTGAAGCACTATGCTGAGCTTTACATGCATTGGCTCAGTAATCTTTACAATATTTGTATGAGACAGTACTATTCACAACAGAAACTAAGAGGGATTATGAACCTTGTCCAAGGTCTCACAGTTAGTAAAGGGTCAGGGACAGGATTCAAACCCAGGTCTACCTGCCTCTCAAGCACATACTTTTAATTACTACATAGTGTCAGACTTAATTTTTGGGCTCCAAAATCACTGCAGATGGTGACTGCAGCCATGAAATTAAAAGACGCTTACTCCTTGGAAGAAAAGTTATGACCAACCTAGATAGTATATTCAAAAGCAGAGACATTACTTTGCTGACTAAGGTCCGTCCAGTCAAGGCTATGGTTTTTCCTGTGGTCACGTATGGATGTGAGAGTTGGACTGTGAAGAAGGCTGAGCGCTGAAGAATTGATGCTTTTAAACTGTGGTGCTGGAGAAGACTCTTGAGAGTCCCTTGGACTGCAAGGAGATCCAACCAGTCCATTCTGAAGGAGATCAACCATGGGATTTCTTTGGAAGGAATGATGCTAAAGCTGAAACTCCAATACTTTGGCCACCTCATGTGAAGAGTTGACTCATTGGAAAAGACTCTGATGCTGGGAGGGATTGGGGGCAGGAGGAGAAGGGGACGACGGAGGATGAGATGGCTGGATGGCATCACGGACTCGATGGACGTGAGTTTGAGTGAACTCCGGGAGTTGGTGATGGACAGGGAGGCCTGGTGTGCTGCAATTCACGGGGTCACAAAGAGTCGGACATGACTGAGCAACTGAACTGAACTGAACTGACTCAGTCTCTATTAAGTATATAAATGCTCCTTGGAAGAAGAATGACAAACCTAGACTGTGTATTAAAAAGCAGAGACATCATTTTGCTGACAAATGTTCAAATATTCAAAGCTATGGTTTTTCCATTGCTTCTCCAGTCACATACGGATGTGACAGCTGGACCATAAAGAAGGCTGAGCGCTGAAGAATTGATGCTTTCAAACTGCTGGAGAAGACTCTTGAGAGTTCCTTGGACAGCAAGGAGATCAAACCACTCAACCCTAAAGGAAATCAACCCTGAATATTCACTGGAAGAGTTGGTGCTGAAATTCCCATTACTTTGGCCACCTGATGTGAAGAGCTGACTCACTGGAAAAGACCCTGATGTTGGGAAAGATTGAAGGCAGGAAGAGAAGGGGGTGACAGAGGAGATGGTTGGATGGCATCACTGACTCAAAGGACACGAGTTTGAGCAAACTCTGAGACAATGAAGGACAGGGAAGCGATTCATGGGGTCACAAAGAGTTGGACACGACTCAGTAACTGAATAACAATAACATCTAGACCTTTGGAGCTAAAATACTTTGTCAGTTTTATTTTTTCCTAATAAAACTCGTTTTTAAAGTTCAGTTAAAATAATACCTCTTTACCACTTCAGTCCCAACTTTCTTTTCAATCTCTAAACTATTAAAGCTCTTACTGTAATCCCCAGTGACTTGTTCCTTGATAAAGTACATCTAAATATATGTATCTTAATGTTGGAAAACTTTAGGACTAATTCTCCTGTGGAACATATTATAAAAGCAGAACAAAATATATAAAACGGCAATAATATAAGGGAGTAAACCATCAAGGCAGCACTTGAGAGGGTTATGATCCCCATGAGAAAGAGGCTCACCAAGCCCCTCCACATTCACCCAGGGTCTTTCCTCTGAGGGTACAAGCTCATCTCCAGCAGACCCTGAAAGTTACTGGGAGACAATAACAGCGGCAATCTTTCATTGAGTTTCTATGATGCCATCGTGCACAACTCTATGTCTATATACTTAAGATGTGAAAGCATCATTTTTTTCACAATAATTCTAACAAGGGGATAAAAACCCCATTTTACAGAGTAGAGAACCAAGAGCCAGAGATTCCAAAATCCATGCTCTTTTCACTACCTTCTTTATCTCAGAAAAAGTGATCCAAATACTTTATTTATAAAATAAATGCAGTAACAACATGAAGAGGTTTACAACAATGCAACATGCATCTGATCTTGAACTGACTTTATTAGAGTCTCCTTCACTTAAAGGTAAGTATCCTTCTGAAGTTCTGATGGATTATATTACCTAACACACTGAGAACTAGGATTTAAAGTCTGTCTTATTTCCAGTGCTCTGTAGGCTAAGGCTCACATATATCCTTACTATAATGACCACTAACTATACATGACATTAACATAATCTAAGTAGGAATGTTTTTAATTCCTACAAATATCATGTCACAAGGGAGAATATTTTAAAATGAAAATGCCTTTTTTAAGTAAAATTCTGCTCCTCAGGGACCAATGAAGACAGAGATACACAAATGGATTTTTTTTTTTTTTTTTGGTCTAGCTATAAATAAACTGGTTTGGCAGTGGGGGTTTCCCCAGTCTTACTGGAAGAATTTTCAGAAATATATCATGCTATTTAATGTTGTAACTTTTGCTTTCTCCCCAAAGTAATGTCTTACTAATTCAACAAATATTTACTAAAAGCTAAGAGACAAAAATTAAAGTTTTACTTTGAAAAGACTCTTTCGTATTTTGATCAAAGCCAGTATGATTTTTTGCTAACAAGCCAATAAAACTTTTATCAAGTGACTACACTCAGGATAATTTAACATTATGTTCTTTTTACTTCCCTAAAAGCTTTCTCATGTCACATACTGTTTGATAACTGTAGATCACTTTTGTCTATTGATTCTTTGGGTTCCTTTAATCCTGTCCAGCTAAATTTTTTTATGCCAATCTCTTTTAAGGGGTATGGAGAGAGACGACTATAGAAATCTTACTCTATCCAGAGCTCAACCCATCCCATATACTGCCTTCTGAGAAAATCTCTCTAACACACATTTTCTTACCTATGAACACCACAGAGTTATTTGCATTCCTCTTGTAATCTCATAATGCCAGGTCTTACATTACAGATACTTGTATACCAGTACACATATACTCATTGCATATACACAAACATTTTCCCCCATATATTCCTTCCCATGATGTCAAACTAGAGGCTTTCTAATATCTGCTATCTTCTCTTGGTAGAAAAAAAAATTTAGAAAGATTCAAACATACTTATGTTTGAGGCATAGTAATAGATTAGAAATCAAAAAGGTCTTAGAGCCTCAAAACTCAATTTTCACAATCGTCAAAGAGGGATAACATCCCTCTTGCCCGTCTTCTAGGAGGAAAAAATCAGATGATAACTAGGAACTACTCAGTACAGGACCATAGGTAATACAGTGCTATCACACCCTCATTTTCTACTTTAGTGATATGTTCTAAACCTACACTTCCTGATTTCATTCTGTTAAAATTTACCTACCGCTCCCTAAATGTGGTCTATGCTTTTCATAAAAAAAAATAATACACAAACGTAGTTGTAAAGGTCAAACAGCACAAAGCCTACAAAGAAAAAGAACAGACCTCTCATACTTCACATACTTTTAGCTGTTTTTTATTTCTGAAGAAAATGTGTAATTACAACTTTTCGGCTTTTTTGAAAAACAGAGTTTCTAGTATGGGAGGTGATACTGTGGCTCTGTTACAGTTCTAATCCAACCTACCCTCCCACATACTTCCCTACCCTCATCATGACATTCAACATAACTTTGCTACAATTTTTGGCTAAATCAATATTATTCATAACTGAATCACAGAGTATATATCATGATCAAATTTCCTCCTTTAATTTTCTACCTTTTCTAAAGTTCCTAATTATGAGATTTTTTTCTTTCCTTCGGTGTTCTATGTATCTGTATTTGTAAGGCAGGTAAATATTCTGAGACCCCAAATATCTCAAAATGGGTTTTACCTTCACACTTGAATGAAAGTTTGACTGGGCATAAAATTCTAGGTTAAAAACCACTTCTTAAAATTTTGAACTTATTCCCAATTATTTTCTTGCTTCAGTGTAGTAGGAAGTCCAATGTTATTCAGATATCTGTACTCAGGATGCTTCTACAGCCCCACCCCTACTCAAGACCAAGATACCTTTAGGGTTTTCTTTATCCTGTTTTCTGAAATTTTATGATTTGCCATTACAAAGTCTTTTTTTATTACGTTAAGTTGGTTGGTCCTTTTCATTGTCATTGTTGTTCAGTTGCTAAGTCATGTTGGACTCTTTTCAACCCCACGCACTGCAGCACAACAGGCCTCCCTGTGCCTCACCAACACCCAGAGTTTCCCCAAGTTCACATCCATTGAATCAGTAATGCTACCCAACCGTCTCATCCTCTGTTGCCCTCTTCTCCTTTTGCCTTCAATCTTTCCCAGCATCAAGGTCTTTTCTAATCAGCTGGTTGTTTGCATCAGGTGGCCAAAGTATTAAGAGCTTCAGCATCAGGGCTTTCAAAGAGTATTCAGGGGCTGACTTCCCTTTGGATTGACTGGTTTGATCTTGCTGTCCAAGGGACTCTCAAGAGTGTTTTCTAGCACCACGGTTTGAAAGCATCAATTCTTTGGTGCTCAGCCTTCTTTCTGGTCCAACTCCCACATCCATAAGTGACTACTTCCTTTTTTTATGTAAACTCATATCTTTCAGTTGATAAATTTCTTTTGTGATATCTGAGAATGTCTCCATTCTTCGTCTGTTTCTGAAAGTCTTCTTAGTCAGATATTGGACCCCCCTGATCACGTCTCTAATTGTCTTGCTTTCATCTACTTTACTATTTTTTATTTCACTATTTGGTCTATCTCAATTTTATCTTCCAACTTTTCTAATTTTAAAAAATGTCTGATTATATTTTTAATCTCAAGAGCTTTCTTACTGTTTTTTTTTTTTTTTTTAATGGCATCCTATTTTCTTTAATGCTTGGACTTCCCTGGTGGCTCAGACGGTAAAGCGTCTGCCTACAATGCTTGAGACCCGGGTTCAAACCCTGGATTGGGAAGATCTTCTGGAGAAGGAAATGGCAACCCACGCCAGTATTCTTGCCTGGAAAATCCCATGGATGGAAGAGCCTGGTAGGCTACAGTCCATGGGGTGGCAAAGAGTCGGACACGACTGAGTGATTTCCCTTTCACTTTTCTTTAACGGAAGCAAAATCATCTCTGAAAACATTTAGTTATAAATATTGGAGTTGGGGGGGGAAGTTTTCTTCTGTGACTTGCATTGCTTCTGCTTCCTCTGATTTGTTTTGGGTTTGGCACATTTATGATACATATTCTCAAATCTATTCATAAGACTTTCTCTGGTTGACTACTGATATTAAAATATAAGGAATAAAAATCAACTGGAAGCCTTAGATGCATGAGTGGGATTCACTGACTGATGGGCATCAACTTAAAGTGATGGGCCTGCCCCGTCCGTATGAACTGAGAGCCCTCAAATACTGGCCCTTAGGCTGGACTCCTCTTATCTCCTGCTTTAGAAAGTTTAAGGTTGACTAAGAGCATTCTAGAAGTGTAATGGGAAGAGGATGTTTTTGTTGTTTAGTTGCTCAGTTGTGTATGACTCTTCTGTGAGCCCCATGAACTCTAGCCCACCAGACTCCTCTGTCCATGGATTTCCCAGGCAAGAATACTGGAGTGGGTAGCCATTTCCTTCTCCAGGGGATCTTCCCAAGCCAGGGATTGAACCCATGTCTCCTGCATTGGCAGGCGTATTCTTACCACTGAGCCACCAGGGAAGCCCAGGAAGAGGATACTGATTATTTAACAAGCAGACATTCTCTTGACACTCAGGTTTTCAACAAGGTGTTTTAGGCACATTCTCAGCTAAGCTTGGTGTCTAGAACATCTGTGGTTCAATCTCTGAAGTGTAACTTTCCCGTCTTCTGCTGGGATGGTGAAAAACCAGTTGCCTACTAGGGCCAGCTTGGGATGGAGATCAAGGTAGTGGGTGACAGTACCTAAGTGTGCTTTCAATAAACTTTCTAACAATTGTTTCATTTTCAGCTTCATGCTACTCTCTGCCTGTAGGGGCATGTCAAGAATCTAATTTCCACCTATTTATTGGGTTTTATGGGCAGATTAGTTTGACTCTTTTTGTCCCTCCTCCATGACTTTAGAATTCGGCTTTGTCAATTCTGCAGCCAGTTACTGCTTGTCCGCTGGGTATCTATAACCCCAAATTTTGGGGGGTTCATTCATCTGCCAATACCTCTGCTCCTCTTCTCTTTGTCCGTATGTATTATACTTCTGCTGTTTTTGTAGTGGATCAAACCAGTTAGTCCTAAAGGAAATCAGTTCTGAATATTCATTGGAAAGACTAATGCTGAAGCTGAAGCCCCAAAAACTTTGGCCACCTGATGCGAAGAACTGACTCCTCGGAAAAGACCCTGATGCTGGGAAAGACTGAAGGCAGGAGGGGAAGGGGACAACAGAGGATGAGATGGTTGGATGGCATCACTGACTGGATGGACTTGAGTTTGAGCAAGCTCTGGGAGTTGGTGATGGACATGGAAGCCTGGCATGCTGCAGTCCACGGGGTTGTAAAGAGTCATACATGACTGAGAAACTGAACTGAACTGACTATGGAGTTAACAGAAATAAACATGCATACTAAATCTGCTAATATTTAGTAGAAGTCTGTCACGTGTTTTCCAAGTATAGAAGTTAGTTGATATATTGATAGAAGTTTCTTAATCTCTCTAAACCTAAGTTTCCTCACCTGTTATATATATATATATATATATATACACACACACATATATAAAAACAAAAAATAAAAAACACCTACCCAATAGGTTTCTGTGACAGTTACATGAGGTAATAATGTAGGTTCTGAAGTCAGAAAGACTTAGGTTTGAATCCCATATCTTCTATTATTAACTGCTTGACTCTGGCAACTCCAAATCTCCCATTTCTCATCTTTGTAATGGGGTTAATAATATGAGTCACTAGCTCACAGACTGTTGGAAGGATTAAATAAGACAAAGTTTATAAAATTCTTCTGAAGCATAACAGGAAAGGACGACGGATTAGAAGTATGCAGTCTGAGTACTGTCGCAAATGGATATGTAGCCACTGGACTGTTCCTATTGGTAAAGAGAGAATCAGACCACATGATCTATAAAGTCTTTTTCAGCTCAAATATCTTCCCTGTCTCCTTTGGGAATAATATGACTTTCAAAAATTCAATGTTTCTAATTAACTGTCTGATACTGTTAATTTTTATAGGTATTTTCCTGTATCTTGCTTTTCCAACTAGATAGTATGTATTTGCTCTATGAAAACCAAGATGAGTTGTTTTCCCAAGCTAACAAAGTAATGAGGCCACCCTTTGAGTATTAAATCAGAAAACAAAGTTTTATGGCAAAAGTGATATATACAACCACCTGAAAAGAATGAGTTAGGAGGTAAGACTGTTTAAATTTGCAAGGAAATATACTAAAAGCTAAGTAACAAAAGAAGTTAATTTAACTAAAGAGTATGTCAATTAGAAGGTCAGTGCTAGAAGTACAAATGATTTCACATTAGGATCCCAATGACCATGTTTTCGGATCACAGAGGTGGAATATCAGGCTTAGTCTTACATTAGGAAATGTTCATGTTACAGAACCATATTCTGAGATTTCATTCTCACCAAGCAACATTCTGAATATGGTCTGGCTTCCCATGAAGACCAATCAAGAGAGAAAGATTGCTCCCTATTGCCAGCACTGATTTCTTATTTTAAACTAATGAAGTAACATGATTTGAAACACTGGCAAATCCCATGGACCCTGGTGGGCTACAGCCCAGAGAGTTGCTAAGAGTCAGACACGACTGACCACAGACGTGTGCACGCAACCACACACACGGACCCACCCCAAGAAACAGATCCATGGTATGCCAACTGTCCCACCAATAGGCTTGGTAAATTTACCCAGAGAGTCACTCTGTAAAGCCTTTTGAAAAACAGATCACAGAATTTTTCCATATGAAACATGTAAGAACTATAAATTTCCATAAGAAAGTAATCATGTGATCCTTCTTTAAATCCCTGAGGCCAGCTAGCAATACTGGCATCTAATAGAGCTAGCTACGTAGGTGCTTCTTGATTGCTTCTTAAACTTTCCCTAAAAGCCAGTTATGGCATAATACAATTTTCCAAACCCTACAGCAGTTATCATCCCCTTCAGGGATCACAGTCTTGTCATGGTGAATGGGCTTATGTAACTTAATGAAAATGCCATGCCATGCAGTGTCACCCAAAATGGATGGGTCATGGTGAAGAGGTCTGACAAAACGTGGTCTACTGGAGGAGGAAATGGCAACCCACTCTAGTATTCTTGAACCCCAGGAACAGCATGAAAAGGCAAAAAGATATGATACCTGAAGATTAACTCCCCAGGTCGGAAGGTGTCCAATATGCTACTGGGGAAGACCAGAGGGTAACCACTAACAGTTCCAGAAAGAAATGAAGTGTCTGGGCCAAAGCAGAAAAGGTGCTCAGTTGTGGATGTATCTGATGGTGAAAGTAAAGTCTGATGCTGTAAAGAACAATACTGCATTGGAACCTGGAATGTAAGGTCCATGAATCAAGGCAAGCTGGATGTGGTCAAGCAGGAGATGGCAAGACTGAACACTGACATCTTAGGAATCAGTAAACTAAGTGGACCGGAATGGGTAAATTTAATTCACATGACCATTATATCTACTCCTGTGGGCAAGAATCCCTTAGAAGAAATGGAGTAGCCCTCATAGTCAACAATAGATTCCGAAACACAGTACTTGGGTACAATCTCAAAAACGACAGAATGATCTCAGTTCATTTCCAATGCAAACCATTCAATATCACAGTAATCCAAGTCAATGCCCCAACCACTGATGATGAAGAAGCTGATGCTGACTGGTTCTATGAAGACTTACAACACCTTCTAGAACTAACACCAAAATAAGATGTTCTTTTCATTACAGGGAATTGGAATGCAAATGTAGGAAGTCAAGAGATAGCCCGTAATAACAAGCAAGTTTGGCCTTAGATTACAAAATGGAGCCGGGCAAAGGCTAACAGTTTTGTCAAAAAAACACACCTTTTTCCAACAACCCAAGAGACAACTTAACACATGGATATCACTAGATGGTCAATACTGAAATCAGATTGATTATGTTCTTTGTAGATGAAGAAGCTCTATACAGTCAGCAAAAACAAGACCGGGAGCTAACTGAGCTCCTTACTGCAAAATTCAGGCTTAAAGTGAAGAAAGAAAGGAAAACCACTGGGCTATTCAGTTATGACCTAAATCAAATCCTTTATGATTATACAGTGGAGGTGATAAATAGACTCAAGGGGTGAGCTCTGGTAGATAGAGTGCCTGAAGAATTACAGACAGAGGTTCCTAACACTATACAGGAGGCAGTGACCAAAATTATTCCAAAGAAAAAGAAATATAAGAAGGCAAAGTGGTTGTCTGAGGAGGCTTTACAAAATAGCTGAGGAAAGAAGAGAAGTGAAAGGCAAGAAACAGACAGATTTATCCAACTGAATGTAGAATTCCAGAGAACAGCAAGAGATAAGAAGTCCTTCTTGAATGATGCAAATAGAGAAAAACAGTAGAATGGGAAAGACTAAGAGATCCCTTCAAGAAAATTGAAGATGTCATGCAAGGATGGGCACAATAAAGGACAGAAATGGCTAAGTACCTACCAGAAGCAGAAGAGATTAAGAAGAGGTGGCAAGAATACACAGAAGAATTGCACAAAAAAGGTCTTAATTACTCAGATAACCACAATGGTGTGATCACTCACCTAGAGCCAGACATGATGGAGTACAAAGTCTAGTGGGCCTTAGGAAGCATTACTCCGAACAAAGCTAGAAGAGGTGATGGAATTTCAGCTGAGCTATTTCAAATCCTAAAAGATGATGCTGTGAAAGTGCTGCACTCAATATGTCAACAAACTGGAAAACTCAACAGTGGCCACAGAACTTGAAAAGGTCAGTTTTCATTTCAATCTCAAAAAAGAGCAATATCAAAGAAGCTTCAAACTACCACACAACTGCATTCATTTCACAAGCTACCTACCAAGGTTATGGTCAAAATCCCTCCAGCGAGGCTGCAGCAGTATGTGAACTAAGAACTTTCAGATGTACAAGCTGGGTTTAAAAAAAGGCAGAGGAACCAGAGATCAAAATGCCAACATTCGTTGGATCATGGAGAAGACAAGGGAATTCCAGAAAAACATCTACTTCTGCTTCACTGACTACGTGGAAGCCTTTGACGGTATGGATCACAACAAACTGGAAAATTCTTAAAAAGATAGGAGTAACAGACCACCTTACCTGTCTCCTGAGAAGCCTGTATGGGAATCAAGAAGCAACAGTTCAAACCAGATATGGAACAATGGGCTCCTTTGACACTGGGAAAGGAGAACAACAAAGCTGTATACTGTCACCTTGCTTATTTAACATCTATGCAGAGTACATCATGTGAAATGCTAGGCTGATGAATCACAAGTTGGGATCAGGATTGCTGGGAGAAATATCAACAACCTCAGATACGCAGATGATACCACTTTAATGGTAGAAAGTGAAGAGGAACTAAAGAGCCTCTTGATAAGGGTGAAAGAAGAGAGTGAAAAAGTTGGCTTGAAACTCAACATTAAAAAAATTAAGATCATG
Organism: Oryx dammah; assembly: GCF_014754425.2. Taxonomy (NCBI): domain Eukaryota; kingdom Metazoa; phylum Chordata; class Mammalia; order Artiodactyla; family Bovidae; genus Oryx; species Oryx dammah. The sequence goes on along the minus strand of NW_024070209.1, from coordinate 93,046,553 downwards.
ACATCTGGTCCCATTACTTTGTGGCAAATAGAAGAAAAATTGGAAGCAGTGACAGATTTTCTTTACCTGGGCTCCAAAATCACTGCGGACAGTGACTGCAGTCATGAAATTAACAGACGCTTGCTCCTTGGAAGAAAAGCTGTGATAAACCTAGACAGCATATTAAAAAGCAGAGACATCACTTTGTCGACAAAGATCCATATAGTCAAAGCTATGATTTTTCCAATATTCATGTACAGAAGTGAGAGCTGGACCATAAAAAAGGCTAAGTGCCAAAAAACTGAGGCTCTGGTGCTGGAGAAGACTCTTCAGAGTCCTTTGGATTGCAAAGAGATCAAACTAGTCAATCCTAAAGGAAATCAACCCTGAATATTAATTGGAGAGACGGATGCTGATGCTAAAGCTCCAATACTTTTTGGCCACCTGATGCGAAGAGCCGACTCATTGGAAAAGACCCTGATGCTGGGAAAGATTAAAGGCAAAAGGAGAATGAGGTGGCAGAGGATAGGATGCTTAAATAGCGTCACCGACTCAATGGACATGAAGTTGGGTAAACTCTGGGAGACACTGGAGGACAGAGGAGCCTTTGTGCTGCAGTCCATGGGTCACAAAGAGTCGGACACGACTTAGCGACTGAACATCAATAGCAGTACCATAAGCACTTCAGTCTGAATACATGACCAATCGTGTGTTAAGAAAAAAAAGGAAGGAAAGATGGAAAAGTGGTAAAGACTAAGAGGGAAAAAAAAGCAAAACCAAAGAACCAGAACAATTTCTTTCACCAAGCTGTCCTATTCTATTGTGCTTCTTTCATTGTGGCTGATTTTTACAGCATACCTTATGTTGATCTAAAGCCAAAATCTTGTACATACTGTGAGAAACTGGCAGTCTGACCATTAAATTCCCTGGGGCTTCCCTAGTGGCTCAGTGGTAAAGAATCTGCCTGCCAGTGCAGGAGATGTGGATATGATCCCTGGGTCAGAAAGATCCTCTGGAGAAGGAAATGGCAACCCACTTCAGTATTCTTGCTTGGGAAATCCCATGGACACAGGAGCCTGGTGGTGGGCTACAGTCTATGGGGTCCTAAGAGAGTCAGACACAACTTAGCAACTAAATAACAATAACAAAAGGTCCGTTGGCCAAGGCTACTGAATTTCCAGGAGTAAAGTTACCTAGGATATAAATCACACACATTCCCGCACTAGTTCTTGGTACAAAGAGAGATGTTTACTATTTAGAGTCTAGAATGGCCTTGACCATATGAAAAACCGCTAATGGGCTTCGGGATATCCTTTGACCATCACTGCTCTATAATGTCAAGAAGTTATGCTCTATAATGACGAGAAGTGATCATTAGAAAGGGTCATTCATTAGTTCTGTAAAACTTAACAAACCTTACACACTAAGCCAGGTCCCATGTTAGATTTGGGGGATAAAGGTATGAAGAGACACTGAACCTAGCTTTAGAGACTTTAGAAACAAGTAAAGGGAGTAAATGGAATAGTTTTATGTTGAATTTTATGTTGAAAGCTATTGTCATTTTAGAAAGGTGAGAATTTATCATGCCTCTACTTAAATGTGGGCTTTCAAAGATCTTACGTGGGGTAATAACACACCAATATGTAAAACTTCCTTAGATATAAAACTATGGCAGATAAATAATAGTATTCATTTTTATTTGCAAAGCACTTTACATATTACAAAGTTCTTTTACATCCATTATCTAATTCAGTCCTCAAGGTAACCCTGTGAAGGATGAAAGGATTATTATAAATAGAAGAAACTAAGTGCTCAGAGAAGCCACTAGCCCTTACAAAATGTGTCAATTAGTTTAATAACAGAATCACAGATTCTCTGTTCAGAGTTCATTTTACATATCATGATTCCCTTATTACCTAAATTTTGAAGAAAAGACAAATGATTTACTCATTTATAGTCTAGAACATTCCTTGGGTCTGCAAAATATATTAATAATATGTATATTTAATATAAAACTTTAACCTGAAATGGAAAAAGTACACAAAAATCAACACAAATGACTTACGAAGGAAGTCATTCGTAAAATTTTAAAATTTTTTCATAATTCCATGATTCTCCCCATCCTTAAACTTCCCCAAATCTCCTCATACAGCAATAAATTCTGGTTTGTCAATAATTTATTTCACAAGTCTTCTATGATACAAAAACAAAGTCAGTAAAAGTCCTACAACATCATCAAAAGCCAATGTTTTAATCAAACCTGAAAAGCTGAGGAAACTCCCAGAAATCACTATACTACCTGGGAACTCATAACCCTGTTGCTTCATTTTCAAGTTCAAAGAGGTGAAGAGTAAATGCATTTAATAGTACAAAAAAATTCAAGTTTTCCCAATCCTTAAAATACTGAGACCATTATTCAAGTAAAAAGGAAAAGTCATTTAAAAGGCTCAAAAAAGTATTTAGCCAGCAATAAACCTTAAAGAAAATCCTTTTCAAAATGGGATTTAGGGTAAGAACTAACTGGTCCATGAAAAATGGAAATAACCATTCTGCTGTAAGACAATTTTTTCATTAAAGTGGACTAATTGTCCTTTTGTAATTGCTTTTCCACTCTAAGAGCAAAAAACACACTTTCAGTGAAATCATTGTATTAAAAACACAATTACAGATACAATTAGTACAGTCTTATTTTTAAATTTCCTATGAAATAATTTCAACACAATCACAAAAAGCTTACACTTCCTCCGATATCAGTCATATACCATATAAAGTTAAATAGGCTGTCTTGCCAAAGCCTAGGGTGATTGACTCTAATACTTTTTCTCATTCTCAACCAGTTAAGACTGGTATTTAAACAAAACATCATTAAATGTTGCAACAAATAGGCCAGGATGAAAAGGTTACATATAAATACATATGAACTGCAAATGTATCACACAGAAACTGCCCTAAGACTGTATGATTGTATCCAGACACATCTCCCCAGCATGCACATACCACAAGAAAACAAAAATTTAAAAGCAGTATAGATAATGAATATGAGAACAGAATTGATACCTGGAAGAAACCTTAGCGTTTACAAGGTCCAGTGATGACAAGATAAGCTGGAAAGACACCAGATATTAAGCAAGCCTCATGGAGGGTGGGGTAGTGGTGGTGGGGCTTTTTCTTTAAAATTACTCTATCTACTTAATTTCTACTTTAGTTTTAGGCTGAGACATTGATAGAGGTTCTAATCTGGGGGAGGGGGAACCTCTGACAACATCTAAATTTGGTATTAGGGCAAAAATATAAAAATCTATTAACAAAAGCTCTTATTAGAAGAACTGTTGCCTTTCCAGTCATTATAATATCAGTGTGATTAGCCATTTCCAGAAAATTAAACAGATTTCCTCATCTCCATAAAATTTCCACAAAATCTTTACCAAAAACCTGTTTTCTCTAAGACAGAACCCTACTGCAAGAAAAAATTAAAAGGGCTCAGTCCTCCCAAAAGCAAACACTGATGCTAACTGACTAATTAGTAGGTTTGACATCAGTTTTCTATAAAAATTAATCTTTATGATTACCATATTGGCAGAACTAAAAACTGACAAGCAAACTGTGCCAATTTGAACAGTTTACATTCTTTAATATATACGTGAAAAGGGGAAATTAAAAATCTGTGCCACTTATATAAAGGGAAATTATATACAGCTATTTTTCAGAATCTAACAGAAAAGGTTTTCTACTTCAATGGCAACTTAACAAAGCCACTGTTAACATAACTCACAATTTCAATATGAGTTCTAAATTTTGAAATAATTTAGAACCAAATTTTCAAGCTTTTGGGAAGAACTCAGAATCTGAAGTTTAAATGTTTATGCTAATACTTGTTGTCTTAAAAATAAAAACGCTTAAGTAGAATGACTTTGAAGTTAAAATCAAATCTCTAAAATCTAACATCGTAAGAATGTTATCCTTTATTTCAAATGGGGGTAAGAGGTTTTCTAACATAATGATGGAAAACCAAACCATATCTGCCTGTTTTATAAATATCCATGTCCTTCCCTGGACTCAAAAATCCACTTTAACCCATTTCCCTTTGCTTTCTTCTATCTTCCATCTCACTGAACACCATTGTCACATTTCTATTACAACATCTAGCCAAAGGCAGAGATCATGTAAGTTCCCTGAAGACTTCTAAAACATTAAAACCAGCAGAAAGCAGAGGAAATACTTTATGCCTGGAGCTGCTGGGAAATCCTTCTTTCCTTTTAGAAAAATAAACCTCTTGCTCTAAACATAACCACTTTGAGAAACAAAATAGCACTATACATACAAATACACAGCACTCTCAATTACTAATTCTATAGATCTTGCTAGTATTTTGGCTGGGGGAAAAAAAAAAAAGCCTATTTGAGCAAATGAACTGTAACCCAACGATGTTTCTTTTTTTCCCAGAAAGAGAATAGCAATGGAGATTTAATCAGAACTTCTCTCATTCCTTAACACTAAATATGGATTTCTTAACACTAGCTGAAAGAATGCTTTGAAAAAGAATTAGTCACTACTTGATTAGCTGATTCCATTTAATTACAAAGAGAACATCTCAATCAATGCCTTCTATTAAAAAAAAAAAAAGAACTAGCTAAATGTATAGTGTATTTTCTGACTCAAGTTGCTTAGGACGCTTTTCTTCCTGATATTCTAATATTTCAAAAGGTCTCTAGATAAAAAGAGCAGAGAAAGTAAAGATATGTATTTTCACCATTATAAAAGTGGCAGCCATCAGCCTATCATTTAATTATTTTTCAGGTTATTAAAATGCATTTGGCTATAAAAGAAAAATCTAACTCAATTCAAATATTCTTAACACACACATACACAAAGGCATGGGCAAAAATACTAGAACACAATCACTTTCAGTACATACATCTCTTTAGGTCTCAGTGAAGGATGGCACAAAATATATCTTAGTTTTTTATATAAATTATATAATTTGACTGCACTTTTGCTTCACGATTCAACACACAAATTTAAAATTAATGTTTAAGTTTTCACATTATTCACTGCATTGAGAATTTTCTCAAGAGAATAAGACAAAACATTCGGCTTTCTGAACAACAGTGTGGAAACCTGCAGCATAGTTATACTTTGACATACATGAAGAATTCACCACTGAATTACTATACAGTTAATTCATCACTGTATTTTAATATTCCCTGTTAAATCAATTGTACATGAAGCCTAAACAGCTAGAAAGAACCCAGAAAAGCAACAAGAAAACAAAGACTTTGAAAAATGCTGACGCTTTTCACAACCAGGTTCAGTCATGCCAGCTGGAGAGGTGTTAGATATGGCTTTATTCATTTTTAAGTCTGAGAAATACAGTTACTTCCATGACATTATGAACAGCAATTTATCCTCATGGTCCTGATTTTTCTCATTTAAAAGCATTAAAAAAAATCATTTCTGCAAACTTAACAAGGTATTTTGGATGGATCACTTGTTAGCTATTGCTTAGAACCAAATTATTAAATTATTTTGTCCCATATTTCCCAGAGAACTAGAAATACAAAAAGATAAAAAGGAAACACACACACACACACACAACACACAGCAACTCAATATTTGAACCACTTCAGACATGAAATCCATTAAGAGGGCCTTTGCTCCGAACTGTGTAAGGGTCCTTAGCTACCATCTGACTTGCACAAGAAGTACACATGGCCCCTGATAGGCGCTTTAGTCCTCTTTGGAAGACACTGTTGGAAAGACTATAAATGACACAGTTACAGAAACTATTACTAATAGCAAGCCAGGTGGTCAAGAAGGATGCGAAGCGGTTGCTGTGGCCAGTAGAGCTCTCCAATAAGAAGTAGATGATGTATGGCAACCAGAGGATATAAAATACACTAGTAATTCGGAATAGGACCATGGCATAACGCTTATCAGAACAAGCCTGCACCTCCCCAGTCTCCCCACTCTGGCTGCTGAAGCGGGCTTGCCTTTCGTTGATTTCCTTTGTGTGCTGTTGGCAGATGCGGAAGATGTTGAAATAGGTAAAGCACACAATGAGGGCTGCTGGGGCATACAACATCATCACGATGAACAGGGTGAAGTAGGGGTCGGTGTGCCAGGACTCCGCACACCACTGAAACACATCTCCATGATATCCAGGTTTGCCCCAGTGGAAAAAGGAAGGCAGGAAGACCAGGGTGGAATATAGCCAAATCAGGAAAATACACAGACGTAGTCTCCAGGGCGTAACCAGGGTATTATAGGTTAAAGGTTTAGTGATAGCAATATATCTATCAATGCTGATACAGGCCAGAGAGGCCATGGAGACACTCTTCAGAACTGATACTACAAAACCAAATACCTGGCAAGTCAAGGACTCCTCTACTGGCAGCGGGTGGTGGAGGAGTGATAAAGAAGGGACCAGGCAGCTTACCCCAACTAAGAGGTCAGCATATGCCATAGTCTGGATAAAGTAACTCGTAGTATGGTGGTTCAACAAAGGTGCACAGTGAAATACAAAAATCACAATGATGTTGCCAGAAATAATCAACACAGTTAGAAAGACAATAATCAATACTTCCAAAAGGCAAAAATTGACAGTTTCCAAGTAGCCAAATGCCAAGAGGCAAAAAGAGTGGCTGCTCTGATTACCATCCAAGGTAGAGTTCATCTTGAGCTCAGGAGTGATCTTTCACTTCATGCTGCCGCTTGGCTGCTGCCAACAGTTCAAAGGAGCAGCTGCTGTCATTGCGGTCAGCTCTGTGTGTCTGCAATAATGCCCGAGGAGCCTTAGTCCCCAAGCTCGCGATGCTGCTGCTCTGGTGCATTGCCTGCAGTGTAATTCCCCTTTAAATCCTTCTTGGAATAGGGAGAACCAGCAGCAGTTGTCTGGCCAGTCCCAGATGCGGCCATAGTACCAGGTTTACCATACACATAGCGCCAGGGGAGTAAGGCAAACTCTGGGTACAAGGTCTTCCGCCAGTGAGGGTGGGGGGCAGGGGCAGAAGAGAAGGGAGGAAGGCTAGGACTTCAGCAAGAGTTGTAATGAGTCTCCTCTGAACAGCTGACAGAAGAAAAGGAGAGAGCGTTTTACATTTTGTATCCAATGCCCTAATCAAGAACCTGGCTAGCTCAGGCTGGTATCCCACCTCCCACTCCATCCCACCCACCCAGGTCAACTATTCCTGCCTACCCTCAGCAGCACCCCCACATAAACGGTTCTTACTTTACAGAGGAGGTGCAGCAACAGCAGGCTTTCATGACCAACATAAAGCAAAATCAATCGCCAGTCAGATCAATCTAACCCCATTTCCTTTCTTTTGAGCTTTTCAGGGGAGAAAAGGAATCTACTTATACCATTTAATTACCACTAATAAAATTAGCCAAGATAACTTAATTTTTTATATTGTATCCAATGTAATATTTTGCCTCTTAGAAAACACTTCAATAGCATTGATCTATCTAGCTCAATTTCCGAGTATTACCTGAAATTCTGCATGCTGCAATCCAAACAAAAGCCCCAGAACATCCTTAGCAGAAAGCCTTGCAAAGCAGGAATGTGCCTCAGCCTCGTTTACTGCAGAACTGAGACACAGAGGGAGGGGATAAAGGAGGAGGAGGAGAAATAGGGAGAAGAGGGGGCTTGGGAAAAGGAAGAGGCGGGGGAGGGGAAAGAAGAAAACGCCCGGGTGCGTGCACACGCTCTGGCATCTTTAGCAGCTCATTAGAATTCACTGCCAGAGAAATTCTCCCCGATTTCCAGACTGCACAGTGGGGGGATAACTTAATATGCCTGCAGTGCAGCGTCTAAAAGCTGTTTCCTCGTCGGTCTGGAACTCCCCCCCCCCCCCCCCCCGCCCTTCATAGATGAGCAGAATTTAGACTGCCAGTAAGAAGAGGAGGTAGTAACCAGGACTGAGTGCAAGCCAGGAATTAGACCGAAACACACTGCCAGAGGGGTAATGGTGAGAGGAAATTCCTATTTTCTTGTAGCATTTCTCACAGAACAAAGAACAATGTTAAAGAATGAAAGTATGTTAACAGTGCATGACAACTGAAGAATCAAAATCCAGCACCAGAAGTTCTAGCTAGAAGGCTACATATTTGGCATTAATTTCTTCTCATGATTCACTATATACGGATCAGTTTTAAGAAACATGACCAAAATAACAAGCAAATTTAAAAATTAGGTCTTTAAAAGAAAAAAAAAAAAATCCCATCCATTCCAAATACTGCAGAAATAGCACACACAAAGAATTACACTGTTCCTATATTTAACACTATCGTCTGGTTGAGATGTCATACCTTGCTTCTAGTTTGCTGTGAAGTGGTACATATACAAACAAAAGATGGGCAAGTAAATGCACCCATAATTGCAGCAAGTTTCATGGTACAAACTAGCTTTGTATCTTAGAACACACAATCTTGTCTGTGCCTACTAACACAAACTGGGATTGTACTGTGGCATTTCAGATGATGTCAAATGAGCACAATTTTCAGCTAACTGGGAGTGTCAAATTATGACAATTTTTAGTTAATTGTGTATTTTTAGTATCTTTTCTTCCAGGTATCTTTGGTCTCTCAGTTCATTCTTCTAAGTAAAGTTTCACATAACTCAGTAAAGTAAAATAAACAAATGTTGACATCTGAAAACATTTCAGAAGGTGTGCATACTGGGATGGAGATGTATATTATGAGATCCAACTTTTTGTTTGCTTCACACACATGCTTTCTCACTACAGGCAATGGTTACTCACCATCAGAATTCAATTACATTTTAAGATCTGAAGCACTGTGCTTATTACATGAAGGCAAAGAACTAAAAAAGCCTATTAAGCATAAGTTTGATAGCTTAATTGACAGGTCTTACTGGAAAAGATGGCAAAGTATGTCAAAAAACCCAAAACACTGAACTCCCATCTGGTTCAAATCCTTGCTTCCTTGCTCTATTATCACCTAGCTTCTCTTGGCTTCAGTTTCATCACCTTCAAAATGAAGATCATACTCTATTTCATGAGATTGTTGAGAAATAAAGCAAATAGTATACACAAAATGCTTACCAACATCTAAAAAACAGGAGGTATATAATTTTACTTTCTTCTCATACAACTCAAACAGCCTTCCTAAATAGTCTGTGTTTTCCCACCAGTCATGCTGTGCTGCTTGAGGCTTGGGCTCTTCTGAATCCTAAGGTGCCCTCTCTCACTGTGACTGCCTAGCTCTAAGGGTGGTAACAACAGTCATCTGGATACACTGCTGCCCTGCATTCCTCAAATACACTGAGACAGTACATATGTAGGCAAGAAGGAATGATGATCTGGCATTAAAAAAATTATTCCCATTAGACAGGTAACTTCTCTATGTCTCCAGACCTGATTTCACTCCTGAGTTCTCTTTTCCATCTACAATTTGCCTACTGGTCACACATCTTCTACTTGGATGTCTTATAGAGACTTCAACCATAGCACATCCAACAATTAAAAACATTTTTCCTACCGAATAAACCTCTTTTTTTCCCTGAGATTTCCCCAGGCACTCAGGTATGAACTCGGGAATTGCCTTGACCACTCTCTCCCTTAATATACCATTCTTACTTATATCTTGGGAATCTATTTCTATAATGGTTCTCAAATTCATTTCCCCTTTTAGTTTTTAATATTTGGGGCTATCATTAAATATTTTCGGTACTTCTCTTCTTGTTTATTTTTCTAATCTATTCATCCATCAGCACATGTTTTATTAGGATTATTATGAACTCCATTATGCAAGCAGAGTCTATGGTTCCCAATGACTTTCCAGTCTGATCTCACTAGTCCAAATCCCCCAAATACCTTGCCCTCCAGCGAAACCAGATTACTCACTACTCTCTACATTTGATGTAGACTTTATTTCTGATCTCCCTGTTTTGGGTGCTTAATAAATATTGACTTAAAAAAGAATTTCTGAGACTTACATTTCAATAAATGGAAAAACCATTTGCTGAAGCTGAGAGTCCACAGTTTTCTACCTACTTGTAACTCATTCTCTTACTCCATCTCAGGTTTCTCATGCATACAGCTAGGTAGTTATGTGGATAAAAACAGCTGTTACATTAACTGATAGCTTTAAAGAACTAATAATGTTATAAAAATGCAACGAAACCAACAAGCTGTTACAATACCATTAGTAAAACAGTAGAGCTTTCAATTTTGTTTCTGTTTTAATAAAACCACCCTAGGAGCAGCTATAATCAAAATATTTGTGTGTATGTGAGCACACGTATTCAGTCACTCAGTTGATTCCTGACTCTGTGACCCCATGAACTGAAGCCCACCAGGCTCCTCTGTCCATGGAATTCTCCAGGCAAGAATACTGGAACGGGTTGACATTTCCTACTCCAAGGATCAAACCCGCATCTTTTTCATCTCCTGCATTGGCAGGCGGATTCTTTACCACTGCCACCTGGGAAGCCTTCAAAATATTCATACTAGAAACTAAATAAAAATAATCAGTTAAGAGTTACATGTTTTATTTTGGATTAAAAGAAACAACTTTTTGTAGATGAGAGAAATTATTAATAATAAGGAAAAGCAATAAATCTATGTCTTCACAAAAATTCATCCAAACATTTCCCTTTTAAAATAATGTAGTTGCATGATGTATATATATGACTGAAAGAAAATACATTAAAAATCAATTTTAATTTTCATTGGATAATGGGATTACAAATGATTTTTCTTTATGGTTTTATGTTTTGTGAATTTGCTAATTTCTATGTGCTATTTTTATAATCAGATAAAAAAGACAGCCGAAGTAATATATAACATGTCATCTTTGGTAAAACTAACAAAAACCTGGCTGTATGATGTCCTCCCAGAGTCACGATGAACAGATGATGCCATGTTAAATCACCTGCTTCATAGGGCTCAGCTCCATTTGGCCTAACGTCATCACTGCAACATGCCTTCAGACAGTCCTTGGTACTCAGTTTATTCATAATGGACTCTGATGGCAAATCCTTACAGAATGACAATGTAACTTGATGAACCATGTAAAATTGTTAATATTTAACAAAGCTAGTGGAGGTGATGAAATTCCAGTTGAGCTATTTCAAATTCTAAAAGTTGATGCTGTGAAAGTGGTACACTCAATACGCCAGCAGATCTAGAAAACTCAGCAATGGCCACAGGACTGGAAAAGGTCAGTTTTCATTCCAATCCCACTGAAAGGCAATGCCGAAGAATGTTCAGACTACCACACAACTGCACTCATCTCACACGCTTACAATGCGGGAGACCCAGGATCGATCCCTGGGTCGGAAAGATCCCCTGGAGAAAGAAATGGCAACCCACTCCAGTACTCTTGCCTGGAAAATCCCATGGACTGAGGAGCCTGGTAGGCTATAGTCCATGGGGTCGCAAAGAGTCAGACATGACTGAGCGACTTCACTTCATACTTCACATGCTAGCAAAGTAATGCTCAAAATTCTCCAAGCCAGGCTTCAACAATTCATGAACTGTGAACTTCCAGATGTTCAAGCTGGACTTAGAAAAGGCAGAGGAACCAGAGATCAAATTGCCAACATCCACTGGATCATTGAAAAGCAAGACAGTTCCAGAAAAACATCAACTTTTGCCCATGAGTGTCAGTGGTGGCCTGCTGCAGGGTTGGGGGTACTGAGTGCAGCAGTGCCTGAATGGGACCTTTTGAAGGAGGTTGCCATTGTCTTCATTACCTTCACCATAGTTTGGCCTCAGGTAAGGAGGAGGAATGGCAACCCACTCCAGTATTCTTGCCTGGAAAATCTCATGGATGGAGCCTGGTAGGCTACAGTCCATGGGGTTGCAAAGACTCAGACACAACTGAGGGACTTCATTTCACTTCACTTCATTTCAAGGAGGCCTGAGGCCAAGCAACAGGGAGGGAACACAGCCCCGCCCGTTTAAAGATTTACTGAACTTGGCCCCACCCATCAGAACAAGACCCAGTTTCCACCTCAGTCAGTCTCTCCCATCAGGAAGCTTTTATCCATCAGAGGGCAGACAGAATGAAAACCACAATCACAGAAAACTAATCAAACTGATCACACGGACCACAGCCTTGTCTAGCTCAATGAAACTATGAGCCATGCCATGTAGGGCCACCCAAGATGGATGGGTCATGGTGGAGAGTTATGACAAACCATGGTCCACTGGAGAAGGGAATGGCAAACCACTTCAGCACTCTTGTCTTGAGAACTCCGTGAACAGTATGAAAAGGCAAACAGTTATGACACTGAAAGATGAACTCCCCAGGTTGGCAGGTGACCAATATGCTACTGGAGAAGAGAGGAGAAATAGATGCAGAAGGAATGAAGAGACAGAGCCAAAGCAAAAACAACACACAGTTGTGGATGTGATGGGTGATGGAAGCAAGGTCTGATCCTCTAAGAGCAATACTGCATAGGAACCTGGAATGTTAGGTCCATGAATCAAGGCAAACTGGAAGTGGTCAAACAGGAGATGGCAAGAGTGAACAATGACATTTTAGGAATCAGTGAACTAAAATGGACTGAAATGGGTGAATTTAACTCAGATGACCATTATATCTACTACTGTGGGCAAGAATCCCTTAGAAGAAATGGAGTAGCCATCACAGTTCACAAAAGTCCGAAATGCAGTACTTGGATGCAATCTCAAAAACGACAGAATGATCTCTGTTCATTTTCAAGGCAAACCATTCAATATCACAGTAATCCAAGTCTATGCCCCAACCAGTAATGCTGAAGAAGCTGAAGTTAAACAGTTCTATGAAGGCCTACAGGACCTTCTAGAACACCCAAAAAAGATGTCCTCTTTGTTATAGGGGACTGGAATGCAAAAGTAGGAAGTCAAGAGCTACCTGGAGTAACAGGCAAATTTGGCCTTGGAGTACAAAGTGAACCAGGTCAAAGGCTAACAGTTTTGCCAAGAGAAGGCACTGGCCATAGCAAACACCCTCTTCCAGCAGCAACACAAGAGAAGACTCTACACATGGACATCACCAGATGGGTCAATACTGAAATCAGATTGATTATACTTTATCAGGGGCTATGAATCGTATTAAGTGTTTTGTTGCACTAAGTACATAAAACTAACAACTCAACAAATAAGACATTATTATTATACTATTTTACACACAGGAAACAAAAGTTTAATGCTAAATCACCCAACGTCAATGGCCTAAATATAGAACCAGGATTTGAATCAAGACAATCCACCTTTAGATGGACAGACTAAATCACTCTGCATACTGCTTTCCAAACCTGAATATATGATTTGCCTCTTAAAATGCTTAAATGACTTCCTATTGCCTGAGGTATTAAATATGCCTTATTTAAGCTTTCTAAGATCTGGCTCCTACCCACCTACTTTCATACACTATGAAACTGCCAAGCTCTTTCTCATCCTTGAGAACATGTTTTTAACTTTTAACTCCACACATGCCATGCAGTCCCCCTATCCTATCCCAATAATCACCCTCCCTCGATAATTTATGAACAAGAGACCTTTCTGAACTCTTAGATGAAAAATTCTTGTCATTTGCTGCACAACAATATGTATTTTCTTATTTATAACCCTCATGCAACTTTATTGCAATTGTTAGTTAATTGTCTACTTTAGAGTGTAGATTCCCCTAAACCAGAGAACAGGTACATTTTATTCACGGGCATGTTCGTAAGACCTTAACACACAGCAGGCTTTCAAAGGTATTTCTGACTGACTGAATAAGAAATACCTATATTACAACAGGCAATTCTGTTTTTGGAAGGGAAGACCTTTCAAGTAAAATTCTAGTATGACAACAACTTAATTCACTGGTAATTATTAGGTTGCTGCATACCAAACTGAATTATACTCTCATAACATAAAAAGATCCTGAAAACTGCCTGGACAGATACGACTTACAGAAACTCAAGGGGGTACATGAATTTACCAAGACGGGATGTGGAGACTTAAAAATTACTTTCACAAAAGGAACAGTGTTTTAGACCATTAGAATGCTATAACAAAAATACCACAGACTAAACTGCCTACAAACACCACATTTTCTCATAATTCTGGAGACTGAAAAGTCCAAGACCAAGGTGGTGGTAGATCCAGTATCTGGTGAGAACCCACAGATATCTCACACTGTGTCCTCACAGGGCAGAAGGGGCAAGGGAGCTTTCTAGGGTCTTTTTTTATAAGGATACTAATCCCATTCATGAGGTCCCACCTCCAAACATCATCACACTGTTGGGGGTAGGGGTGTTAGGGATTTCAATATATGAACTTTGGGGAGACATGAACATTCAAAACTACAGCAGGCCTACTCCAGCAACTGCTATATGGGAACAGATAATAAAGTTCTAAAAGTCCCCCGGCAATCTATTTCCTTACAAAATCAGACAGCAAGGGTATTGAATTGTGAAATAGTAGAATCACGGGCTATTTTGGGGGCAGGTCCAAACATGCTATTTCATTTTTCCAGAATGCTTAAAAGCAGCTCAACCATTTACTTCAGCAACTTCATTTCACAGAAAAGGAAATTAATAGTCACAGGTGCAGAACTTCATTTGAGTTCATATAAGCCAGTGGCAGAGCTGACACTAGTACCCAGGCTTCCTAACTTCATGGCCAGTGCTTTATTTGCTAACTTGCTACCTTTTTGTTTAGTATCAACAGGAGGTTCTCATCATTAAACCTTATTGAATCCTTAACTATTATCAAAACCACTAGAAAGATTTTTAATTAGAACAATCTGTAAAATAATGAAATCATAATTAGATATTCAAATTAAAATTTTCCAGACTGGTAAAATGTCCAAAGGCCTCCTTTGGACAATCAGAAACGTAAATATCGATTATCTGGGCTTACTAATAGTTTAGGTTCTGGATAAAAGCCTGAAATTCACGTCAAAATACTCGCCACTAAAATAACTAGAGAAAACAATGCAAACAGACTTCAGAGAAGACAAAGCTGACTAACGGAAGGAAAGAGAAACATCAGAATAGGTTGCTATTTCATTATTCTCTTATTAAAAGAATCCTTTAAGGCAGCCTTTTGATGTAAATTTCTGGTACTAAGCAAAACAAAATAGAGTTATTGATATAAAAGGTGAAAAATAACCAAAAGAAAGGACCAGAGGATGCTTCTGGAAGTTGGAAACCAGAAAGTGCCCTATTTTTCCTCCATTCTAAATTCCAACTTATTTGACTTATCAGAACTAAGGAGCTGTAAATCTTACAGCTGGGAGTAAGAGAGGCCATCAGTTCAGTTCAATTTAGTCGCTCAGTCGTGTCCAACTCTTTGCGACCCCATGAACTGCAGCGTGCCAGGCCTCCTTGTCCATCACCAACTCCTGGAGTTCACTCAAACTCACGTCCATCGAGTCAGTGATGCCATCCAGCCATCTCATCCTCTGTCATCCCCTTCTCCTCCTGTCCCCAATCCCTCCCAGCATCAGGGGCTTTTCCAATGAGTCAACTCTTCCCATGAGGTGGCCAAAGTATTGGAGTTTCAGCTTTAGCATCAGTCCTTCCAAAGAACACCCGGGACTGATCTCCTTTAGGATGGACTGGTTGGATCTCCTTGCAGTCCAAGGGACTCTCAAAGAGTCTTCTCCAGCACCACAGTTCCAAAGCATCAATTCTTCGGTGCTCAGCCTTCTTCACAGTCCAACTCTCACATCCATACATGACTACTGGAAAAACCATAGCCTTGACTAGATGGACCTTTGCTGGCAAAGTAATGTCTCTGCTTTTGAATATGCTATCTAGGTTGGTCATAACTTTCCTTCCAAGGAGTAAGTGTCTTTTAATTTCATGCCTGCAGTCACCATCTGCAGTGATTTTGGAGCCCCAAAAATAAAGTCTGACACTGTATGTCATACACTGTATGTGTGAGGCCATATGAGTGGCTTATTTACTAGTTTCCCCTCCCTGTGTCTGACAAGTTCTAACTAGAGACTATGGTTGAGAAATCCTCTATCAAGACCAGTGGGGAAAGAAAACAAAGAATCGAGGAGTATTTGGTCTACAGAAATTTATTCCATGAAGCCAAAGGTAGTTCAATATCAAGAAGTCTATTATATGTTGATAACATACCTACTTCATCAACAAATTAAAGAAAATCATATTTAAGTGCTGAAAAATTCCTTCATAAAATTTCAGTGTGTGTGGTAGTCACTCAGTCATGTTCAACTCTTTGAGACCCCACGGACTGCAGCCTTCCAGGCTCCTGTGTCCATGGGATTCTCCAGGTAAGAATACTGGAGTGGCTAGCCATTTTCTCCTCCAGGGGATCTTCTCGACCCTGGGATGGAACCTGGGTCGCCTGTATTGCAGGCAGATTCTTTGCCATCTGAGCCACCAGGGAAGGCTGGTAGATATTTCAGTAGACATTCCTAATTAGAAAAAGCAAACTCTGGATAGAATAAAATCACTTACTTAAATAAAATAAAAAGTTCTTACAAAAAAAAAAGTAACCCAACTGAATAAGCATGCTTTCCAGAAGTCTGAAAAACTAAGATCATTTTAATTAAAATCAGGAACTCAAAAGTGATGCTACTTATCACCATCATCATTAAACACTGTCTTTATGCTTCTATCAAATATAAAAACAGAAAAATTTAGCAACCTGCATAAACAGTGAAAAAAGAAGTGAAACTGTTTTTGCTATTATCATATACCTGAAAATCTCAAAGGATGCTAGTATAAACAAGAGGATTCATCAAAATACCAAGAAGTACAAGGATAGAGAATTAAAAAAAAGTCTATTCTCTATTGTAGCAATTAGCTATTTATAAATGGAAATCAGAAAAAAAAAATTCCATTTGGTATAGCAAGAACACTCTAAGATAATTCTTACGAATAAATTTAACTAAAGAGGAATAAAACATATATGAAAGAAGTCTTAACAAACATAAGATCTGGGCAAATGGAAAGACATACTATATTCCCAGATGTAAAGATATTATAACAATGTAACTTATAACCTAAATTAATATATAAATTAAATGTAATTCAAACTAGAATCCTTATATAATCTTACAGGATGATGGTGAGACTGGAGAAAATGACTTTAAAGTTTATATGGAAAATTACATATGCAAAAATAGGTAAGAAAAATATGTTTTGGGAAACAATGAAGAAAAAGACTTGCTTTACCAGATAATAGAACATAAGTCAAAGTCTCTAAGCAAAACCAAAACCGTACTGGTATACAGGAACACATAAACATCAAATTGAACAAGCTAGAAATTAATTCCAGCGTGTATGAGAATTCAAGATATAACAAAGATGGTAGTTCTACTCAGTAGGAAAATAGAAGTAGCACAACTGGTTAGCCATCTGGGAGAAAGTAAAATTGGACTGCTATCATATGCCATGTACAAAAATAAACTCCAGATGGATTAAAGATGTACAAATGTAACACATACAATAAAAATCTCACAAGGAAATGCTGGAAAGTACATTTACAAAATCTCGAGGTAGGATAAACCTCAACCAAGATGCAATTTTCTACATAAAAACTGAAAATGTTTTGTATGGCATAAAACTATGAAGTCAATATAAATCTAAAATTCTAGAAAAGTATAATGAAGTTACAAAGAATTAATATAGGTAATCACATAAAGTACTCACAAACTGACATCTTACAATTAATAGAAAAATATACAAAGAATACAAAGAGATAATGCATGGAAGAGCAAATCACTCATGTTTACTTGTAGTCAGGGAATTGCAAACTAAAGACATAATGGCATCATTTACATCCTCTGACAGCAAAAATTATAGTGATATCAAATACTGCCTGGGATATGGGTTAATTGGCATTTTCCGACATTGTTGGTGGAACCGTGAACTGCCACAGCCTTTCAGAGGAGCAAGCTGGATATAAGTAAATTAAATACAAAAATTAAATAGCAAGTTTAAAAAACGTATTACCCTCTGACCCAGTAACCACACTACTGAGACTATTCCATAAAAGTCAAAGATTTGGAACATGTGTAAGGCCATTTAGTAAACATCATTTAGAAACTGAAAACAAAATAAATGCATAGCAATAGAATGACTGAATAAAAAATTGCACTGATTTAGTCTATCTGGGTTTCTACAACAAAATACCACAGAATGGATGGCTTATGGACAGCAGAATTTCATTGCTCACCATTCTGGAGGCTGGAAGTCTAATATCAGGGTGCCACACAGCTGGGCTCAGGTGAAGGCTCCCTTCTGGGTGGCACACTGACAACTCCTAGCTGTGTCCTCATGTGGAAGGTGAGGAGGGAGCTTCCCTTGACTCTTTTATAAGGGTGCTAACCCTAGCACGAGGATTCTGCCCTCATGATCGAGTCACCTCCTGAAGGCCCTACCTTTTCAATATCACCTTGGTATAATGGTTAAGTTCCAACATGAATTTTAAAGGACACCTTCAGATCACAGCACCTGTTATATGCAAGAATGTTCACAGCAACTTTATAAAAGCTAAAACAAGAAACAAAACATCTATAATACCAGAATATATTTTTTAAAGTGTGATTTATTCCTACAATGGAATATTTGCAGCAACGAAAAAAAATGAAAACGAGTAAAAAACGAACTACTGGGACTTCCCTGGTGGTTCAGTGGTTAAGAATCTGCCTGCCAATGCAGGGGATGTGGGTTTGATTCCTGGTCCAGGAAGATCCCACATGTCTTAGACCAATTAAGCCAGTGGGCCACAACTACTGAGTCTGTGCTCTAGATCCCACGCTCCACAATGAGAAGCCACCCCACCAACAAGCCCAAGCACCGCAACCAGAAGAGTAGCCCTACTCACCACAACTAGAGAAAGCCTGCATGCAGCAACGAAGACCCATTGCAGCCAAAAATGAATTTTTAAAAATCTTAAAAACAAAAAACAAAAAACTACTGATACACTCCCAAAATGGATGAGCAGAAAAAGTCAGATACAAACAAGTACATGCTCCACAACTGCATCATTGTTTTTAAATGAAGTTCAAGAACAATCAAAACTAATCTAGGGACAGAGAAGTCAGAACACAGTACTGGTTTTTCAGGGCTGGAGGAGGGGTGGTTACAGCTAGACAGGGACAAAAATAACTTTTTGAAGTGATGGACATATTCTTCCCAGAGCAGTGTATTAATATGTAAAATGTCATTGAGCTGTAAATTTGTGTATTTTAGCCTATGTAAATCACAGCTTGCTGTAGAAATAAATTTAAAAATATTTAGTTTTACGACTCAAAAAAAAAAATCAGAGAAAATTTTAAAATGTCAATTACAGTGATAACTATTTCTAGGAAGACAGAAAATCCTAGTTTTATAGATATAGCCAATATATATCTTATATCTAAGCTATGTAACACTATAGAATAAAACAAAACAGCATCAACCAATATTATGATGGTTAAATAACTTGCATATTCTGATTACATGTCAGCAATTTAATATACCTCTTTTAGAAAGTTTTTTAGTTTCTACCATCCACATGACAGTAAGTTTAATGTGAAATATAAAGCACATGACACCAGCATATATAAAACATTAATCTAATGTATCAGATATTGTTAAGAGCTGATCTTTTAACACATCATCTAACTACCAGGTTCTTCTTTGAGAAACAGGTATCACCATTTTCATGGAACCACAAAAAGAGAATATTCCATGTCTTTAAATTATCTGTATGAGTACCCACACCAAAAATACTTAAGAAATTATTTTTGGCCAAACATTTCAAAGGACTTCAAAATGTTACAATTACCTAACAGGACGTGCAAACAAAAGAAAAAAATGAACTAGCTGTACCTTTGCTAGTCTCTCACACATCGCATACCCTGTTCTTCCATGTTTCCAATGATACTACGAGTACAACACTCTGCCATCCTTTCACGCTTGGTAAGGTCTTTTCTGAAACCCATCTTAAACATTATATTCCTGATAAACACTCTTCCTACCCCCCCATGCGGAATTAGTCACTCCTTTTGATGGTTTCTACTGTGCTTTTCCAGATTACCACACAACTTATGTTAACCGCTTTTGTTTGACTTCATAGCTCCAACACTGAGATTATAATAGGCACTCAATATAGCGGGTTAAACAACTACACTGACACAATAAAGGGAATCAGAACATTAGTTCTTGAGAACATTTTTCTTGAGGAAAAATATTTTGAGCAAATAAAAGTCATTTTTCTGGTGAGGAAAGGTCTGACTTCATGTTTGAATTCTATACTTACCTACAAAGTATTAAAAAAAAAGTTTTGTATCAGTAATATTCACTTCTCATAAGGTTTTAATATATTTTTAAAAGAAGTCCTACTACTTTGTCACATTGAAAAATTCTCATATATTATTGAGAGTTCTGAGCAGTTCATTCATAACTCAGGTTTGAAATTTGTATACCACCAAAGAAACTGCTTCCTAAAGATGAAGATTTCAAGAGTTTTAGAAAACAAAAGCAAAGCTTAAAACCAGTAACATGGGTGCAAAAGGCACAAACCACTGCCTAACCTGGCAGAAAATTAAATTTTTGCATGCCTGTACAAAGAATAGTTGTGTTGCTTCACTTGCAAAACCTTGAGGAATTCATCAACTTGAGAAGGGGATACCATAAAAATTGAGAATTCAATTTAGAGGAATGAACTGAAATGGAATATGGTTTAGGATGACAGAACCATGTTCTTTCAATTGTAAAAAAAAAAAAATAGGACTAGGCCTTTACTTACAAACAGCACATTTCTGGGAAGTGTGAAAAGGATTAAAATAAAGTTTTTACACACAGCACAGCACAACTGACCTATACACAAAGGGCAGAGGCCATCTTTTGCCTCTGAGGTGAAAAGGAAGGAAGAAAACCTATGCCTTCTTTGTGCCAACCCTGGAAATAACTATGAGCCAGAAGTCTGAAAGTTCTATTCTTATGTTAAAGGAATTACATAAAATTCTTGGTAAGTGAATAGACAGAATAATCTTTTAATAGTAGAATTCTGAAAGAACTAATGCTGAAGCTGAATTATCATCCCCTTACCTTAGTGATGAGAATTCGGTATTTTTCTACCAGGTGGTCATTGTTGTGACAACCTGCTAGGAGCTGCCAGACTTCTCCTCGAAGAGCTTCAGGAACACCGCTTCTTACTAAGGATGACAACTGCTTTGGCCTCACACTCAAGTTGAGATGCCTAAAAACAAAGCCATAAGCTGTAAGTGCATAAAAGACAGAGCTTTTAAAAGAGCGTTACTTTTAGGAAAGCTAAACTAAACGATATATAAAGACTTAATAAAAAACATTAATAAAGAAAAAAAGCCTAGAACTAGACGTGGCCAATATAACTGTAAAAGATTGGGTGGAGAAAAAAATTCTGAAGTCAAACTGAGTCTTACGTGTCTCTAAGTTATTGGTCTAATTTAAAATAAAAATCAGAACTGGAAACTATAGCTTTATGGTTGTGGCTTATGCAAGAAAAACAAAGCAAAATTCTCAATAGTGGACACACAGCTAAAGGTAAGAGCTCTGCTCTGCATCAAAATTGATAAGTAAACTGTATATTTTTATGTTTTAGGTAAACATTTGTTCTAAGTAAGAATAAACATAAACATAAATGCTTTCAGCAGTTTTTATGGTGATTTAAGTAAATTTTTTTGAATAACTATGATTGATAGAAGTTTCTACTGTACTGTTATATTATCAAAACAAGTTACTAAAGTGTTGGAGCTTCATTTATTTCATCTACAAAATGGGGGGAATAAGACATCTCTTTGGTGGGGGGCTGTAGCATGCAGGATCTTATTTCTCAGATGATGATGAAAGTCACTCAGTCGTGTCCGACTCTTTGTGACCTCGTGGACTGCAGCCTGCTGGGCTATTCTGTTCATGGAATTCTCCAGGCAAGAGTTCCCAGACCAGGAATCAAACCCACTGCCCCCTGCAGTGGAAGCCCAAAGTCCTAATCACCGGACTGCCAGGGAATTCCCTAAAATACTTTTACTGGGGGAAATAAAACATCTTGAAAAAGAATTTTTAGAAGTATTGGTATTAACTTACAAAGTGCTTTTGCATTTAATGTTATTCGATCCTCACAACAACCATTTGAGGTATGTGGTAGTATCTCCAGTTCTACAGATGGAGAAAGAAGTTCAGGGAAGTTGTTTAAGAGACTGAGGTAGATTCAAGCTCAATGAATGCTCTGTTATATCACAGCTGCTTTGTGATTTGAGAGCCACCATTACTGAGTAAAGCAAGATTCTGACATGGAGGAATTTCTGTGGCTATCAGATTTAAGCACAAGTTACCAGGACTTCCCTGGTGGCTCAGATGGTAAAGCGTCTGGCTACAATGCAGGAGACATGGGTTGGATCCCTGGGTCGGGAAGATCTCCTGGAGAAGGAAATGGCAACCCACTCCAGTACTCTGGCCTGGAAAATTCCATGGACAAAAGAGCCTGGTAGGCTACCATCCATGGGGTCACAAAGAGTTGGACACGACTGAGCAACTTCACTTTACTGGTACAAAATGATCACTATCAAAATATTGTACAGAAAGGTCTTGAGACTTTTCTCAAAATTCTCCCAGAACTCCAGCAGAACGAAGCACAGTACATTTAAAAGTTATTAAATCTGTGATGATGCTAGCACCATAATACAAGAGCTAGAGACAGTTTAACATAGTTTTGGCTTTGCTTGGGGGGGGGAAATATATATATATAAGTTGAAGAGCTGGAAGTAGAAAGGACTAAAGTAGTTCTGTTATCTAATCCAAGGATCGGCACACTATGGCCTATGGGGCAAATCTGGCTCACCATGTATGTCTGTAAACCAGCTCTTACTGAGACACAAGCCATTTTTATTTATGTATTGTCTATGGCTGCTTTCACACTGCAACAGCAGAGGTGAGTAGGTGCAACAGAGTCTATTGGCCACAAAGCCTAAATATTTATATTTGGTTCTTAAAAAAAAAAAAAAAAAAACTAACCCTAGAATTATTTGATAACACAAGCTTGATTTATATTGGTAAAATCATTTTCAGAATAACTTTGTCACTGATAATAATTCAGCCAACCATTTTATTACTGACATTAGTTCTCTTAGCCACTAAAACTCTTATCAAAACGAACTTGGAGAATTAGAGCACAAAGGTATGTTTATTATAAACACTGACACTAAAATCTAATGTAGAGTTAAATAAACCAGTTTTGGAATCAGACCTGAATGTATTAAAAATTCTGAGCCTGCTGTTTACTGACTAGAATTGTTGACTTAATCTCAGCCAGTTTCCTCATCTATAAAAATGGATACTATTTCATAAGGTTATTATAGTTGAAAGAGAGCACATAACTTAGCATAGTACTGGGCACAGAGTAAATCTATTACTTCTTACTGTGATTCCTACCATTACAACATCTGTTATTCTTAACCTACAATAATCCTGCATGGTGGTTCTACAGACTTGTATTTTGCAAATGAAGACAGATTCTCAAGGGTTCAGTGACCTGCCCAAGATCATACAGCTTAGAAACAGGAGAGGTAGGACCTGAAGCCAGGTCTACCAGGCCCTAAAATTTCATGACACGGTGAGGATTCCTATCGTAAAACACATACAATGATGAAGAAAAAATAATGACAAAATAAACTGAAGAAGAGAAACTATATTATTATTTCTAAAGACATGAGTGAAATCAGCAAAAAACAGTTATAAATATCCTGAAGATAGGTGAGACAGATGAAAAGTTAGTTAACGTATTTGAAGGAGTGAGATAAGGATATCATTTCATCAAAAGAATAACAAAATGGATAAACAAAGCCTGATGACTAAGCAAATTCCAAGCAATTGTATCAAACGCTGGTGGGTTCATTTTATAAAACAGAGCATTCAGAGTCTAAATGCTGTATCTAAATAATTTTACATACACTATTATATAACCCATGTCAAGACTCAATTACATTTCTATTTTAGAGCAGAAATCTTTTTATACAGATGAATTTCTGCCAGCAGCAGTCCAAACACTCCAAATTCACTGAACTGAAAATATATTGTGATGAGAGCATCAGCAGGTTTGTCTCCTGATTGCTGAAGGAATATAAAAATATAAATGAGAACTATTCCCCTGGGGGGGCTTCTGCAGAGGTCATTTATTAAAACCATGCTTTGGTTTGCATTCTCCTCCTGTACACATCTGACATTTCCCAATTGGAGAGTGTTTTACCCAAAAGTGTAAAGTTTTGTGAGAGTGCTAGAAGCAGATGATGCCCATTTGCAGTCCCATCCCTTAAGGGCATGACGTTTTTTTTTTAATGCTGAGACACAATTTTACTAAGAACAGAGTGAAGGTTTCACCAGTTAAAACTTCAGAGAAAAATCAGACTCCAAGTAACAGGTCCATGGGGAGCTGGTATGATAACCCTAAGAACTAGAAAGCCAGAAACAGAAAACTGCTCAGATCATTTTTCAAGTTCAGCTCTTTTCAGCATATACTGGCATCCTACACAGTGGGAAAAGGAAACGACATAAACGTCTCACCAACCTGATTTACCAGAATGTCTCTGATTTCACTAATAAATTACCTGAAAGTAGTGTACTCTTTTTAGACAGTCTATAGGATATTGCTTAACACTGTCATCAAACTGTCCCTTGAGCTGATGAGAAATTCCTGAATTTTACAAGTGTTAGTAATTGGTAGAGCAATAAATATATACCATGTTTATAACATTCTGCTCTGTCACTTGAGGCATATAACAAAGACAGGGAAAAATCCCACTGCAGTCTCTATCATGGTTCTATGCATTGTGTGAGTATCTTCTAAACTTTCCTGATTACTGTATATTGCCTTAACTACTGTGTATTATCTTAACCAGTTGGCAATTCCTACCCACTTCAATATAAGTGACTTCTTTCCTTATTTACCTTATTTATTTTCTCCATGGATTCCATGTTTGCATAAATATTTCTGCAGCAATGAGAACTTACTAGGTTTCTGATTATTTTGAAAGCTCATTTCAGATCTTCACGACTTCACTACCCTTATAAACCTCTACCAACAGAGATTCTCGAATGTGAACCTCATACTTAGGTTTTTCATATTGGCTCCAAAACTGAAAAATGTTTGGCAAAATTCCCTACCTATAACATAAGAACTGCAGGTGGAAAGGAGAATTATTCTATCACAACTTACCATTTAGACAGCAGTTCTCCCCATGTTTCAAGAATTTTTTCTGCACATTCTTTGGATACATCACCAGATCCACTCAAGAGAGGCTCATCGTTATCTTTAATAAACAAAACACACAAAAAATGATAATAGAGGTGGCTATGCTAGCCAGAAGAATGACCTGGAAATGTAACAGTCAAATTTGAAAGATTTCATTGGGAGCACAGTATCATAACTTCTCTCTTAGCATAGTCATAAATACAAGAAAAGTAAAAATGGCCCTACGTGGAATGTTGCTGAAACTCTTTCTCTTGCTTTTCATATATGCCTATATAATGTCAACTGAACAAAGAGCCATATGACTATAAAATGATAGGACTCAAAGTATGGTATGTTCTCTTGCCTGTTTCATAGCAAACAATGTCATACATGAAAATATATAGCAGTCTTATGTATAACAGTTAAAAGCACAAAGCACATGCACATAAGTTTCCAAAATAGAAAAGCAGAGAGTATTTGAATAAATTTTGATATACATTTACAATCCAAACTTGTGTTGACACTTTTTAACATAATGATCTGGCAAAATATTAAGTGCACATAAAATTAAAGTAAGAACTAAATCTTACAGAGCTATGATTTTTTTCTTTCCTTTTTTATGTTTTTATGACTTTCTAAATTTTCTATACTGGCATGGATTATCAGAAGGCATAAAAATATTTTTTAAAAAGGACCAAGATGAATCATTTCAAACTTTGTTCAAGTAATCAGGAAATGTAAATCTGAATACAAATTTAAGGATTATAAGATTTAAAGACAATGAAAAATGTGACAATGATAAAGGAATGTGAGAGAACTGAAAAAAGTTTAATGAAAGTAGTGGGAAAATAAGATTTACTTAATCTTCTTTGTTGGACACTTAGGGAGTTTTCAACTTTTTGCTACAAACAGTATTAGGATGAACAGATCTCAATGCTTTTATTGGGTATATGCCAGAAGGGAACTTCCTGAGTTAAAAAAAAAAACGCATGCTGTTAAGGTTCTGAAACTTATGACAAATTGCCACCCAAAATGGTTTTACCATCTGACATCTGCACTAGTTGGGTAAAACAGTACTTGTTTCCATGTCAGGTCAATCAATGCTGTTTCTAAATGTTTTTGTTTAACCTGCCTTTAAAAACCTTATATCTTAAAAAGAAAAGTTTGGATCTTAACATCTCTTGATGATTACATCATGAATTGGCATCCCGTTAGTGATAGTCTATCTGAAAGTACTGATTTTAAAGGCTCAGAAATCCAGGATATTTATTACTAAACTTATTTATATTATAATGTCTTGAACATTATCAGCAGTTTTCACAATGAGTTCGGGAAGAAGACAGACTGAATATAAGCGAGACCTCTGCAGATGAATAAGGAAAAGAGAAAGGCTCAAGGGCACTGAGATAACGTCCCTCTACTTCACTATTTTCCAGAGTTGGCCGTACTCTAAATGCCTCAAGTAATTCTCCACTCATTAAAAATGTTAATATAACACAATGTCTTTGGGTGAGGCAGCTATTTTAAAACATATTAAAATTTACAAGAGATAATTCCTTTAAAGATATTAGGAAGACTTATCTTACAAAATTCTCTTTTACTGTTTAGATGTGTTCAGAATGTTGCTTCTGAACACCTCCCCTTTATAACTGCTGGCTTCCTGCCCTGTGAGCACAAATGGCCCATGGATAAGGAGGCTCTTTAGAGGACTATAGCCATTCCTTTTCAGGGAGCAAACATCACAACAGAACCAATTTCCTTGGTTTGTATACTGGATTACACAGAATTAAACAATGGTATGGCTGCAGTCTCGTCATTAACTTTTCACTATGGAAATGGATCTAGAAGGCTTCATCTTGCCAATATTTACTGAGCATTTATTATATACCAGGAATTGGACTACACACCACAGAAACAACATGGAGCAGAAAAGGACACACTCTCCGCCTTTACAGAGCTTGTGTTCTAATGATCCTGATTCTCCCATGGACTGCTGCCTGCCCTTAGCCCTTCTCTCTCCCCAGTTAAGTGCTGTCAGTAGAGGCCTTCTGAATCCCCTCAATTATATTAAAAACACCATGCCTATTATAGACTAGAACTACATCTCAGTCCCAATGTTATCTATTAGCTGGGCCCAAATTTCTTTTTAACTGGTAGATTAACATCTATAATACGGAGATTTGAACAGTCTCTGCTTTCACAATAAATGGTGTGTCTTTCTGAACTTTTGGCATTTTTTTTTCATTGCCAAGTCTTAAAGGGAGGAAAGTTCTGTAAATTTTTATTTGCTCTGCATCTTATGCAATGTTGACATAAAGGAAAACTGCAAGTCACCAGATCCAGTTATATAGTCAATCTCAAACAGTAGGAACAATTTCACCCTTCCTGGCCTTAAAACATGACTTAAATTGTCTCTGCTGCTGCTGCTAAGTAGCTTCAGTTGTGTCCGACTCTGTGCGACCTCACAGACGGCAGGCCACCAGGCTCCGCCATCCCTGGGATTCTCCAGGCAAGAACACTGGGGTGCGTTGCCATGTCCTTCTCCAATGCAGGAAAGTGAAAAGTGAAAGTGAAGTCGCATAGTCGTGTCTGATTCTTCGAGACCCCATGGACTGCAGCCCACCAGGCTCCTTCGTCCATGGGATTCTCCAGGCAAGAGTACTGGAGTGGGGTGCCATCGGAGTTGTTTCTGCAGGAGACTCTAAATTGTATGCTAACTTTTCAAAAACAATTGTGCCTTCTTTGCACTTCAAAATGCTTTATGTGAATATGATAACACAATAGAGCTCAGACTGCTAATTCACAAACCTGGATTAAAATCCTCCCTGCCAACTTCTAGAATATTGTGACACTGGGCAAACTCACTTTCCTTATATTCAAAATAAGTCTTATTTTTCAGGAATTTGTGTGGATTATATAAACAAAGTATTATTTTACTTCATAAAGTGTCTGTCTACCACACTAAGCATCTAGCAACTGGTGGCCATTAACACTGCCAATAAATGATCCTAAGTTGATTATAGGAGAAGTAGAAGTTATGGGGAAGAACAGGAATTGGGAAGTCAGCACTTGCTCTAAACTTGGAAAAAGTACATATAATTATGGACACATATTTCTTCTACCCAAATCAAACACGCCTATCACCCTGATGCTTTTGTTAATGTACTTTTTTTAGCCAGAAGTGCCCAAACCAGCACATTTATCTCTGAATTCTCCCTGCACTTTAAAAGTTCCAGCTTAAAAAAGTGTCATGGTGCTCCACCACACACTCCACAATGAAAACTGAATTCTCTCCTATGAATTTCCAGAACACTCCCTGTGAACCTCACATAGATGCATACCTCTTATGACTTTTCATAATCAACTTGTTTTTGCCCTTAAAAATAAAGCTCTGGTACAAAATGTCTTCCAAACTTTCATTTTTCCTGTATTCCTTCCCTCCATTTCTCACTCTGACACGGAACTGACAGAACAATTCATACACATAACCATGAAAAAAACAGAAAAAAAAAAAAAAAAAGAACTGTTGATTCCTAGTATTTATCAGTATGAAAATCTAATAATGTATAAATCATTTGAGAGGGAAATATTTATTTAGGTAGAAGCTGTCTCAAATTTGCTCTAAAAATGTGCTGTATTAATTCACTAAGCTAGCAGAGACTGATTCTTTTTTTAAAAAAAAGCACTAGTTATAAATCTCATTTTTTCTAACTTGGCTATAATTACCTCAAAGAAAGTCTTATGGCAATCATTTTTTATCTCCCACAGTCCTTTACATAGACACTCATAAACATTTATTAAAAGTATTCAAAACACTATGTCACTTTATCACTTCACTGATAAAACTGTAATGGTCTGTATAGTCCACCACCCAAAATAGAAATTAAGTTTTCCCTACAATTTACCTTCCTCTTCATCATCTTCTGGAGGAGAAGGTATCATTGAACTCTGAGATCCTGACTGTGGCAGGCGAATTGAGGGACTGGCTGTAGTTTTCCTCCTCTCTCTTTCTGATTCACTTTCCAAGCATACAACTTCGTATAAAGTGTCAGTATTGTTCTTTCTCTCCTTTTGCTTTATCTTAAAGAGGAAAACACATTATTTATCAAGCGATAAAATTTTTTTTTAAATTGAGCACTACTTCTGATTTTACGTAGGATCTGAGAGTAAAAAGGTATTACTTTGAATATCTAAACTAAATGTAACCTTTTCTAAGCAGAAAAACATATGTTTAGGCTTAAAACCCTTAAGAAAATAGGATATTTACTGAATAGGACTCTAATTCTGCAATTTTATTTACTGTATTTAGACTGTATCATCAAACATCCAACTACCAATATTTAGTAAGTTAACTTAAAATGTTACCTGTTCTGTAGCTTCCCAGTTACCTTAAAATTTTGCTCAAGGTTTCCTATATACAACTGTACATAAAAAATGTTTTAGAAATGATCTAAAACATACAGTTTAAAACTAAGAATGTCTTATCTCCATGCCCCTACCACCAAATCCTTTAGCCTAGTGATAACAGAACAGGCAAATTTTCTTCAACTGAAAGCTACAGCTGGGGGGTGGGAGGAGAGGTAAGTGACAGAAAACAGATTAATGGAGTTCACAAAATTTTTGATAACTGAAGTTGTTTTGCATTTTGGGTTTATCTTGAGGCAAGCACAAAACTGCAGATGGTGATTGCAGCCATGAAATTAAAAGACGCTTACTCCTTGGAAGAAAAGTTATGACCAACCTAGACAGCATATTGAAAAGCAGAGACATTACTTTTCCAACTAAGGTCTGTCTAGTCAAGGCTATGGTTTTTCCAGTAGTCATGTATGGATGTGAGAGTTGGACTGTGAAGAAGGCTGAGTGCCGAAGAATTGATGCTTTTGAACTGTGGTGTTGGAGAACTCTTGAGAGTCCCTTGGACTGCAAGGAGATCCAACCAGTCCATTCTGAAGATCAGCCCTGGGATTTCTTTGGAAGGAATGATGCTAAAGCTGAAGCTCCAGTACTTTGGCCACCTCATGCAAAGAGTTGACTCACTGGAAAAGACTTTGATGCTGGGAGGGATTGGGGGCAGGAGAAGAAGGGGACGACCGAGGATGAGATGGCTGGATGGCATCACTGACTCAATGGATGTGAGTCTGAGTGAACTCCGGGAGCTGGTGATGGACAGGGAGGCCTGGCATGCTGCAATTCATGGGGTCGCAAAGAGTCGGACACGACTGAGCAACTGAACTGAACTGAACTGAACTACATAACATTTTAAACTGACCTAAAAAAAAAATTGAGAATATAAAATTTTAGCAGTACAATATTTAAATACATTAATATTCCATATTACAGTCAGTTTAAGGAGGAGTAAAAAAAAGAGTGAAATACAGAGCAGGAGGAAAAGAGAGAACTGTAGGAAAAGAAACAGAGAAAGCTAGAATAGGAAGGTAGCAACACCAAAGAGAAAGATATACATGCATGAAGTAAAGATACAGAAGGGGTAGGGCAATAAGAGGTTCATTAGAAATATCAGGCAGAGAGCAGATATTACCAACTTAACGTTTATTTGGGTTAAGAAAAACTACCCCAATCCTAGAAGGCTAACATAGTAGCAACTGCTGCTAAGTCGCTTCAATTGTGTCTGACTCTGTGCGACCCCACAGACGGAAGCCCACCAGGCTCCTCCATCCATGGGATTTTCCAGGCAAGAGTACTGGAGTGGGGTGCCACCGCCTTCTCCGATAGTAGCAACAGGTCCTTTCAATAGCATCCTGAAGCACTGTTTAATTAAGTAGTTAGTAAACTTTTCTGTGAAGGGCCAAACAGTAAATATTTTAGTTTATGTGGGCCAGTAGTCTCTGCTGCAATTCCTCAACTCTACCATTATGGTGCAAGAACAGCCATAGGCAGTGAGTATGTTTCAAAATTTTTTTTATGCAAACCAGTCAGGCCAGATTTGACGCACAGATCCAGATGGGCTGTTTTAACATGTACAAAGGATTATTTAATTTTCAAGATGAACAAATGACTTAATTACTTACTATTAATTAAAGGACCCAGACTCTCAAATTACATATTAACCTGTAGGTTTGTGACCAATAACTAAACAAATAATTTCTATCCAACAGAAAAAATAACCCAAAGGTTACTTACAGTACATTAAACAGTTTTGTTTCTATCCCACCAATCTTGTTCTAATTTTTTTTCTAAGAAAAGACTACATAAATTCAAGTTCCTCAAATACTTGGAACCAGTTTTACCATCTTACTCGTTCCCTCAATTACTTAATGAATTATACTAAAATCTATGACATATGTTCATTCTAAATTTGCAATTATGATTTTTAACTTTCAAATCTTATGCTTTGATAGGTCAAAGAATTTACTTTTGTTTTGCTTAAATTATTCTCTAAAACATTAGTCAATTGCTTTCTAAAACAGTTCAAAGATCGACATAACTTTTACCTTTAAAAATTTTTTCCCCAGAAACTATATAAACGTTAACAACCCCTGCTCTTCACCTTGAACTCCCCTTTGAGTAATAGTGATCAGAGCAAATATGCCCGTTGGAAGTCAGATAAATATGGAGTCAAGATGATTTGTTAAATGCAAAAAGAAAAATCTACTTTTACAAAAGAGAAATCTAGTAGTTATGATCTTAACCAAGTTATCATACATCTCAGGAATAGTTCAGTAACCTGTGGCTCCTGATCTAGCAGTTCAAGAGTTCTAGCACAGAAAGCATTTTCTACCTTGAGAGGTACAGTGAAATACTGCCTATGGGTGAGTATGTCCATGTATACATACACACAGGTTTCCCAGGTCACAGGCTTCCCAGGCGGCACAGTGGTAAAGAATCTGCCTGCCAATGCAAGAGACTTGGGTTTGCTCCCTGGGTTGGGAAGATTCCCTGGAGTAGGAGATTGCAACCCATTCCAGTATTCTTGCTTGGAAAATTACATGGACAGAGGAACTTAGTGGGCCACAGTCCCTGGGGTCACAGAGAGTCAGATGCGATTGAATGCGAGCGCACATGCGCACGCACACACACAGCAAGTACACACACAGATAGAAGCTTGGGTTTCTAATATGGATGGTTATACTAATTACTTGTCTATGAACACTGGACACATCACTTAATCTTTCAGACATCAGCTTCTTCATTTATAAAATAATAACTTTATAAAACATTTTAAGACCTCTACAGTGTCTTTAGCAATGAAAACTCTGTAATTCTATAATTTTAAGAATTTAAGAATGATTAGTTGGTCTTTTATTCACCTTATGTTACTGCTGGAAAATCTAGTCTTTGGACCATTTCTTCCTCTTTCTTTCCTCACTAATTTTAAAAGTTTCTTCTCTAATATGATGCCATCTTAATATAGAATTCCCACAGTTGGGAAGCATTCCAGGCTAAAAAGGAGCTACTGAGTCACCAGATAATTTTAGGGAAAGGAAAAAGAATAAATTTTTAAACATGCATTTTTAATAACATTTCTATAATTGTTTTCCCAAGCTGTTTAGCTGCTAAGATGTGTCCAACTCTTTTGCGACCCCATTGACTGTAGCTCGCCAGGCTCCTCTGTCCATGCAATTTTCCAGGCAAGAATAATGGAGTGGGTTGCCATTTCCTTCCCCATGTTTTCCCATACTTATGGAAAAAACAGATACTATATATTGAATATTTAAGAAATTTTGTCTGTAGCAGTTTCCTTTTCTGTCAGTGAGAACTGCAAAGAGGTTAAAATTTCAAATTATGTTTAATTTGACTTAAGTCCCCAAAATGCTCTTATAGAAAGACAAGAGAAGTACATTTCTATGGGAATAACCCTGGCTAACACTCTTAGAAGGCTTATGGTATGAATCTTGTTCACACGACATCCTATAAAAATCTATTTTACATCTTTGGATCTATAAAATATAAACACTATCCTCACTATGGAATATGGATCACTATGGAAATTACGAGACAGAAAATGTAGCTAGTCCAATGATTGGCACAAGAGGGCTGCAGTTAGTGGCAGCTGCTATTAATTTTTAAAGCCAACAATGTAAAAGAAGAAATTAATAAACTTAGATTATGTTAGAATGAATGAGAATTAAGAGTGTCCTAAGTGCGCTAAGACAGGAGAAAACTGTTCAAATTGTTTATACTCTCTCTCTTCTGCCCTCAACTGACTACCCCTCACACCTACCCCCAAGACATCCATATAAGGAGAAAATGAGAGATTATTCTTAGGAATTCCCTGCTCTGCTCCCATCTTCTACATATAAACTTCAACTTTTTGCAAAGAAAATATTGACAACTCAGCCTATGTTTAGCTTGTAACTTTAGCAATGAGTCTAGAATAGTCTATCAGGCGAAGTCTCAGGCATACATTATATTTTTGCCTAGTCTACGCTGACAAGTCATTTGTTAGCCTTGTTAGATACATTATTCTAGATCAAAGCACAGAAAAAATATTCCTGTAAACCTATGCAATCTTTGAATCAAAAGCTGTATAACATAAGTCCTCAAGGTAAAAGCAAGATCAGGGTAATCTTATTTTATATTCACTAAGATAAAAGAAACAGAATCCTGTTTAAGGAGAATAATTTTTTAATATACAAATTTATACAAATTTGTATTTGTAGCATATACAAAAAATAGACAATTTGCTGGCTAGTGCCTACTCTATAAACTATAAGAATCATTTCTACCTACTCTTTAAACTTGTAAAATAATGCTTGCAAATTGGTTTTCTTTCTGAAGCATTCTTTCCCTGATGCTAACCACTAAATAATCAGTGCTGTTCTGATTGCATGACTTAAGTTTTTTTCTGTCCCACTGATATCCCTCCCAATAATAATAGCTAAAATGCATGAAGAACATGTATGTGCCAGGACCTGTTCCAAGTACGTTATACAGTTTCTCACCTACTGTCACAATAACACTATCAGGAAGATTCTATCACTGCCATTTCACAGCTGAGTAAACTGAGGCCCAGAGAGTTGAAGGAGCTTGCTCAAAGTCTAGCTAAAGCTAGTTAATGGTAAGATCCATGTGAAGTGAAGTCGCTCAGTCGTGTCTGACTCTTTGCAACCCCATGGACTGTAGCCCACATGGCTCCTCCGTCCATGAGATTCTCTAGGCAAGAGTACTGGAGTGGGTTGCCATTTTCTTCTCCAGGGGATCTTCCCGACCCAGGGATCGAACGCAGGTCTCCCTCATTGCAGGCAGACGCTTTAACCTCTGAACCACCAGGAAAGATCCATGTACTGCGACTCAAAAGCCAAGTTCTAGATGATAATCCTATAATCCTTTCTTTGCTCTTGTCACAGTAAAGATCTGGGACCCAGGTTTACTTTTTGTCTCTTAAGATAACACTGAAAAGAAGTTCCTGTTCTGCTTGTTACCTTTTTCTAACTATAACTAAAAGGGCTAACTTGGACACACTGGAACTAAAATACTTCTTGCTACAGAAAAGTATATTCAGATAAATCCACATACAATATTATAATCTTGTATAATGGAATTTCAATGTTACATGAAATAAAATTCATAAATTTTTTGGAGAACTAATTATGTTCAAGATGTTTGGGGTAAATCAGTGAACAGAACAGATTAGAAATATTGCTTTAGGAGATTTCTAACACTAAAAACACTTAATAAACCAAAAAAAAAGTATACTTTGCAGTATGAAATGAAGTCGCTCAGTCGGGTCCGACTCTTTGCAACCCCGTGGACTGTAGCCCACCAGGCTCCTCCGTCCATGGGATTCTCTAGGCAAGAGTACTAGAGTGGGTTGCCATTTTCTTCTCCAGGGGATCTTCCCGACCCAGGGATCAAACCCAGGTCTCCCACATTGCAGGCAGACGCTTTAACCTCTGAGCCACCAGGGAAGATCATTTTGCAGTATATTAGAAGCTAACACCCTTGTATGTAAAAAAATCTTTTTTAAGTTTATCAACAGAGAGGGAACTGGCAGTACCAGTGGGTAACTGGGCAAACTGCAGTGTTAAATGGGGGTGGTGAGGAGTTGCTAAGAAATCTAATCAAAGACCTGAAGAAGACCTGAGGACTTGAAGGAGGTGAATAACAGCAAGTGGAATCCAGGGAGGAGCATCTGAAGTAAAAGGAACAGTTAATAGCAAAGGCCCTAAGAGCATGGTTGGGTTTCCCTGGTGGCTCAGAGGTTAAAGTGTCTGCCTGCAATGTGGGAGACCTGGGTTTGATCCCTGGGTCAGGAAGTTCCCCTGGAGAAGGAAACGGCAACCCACTCCAGTATTCTTGCCTGGAGAATCCCAAGGACAGAGGAGCCTGGTGGGCTACAGTTCACGGGGTCACAAAGAGTTGGACACGACTGAGCGACTTCACTCACTCATTCACTAAGAGCATGGTTAGAGCAGAGGAAGCAAGAGGTAAGAGGAATTAGTTTACAATAGGCAGCAGATCAGATAGGGTCTTATAACGCACTACATGGACTCGGGATTTTGTGGAGTAAAATAGGATTAGAGAATTTGAGCAGAAGAATGATGCAATTTGACACTAGGCTGCCATATTAAGAATATATCAAAAGGTCACAAAAATAGAAATAGGGAGATGTGTGAAAAAGATATTCCAATAATCTAAGTAAAAACAATGATTCGGATGAAGTTAACGTAATCTAGGTGGTAAGAAATGGTCAGCCTTCTAGGTATGCTTTAAAAATAGAATTTCTTGACAGACAGGATATGGTGCATGAAAAAGTAAGAGAGTAAAATTCTTGGTCTAAGTAATTACTAGGAGAAGATGCCCATAAACTGAGATGGTAAAGACAGGTAGGCAGAGTATTTTATGGGTGAGGGATGAAATAATGACACCTATTTTGGACATGGTAAATTTGAGATATTCTGAAGGCTAAGTGAAAGAGTGGTATTTAAGGAGGAGAAAGTAATTATCTGTATCAAATGCTCCTGACACACTATGTAAGATGAAAACTCAGACTGACCACTGGATTCAGCAATTTAGGTCACCATGAACTTGGTTACTTTCAAGGAGTTCTGACAAACGAAAGCAAAGACAGGAGCAGAAAGTTGCGTGGCAACTGGGGTCCCAAAAAAAAGGCTAAAAGAAGGGAACAGAAATTTTATCTGCTGCTCACCACAGGAATGACAGAGTATAGAGTCTGACCAAATTAACTTTTTTTTTTTAAGTTCAATACTCAGAAGACTATAACATAGTCTCTATAATTTAAGCATTTAAAGTGTCTAATATATAATTCTAAAATACTAGACAAAGAAACATGAAAATGTGTCTCTCCAGACTCAGATTTAGCAGCCCAAGATTTTTAAAGTAATTAAAGTTATGCTCAAGAATATAAAAGAAGATCTGCTTAAAATAAAGATCAAGGAGGTAATCACATAAAAAACAGAAACCATTAAACCAAAGGGACATTCCAGGGGAAAAAAAACAAGATCTGAAATTTTTAAAAAACTCATTGAATAAGGTTAACAACAGATTGGAGATGACAAAAGAAAGTGTCAAGTAAACTTTAAGTTAGGTCAACAGAAAGTATCCTATCTAACAACAACAACAACAAACAAAATATATTTGGAAAAATAAAGAATCTCAGAGGTCTGTGGGATAACAAAATGTCAAAAATACGTATGATTGGAATCCCTTAAGGAGAGAGATGTGGCAGAGAAAAAATTTGGGAGAAATAATGGGTCAGATTTTCCCAAAAAATGGTAAAAGAAAAAATAAATAAATAAATTTAAAAATTCATGAAGCCCAGCAAACCTGAAGACAAACAGAAAGAAAAACCACACCTAGGCACATCATAGTTAAAGGTCTAAAAACCCAAGATACAAAATAATATCAAAAGCAGCCAGAGAAAATGACCCATTACAAGTATAAATGCATGCTGACTTCTCTTCAAAAACAGTGAGAACCACAAGACTGTGAGATGACATCTATAAGTGCTGAAAGTAAAAAACTGAACCCTATATCCAGAGAAAATGTCCTACTGGAATAACACTGAAATAAAGACTTTTAGATAAAGAAATCTGACAGTTCACTAAAGGAAATTCTAAAAGAAGCTGCTCAGGTTTGAGGCAATTGAGACTAGAAAGAAACCTGGTTCTTCAGGAAGAAATGAAAAGCAGAAAACAAAAAACAGGTGGGTAAAAATGACAGACAACTTTCCTCTTTAATATATTTAAAATACACATGACCATTTAAAGATCTAACTAATAGCCTGGAGTAATGATAAATCAGCCTCAGAAGTGACTTCTCTCATTTCCCCCTCTATATTTATAGAAAGGTATAGTACCTGTTTTAGTTTCAAAAAGAAATTTTCAGTAGTACTACGTTTGCTGAAGGGCCAGAATAATCTTTCATTAGGTGAGCAAACTCGGACTTTTGTCTCTAGAAGAAAGCGAACAGGCTCCTGTACTTCTGTTATTACCAAATCAACAGCTGTGGTCATAAACAGCACTTTATCTAGGGAGAGAGAAGGGAGAAGCAAATTTTTTAAGTGGAAATATATTTGCTCACATAATTAAATTACAAGTTTTAAATGACATTCAGAAAGAGTAGGAACAGCTTGAAAAAAGTTTATGCATATCTAAAAAACTGCACAGGAAATTAGTCACAGTGGTACCCTTTAGGGTGGGACACTAGAACTGTGGCAGACTTTTATTTTTCCTTAAATATCCTTTGAATTTGAAATGATATATAAATATATTATCGCTCCACAGAAAAGTCATACTTAGAAGCCTGTAAATATATAAGCATATAAATGGAAGAGAAAGAAGGAAAAGAAAAAATGAAGAAAGGAGAGGGAGGAAAAAATACTCTGTTTACAGGTTAAAGTTAATAATAAATGCAAAGAACTATTCAAATTCCTTGGTTTCATCAGAATTAGATAAACACTAAATATTTCTCAAATAAGTAGAACTAAGATTTGGGTATCCTCCTGGGACTAAAATTTCTGTTCATGATGTCACCAATCTGCACCACCTTTAGGAGTTTCTTCATTTACAACTTGAAAATGGGGGGATTTTGGATTCCAGCTTCCAGTAATAACATAGGACTTTCCATCTGAACTTTTGCCCATAGATTCCTAAAGAAAAAAATAACATTAATGCCAAAAAAATAACAACAACTAATCCTCATTCTGTTGCCTTAAAAAAAAAAAGTTGTAAAAATATAAGAATATGAAAGATGATCATATATATACATACGAAAAGTCAAGAGTATATATGAATGATTACAGCTAAAAATGTGCCAATTATTTATGCAACTGCTCCTGAAAAGTTATATATAAAATGCTTACAAATCATATCAAACTGTACAGACATTAGGAAAATTTACTACCTACACCTATATTGAATTCTTCTCTCAAGTGAACAATTACTACATAAATTTTCATTATTAAAATACAGATTTTCATTTAATAGCTATAGTATATACACTGCATACTTTTCTAAAGCTCATAACAGTCTGCAAATAACTCTCTCACAAAATGTCTTTGACTCCAACATCAACCCTACACCACTGCACAGTCAAGAAACTGAAACTGAGTAGGTATAAGGTCAGACTGGTAAACAGCAAATAGGAAATACCCTTATCTTTGCTTATTGCTTCATAAATCTGTTTTAACATTAGATTTGGTGTAACAACCTTTATAGAGGAGATAGCATACAAACTTAAAAAAAAAAAAAAAAGCTATCCTTACCAAATCTAACAAGTGCATGTCACTATTTCGTACATCTTTTCCTGGGCTAAGGAGAAGACCAAAACATCTGCAAAAAAAGAACCGTATAAGTTTGGGAAAAAGACTACAGCAAAGATGTTTAAGTTAGAGCACTGAAAAAAATTCTAACAGAAAAAAGGACATATTGAAATTATCAATAAATTAGCATTATCAAAATTATCTATTTCTTTAATTGAGATCAACAAATTTTATGTTCACCTTTTACTATCACATAGTTGAGGTTAACAAACGAGCTGAAGATACAGAGATATTTCAAAATAAATGAAATATACACTTTGATAACCAAAAGAATTCCACAGGGAGCAAAACAGTCTACAAATACACTTCTGAATACAGTATATGACTGTTTCAGTAGATTGATAAGAAATAAAATTTATATTTAAGCCAAACTTACTAAAAAATGTTTACCTTTCAATGGCAAGTTCTTTATTAGTTGTTTGTTGCACATAGATGACAATCTTCTTATCAATTCCTTGGCGTAGTTTAAAGCATTGTCTGTCTTTATCTTTAGGAACTGCACTGTAGGAGAACACGTTTCATCAATTTCATCAAAGGATTTCCTTGTAATATACACCAGAATAACTTTTGTTATCATTTGAAAATCAGGCACTAAAAAGAATCACAGATTTAACTATGCCTGGTATTCAAACAACAGATATTATCATCTGCCTCTTGATGTGAAAAAGATCATCATTACTGTATGTAAACCACTGGACCATTTTATAAACCACTCTTCTGTCTACTGAAATGTGACTTTAGTTTTTTTTCTTTTTTGTGGCTGTAAAAATTAAATTCAGCTCAGTTCAGTCGCTCAGTCATATCCAACTCATTGCGACCCCATGAATCGCAGTGTGCCAGGCCTTCAGGTCCATCACCACCTGCTGGAATTCACTCAAACTCATGTCCATCGAGTTGGTGATGCCATCCAGCCATCTCATCCTCGGTCGTCCCCTTCTCCTCCTGCCCCTAATCCCTCCCAGCATCAGGGTCTTTTCCAATGAGTCACCTCTTTGCATGAGGTGGCTGAAGTACTGGAGTTTCAGCTTTAGCATCAGTCCTTCCAATGAACACCCAGGACTGGTCTCCTTTAGGATGGACTGGTTGGATCTCCTTTCAGTCCAAGGCACTCTCAAGAGTCTTCTCCAACACCACAGTTCAAAAGCATCAATTCTCTGACGCTCAGCTACCTCACAGTTCAACTCTTACATCCATACATGACCACTGGAAAAACCATAGCCTTGACTAGATGGACCTTTGTTGGCAAAGTAATGTCTCTGCTTTTAAATATGCTATCTAGGTTGGTCATAACTTTCCTTCCAAGGAGTAAGCATCTTTTAATTTCATGGCTGCAGTCACCATCTGCAGTGATTTTGGAGCCCCCAAAAATCAAGTCAGCCACTGTTTCCACTGTTTCCCCACCTATTTTGCATGAAGTGATGGGACCGGATGCCATGATCTTGGTTTTCTAATGTTGAGCTTTAAGCCAACTTTTTCACTCTCCTCTTTCACTTTCATCAAGAGGCTTTTGAGTTCCTCTTCACTTTCTGCTATAAGGGTGGTGTCATCTGCATATCTGAGGTTACTGATATTTCTTCCAGCAGTCTTGATTCCAGCTTGTGCTTCTTCCAGCCCAGGGTTTCTCATGATGTACTCTGCATATAATTTAAATAACCAAGGTGACAATATACAGCCTTGACGTACTCCTTTTCCTATTGGGAACCAGTCTGTTGATCCATGTCCAGTTCTAACTGCTGCTTCCTGATCTGCATACAGGTTTCTCAAGAGGCAGGTCAGGTGGTCTGGTATTCCCATCTCTCTCAGAATTGTCCACTTTCTTGTGATCCACACAGTCAAAGGCTTTAGCATGGTCAATAAAGCAGAAATAGATGTTTTTCTGGAACTCTCTTGCTTTTTCAATGATCCAGTGGATGTTGGCAATTTGATCTCTGGTTCCTCTGCCTTTTCTAAAACCAGCTTGAACATCTGGAAGTTCACGATTCACATATTGCTGAAGCCTGGCTTGGAGAATTTTGAGCATTACTTTACTAGCATGTGAGATGAGTGCAATTGTGCAGTAGTTTGAGCATTCTTTTGCATTGCCTTTCTTTGGAATTAGAATGAAAACTGACCTTTTCCAGTCCTGTGGCCACTGCTGAGTTTTCCAAATTTACTGACATATTGAGTGCAGCACTTTCACAGCACCATCTTTCAGGATTTGAAATAACTCAACTGGCATTCCATCATCTCCACTAGCTTTGTTCGTAGTGATGCTTCCTAAGGCCCACTTGATTTCACATTCCAGGATGTCTGGCTCTAGGTGAATGATCACACCACTGTGATTATCTGGGTCATGAATATTTATGCTATGGTAAAATAGTAATTTATGTTGTGCTATCGCTAACTATACACACATATACTTATTTTTATTTATTATTTTTATTATTTTTTTATACACATATATTTTTTAAATAGGTCATATGAGTATACCACTTTTTAAAATAAGTCATATGGGTATACCACTGTATTTGGCTTTAGGTAAAACTGGCATACAACATATTAGTTTCAGGTTTACAACATAATGATTTTATATTTGTATTTATTGTGAAATGCATCATATTTTAACCATTCTATTACAGTCAATTTAATTTCCACTTTCAAATTTTGCTATTAAGGGGAATATTCATGCTGGTAACTCTCTTGGCATCTCAATGACTGTTTCTGATTCCTAGACCATACTACAGAATCACTGGATAAAAGGAACTGTGTTTGAAAAATTCAAATTTGACAAAGGCATCCTTGTCAATAATTTCATCACTGTATTAGGGTCTACAAAAGTCTATTATAAATTCAGGAAAGTATGCAACAAAAAGATAACAGAGCCCTAACAAATGTGTAAAGAAATCTGACCATCCAGGGGTTTTCTGTACAGCATTTCCTTGATACACAGTTGAATAGGGATATTTGTGATTGTTAACCTTTCTACCTTGAAAATGCCTGATCTCAGAAGGAGAAATTATCGTAGTGCTTCTCTTCTGAAAGATCTTAGAAACCTTTCCTATTTATAACTTGGAATTTATAAACAATCTTCAATCTTTATTTTCAATAAAGGGAAAAAACAGTTTAAACTGTTCTGTTTCTTAAAATGGAAAAAAATTATTACAAGGTTTATAGATTATGATTTCTACTTCCCAGTATAGGAATGCATACTGCAGAAAATACCATAATAATATTGGTATGAAAATAGAAATATAAATAAGAAAGCATAAAGTACAATGGCTCTTACTTGATTGTATAAGTCAAGGTTGAAGCTGCATTGTATAATAAACTTGCCACCAGATGGCATGACAATTCCAAAGTCTTTGAAGGGAAAGCAATGCTTATCAGTTTCCCAAAGGAAACAATCATTGTGCTTTTTAATTTATAAGCAAAATATCAGAAACCATTTATATTTTCACTTTATCCATTTTATGAGTCATGAAGGAAAGAAAGTTCTATATGCAACTACTGATTATGATTCCAAGAAGCACCCATTTTGTGATATGAGCTATGGAGAAAAAAAGTCAATCATCTTGCAACCATAATAAAGTTAGAAAGGATTTTTAGACTCTAGCCATTTTGTCTTATAAATGAAGAAACTAAGAGGAGAGTGAAAAAAGAGTCACGAAAGAGGAGAATGAAAACATCGGCTTAAAGCTCAACATTCACAAAACGAAGATCATGGCATCTGGTCCCATCACTTCATGGCAAATAGATGGGTAACAGTGGAAACAGTGGCTGACTTGATTTTTGGGGGCTCCAAAATCACTGCAGATGGTGACTGCAGCCATGATAGATGGGGTAACAGTGGAACAGTGGCTGACTTGATTTTTGGGGGCTCCAAAATCACTGCAGATGGTGACTGCAGCCATGAAATTAAAAGACGTTTACTCCTTGGAAAGAAAGTTATGACCAACCTAGACAGCATATTGAAAAGC
Source organism: Oryx dammah (assembly GCF_014754425.2). Lineage (NCBI taxonomy): Eukaryota > Metazoa > Chordata > Mammalia > Artiodactyla > Bovidae > Oryx > Oryx dammah. The sequence continues at coordinate 93,003,708 of NW_024070209.1, read as the reverse complement.
GAGAGATTTCTTTGCCAACAAAGGTCCATCTAGTCAAGGCTATGGTTTTTCCAGTGATTATGTACGGATGTGAGAGTTGGACTGTGAAGAAAGCTGAGCGCCGAAGAATTGATGCTTTTGAACTGTGGTGTTAGAGAAGACTCCTGAGAGTACCTTGGACTGAAAGGAGATCCAACCAGTCCATCCTAAAGACCAGTCCTGGGTGTTCATTGGAAGGACTGATGTTGAGGCTGAAACTCCAATACTTTGGCCACCTCATGACAAGAGTTGACTCATTGGAAAAGACCCTGATGCTGGGAGGGATTGGGGGCAGGAGGAGAAGGAGACGACAGAGTATGAGATGGCTGGATGGCATCACCAAGTCGATGCACGTAAGTATGAGTGAGCTCCGGGAGTTGGTGATGGACAGGGAGGCCTGGTGTGCTGCCATTCATGGGGTTGCAAGGAGTCAGACACGACTGAGCGACTGAACTGAACTGAATGTCACGAAATGTAAAGAAACTTGGAAAAGGTCACAGTGTAATGGTAGCAATAAGTAAACTAATCCTAAGTTTTATTTTTTATTTTTTTGGCAATCCTAAGTTTTAATTTCTATTCCAGGGTTATTTTATTCCAGGGTTATTTTTACTACTTAAAAACCAGAACCAGTTATTTTTGACTCTATATGCAAGGTCAGACTTCAGATACACACCTTATTTCTCCCCTTCCAATGTGCTCCAATAAATTTTAATGATAAAACTTGATTTCAATAGTTTAAGATCTTTAGATTATTAAAACAAATACACCAACCAAAAAACTCTAGCAAAACAAATCCAGCTATAGACACAAGCGATGTAGCTTCTGTCATGTTTAATAAAAGCAGTCAGCCAGCTACTTTTAGTCTGACTAAAAGAACACAGTAATATGATATACTTCCCTACATGAAATAATTTTTTTTTTACGTTTAAAATTCTTTAAATCTTGCCTCGGCAATTTGCATTTTCCTTTATCACTTATATTAAAAAAAAAAAAACTTTACCTATAAAAGCAATCATTATATAATATAAAGGTTAGGTAATCTGACCTAGAATTTGCCTAAAAGCACAGATAGTTCAGCATGTTAATACAAAGTCAAAAAGAATAAAATAAGATGCCCTACCTAAAATAACCTTTACCATCATCTTCTTTTATTTCTAGAGACACAGAGAAAGTAAAGATGTCACTGTCTGGAGTCTGAGGTGCAGCAGTTGCTGAAAGTGGGGTCTGCTTGGCAGAACGGCGGAAGGCAGTGGCAAAACTGTAAAGTATCCGGCTCACCTACAACCAGACAAGTTAGGAGATGGGCTGCTATGAAAAAAGTAAAATACTTTTGTTAAGGCTGAAGGTGACCTATGTTGTTTGAGGGAGGTAGTTCACCTTACCTCCACTCATTTCTTTTAATAAATTATCCAATTTATTAGACTTATAAAGCAAACAACACTAAAAATGGCCAGAGTAGAGGCTTTAAAAAAGGAATGACTGTGAACACTAGAAATCCAACTGAAAGATGATTTCCAAAATTGTTAGGGATTACTTGAATATATTTATTGTAATAAAGAATAATCCCCCAAGTTTAACTTCTATAAGAATGGTTGGCAAATATGTCATTGCTAGAAGCAAGATGCCGATTTAACCCATTTAAACAGCGGCCAATTGGTCTCCTCTGATGCTCTTAGCAACAACAAGGTTCTGGCTAACCAAACTTTTATTCATATTTCAGGCCATCAAGCTGGAACAATAAATCAGTAGCAGAGAATTTCATTTGGCTTATAAATGACATAGAAAATACTATAATCATTTCAGTGATGCAAGGGTGAAGATCAAGTTTCATCTGTAGACATTTTCCTCTTCAGTACTTACAGCTTCTTGTATTTCACACCGAAAGACATGTATTCTGAAGAGTTCTGCATTGTAGTGACTTTCAGTGAAAGCAAAACAGTCACTCTCAGGAGTTCCATCATGCCCTCTGACACAGAAAAGGATTTTGTAGATAGGGTAGTTTGCTATTTCAGTGTTTGTCTGAGGATCTAAGAGTCTGTTCAGAAAAAAAAAATACATAAAAAGATTAGAGCTATTGGGGACAATTTTCACTATGTCCATATTGTGATTCAAGACTCATCTTTCTAGCAAAAAGATCATATAAATCATTTCTTGAGCCTGGCAGGCTACAGTCCAAAGGTCACAAAGAATTGGAAACGACTGAGCACACACAGCAATCATATTAATCTTCAATCCTGATAAGTCAGTCTTATGTGGGGTCTTAAAATAACCGATTACATAATTCCATACTAAAAACTACATAATCCCCTATTTTAGGGAGGCAATCAGGAAAGCATAAATAATATTAATGTTTCTTAAACAGTCTGTAACTACATTAAAAAAAATGGGTAAATCAGACTACCAAAATAGATCATTAAAGTTGTGCTTCTCAGTATCTCCTAACAATGACTTAAGCTGCTTTATTATTTTAAAAACAAAAATACTGATGTAGTTTTTCACAGTGAAACATGTTCTTTTGCTTAATGGCAAATAAGGAAGAGAAACTTACAAAACGTTAACACCAAAGGAAAAAAAAATTCATTAATAAAATCAAAAGGATGCCATTCACTGAAAATTAAAGGGATATCAGTCATTCAAAAATGTATTCATTCAACGAATTATTTATGTGATACCCACACAACATCTCAGGCTCCATCCTGGGGCCTGACAATACAAAAAATTGAAATTATGAAGTTTCAACACTGAATGGGCAGAGCCATCCATGGGAAAGCCTGGGGATAATGGAAATACCTAAGAAGGGGAACTAATTCAAATTCAAAGGCACTTTGATAAAGACTCTGAGGCAAGAGAGACTAATTTTCTAATGTCTTTATAGAATTAAAACATATTAGAACAAAGTGAATGACTATTGACTAAGAATCATATAAAAATGAGTTTTAGGGAATTTCCTGCCAGTTAGTGTTTAGGACTTGGTGCTTTCACTGAAGTTGCCCAGGTTCAATTTCTGGTCAGGGAGCTAAGATTTCACAAGTCGCATCATGGCAAAAGGAAAAAATAAAAAAGCTAAATAAACGTTACTAAGCCTCACATTAATAAATACAATTAAAATTAATATTTGTGAATCTTTGCAAAATAGTTCTGTAAACACTCAAAAGAATTATATATGCAGATAACTGGAATATTAATCAACTTACTACTACTACTGTCCATATGAAGCTACAACTCTACTACCAGAAAAATCCAAAATGTTTGAGGGTAGAGAAACAGATATTCTCACATACTGCTAATAAACGTACAAGCTAGATGAGTATTTCTAGATGGCCATTTGGCAATGTATCAAAAACCATAAAAACGGGCAAATCTTTGACCCACCAGTGAATCTACTTCTAGGAACTGATCCTAAAGGGAATTTTAAAATACATAAAAATTTAGCTCAAAAATACTACTTATAAGAAAACGACAGGTAAAGCACTTAAGTAAGTAAAAGTTGCTGAGTCGTGTCTGATTCTTTGTGACCCAAAGAACTATACAGTCCATGGAATTCTCTAGGCCAGAATACTGGAGTGGGTAGCCTTTCCCTTCTCCAGGGGATCTTCCCAACCCAGGGATCGAATCCCGGTCTCCTACACTGCAGGCAGATTCTTAACCAGTTGAGCCATAAGGGAAGCCCAACTTACATGTCCATATAATAAAAGTTTAATATTAGCTGTTATTAGTAGCACTTTTATCATTAAAACAAATAAAATATGTTTAACATTAGACTGGTTATTTCTGAAAAGCCCATCATGTGCCATCATAAATTATAATAATTAAGCATATTTATTGATATGGAAAGATTCACAATACCAAAAAGCATCTTATGTATTGTAATTCTACTGATGCTAAAAATGCTGATTCTAAGAGTTGTATAATTATATGTGCACATATATGCAGGTATATACACATAAAACAAATATACCTACAACTACACAAAAAGGGTCTTAATAAACCAAGATGTTAACTGTTATTTACCAATGGGAGAGTAGAATTAACAACATTTCCTAACCTAAAATTTGTCACAAGTGAACTTATCTACAAAACAGAGGCATAGAGAATAAACTTGTGGTTGCTGGGGGTTAGCGGGGTGAGGGAGGGAAGGACTGGGAGTATGGGATTAGCAGATGTAAACTATCATACAGAGGATAAACAACAAGGTACTACTGTATAGCACAGGAAACTATATTCAATGTCCTGTGATAAGCCACAATAGAAAAAAATTTAAGAAAAAGAATGTCTATATGTTTATAACTGACTCACTCTGCTATATAGCAGAGATTGGCACAACACTGTAAATCAACTATACTTCAATAAAAGAGTAATTTTCTAAATTTTTGCTTGTGTTCTTTGATTTTTCTGAAATAAATATGCATTTTTAATAACAAAGCTAGTTTTGTATTTAGTTAGCTGATACAGACATCTGACTAAGTTTAAACACTGTGACCTGTTTAAGTAAGGTTTAAGTAAGGTTTAAGTAATAGCCCTATCAAGAGACTTCTCTGAGCTTCAGTTTCCTCACCTTAAAAATTTAGGAACTACTATCTAGTCAAGGATATGGTTTTTCTAGTGATCATGTATGGATGTGAGAGTTGGACTATAAAGGAAGCTGAGCACAGAATTGATGCTTTTGAAGAACACTCTTGAGAGTCCCTTTGACTGCAAGGAGATCCAACCAGTCCATCCTAAAGGATATCAGTCCTGGGTGCTCACTGGGAGGACTGATGTTGAAGCTGAAACTCTAATACTTTGGCCAGCTGATGCAAAGAGCTGATTCATTGCAAAAGACTCTGATGCTGGGAAAGATTGAGGGCAGGAGGAGAAGGGGACAACAGAGGATGAGAAGGTTGGATGGCATCACCGACTCAATGGACATGGGTTTGGGTGGACTCTGGCAGTTGGTGATAGACAGGGAGGCCTGGCGTGCTGTGGTTCATGGGGTTGCAAAGAGTTGGATGTGACAGAGTGACTGAACTGCACCCTGAAATAGTTAATATTTACCAACAGGTTTCTGTAATTTCCAAAGTCAGCATGAAATTTCATATTGAACTAATGCGTCAAGCTAGTATTTGTATTAGGGGTACATGGAAAATATAAATTGTTAGGCAGACTCTTAGGTCAATGTATTCCAATACTCCCCAAAACACTTACATTTCTAAAGTGCTACAAAGAATTAGGGTGAGGAAGAGTGTAAAGAACTGCTCAAACAAGTGACTATTTTTCATAAAAGGTCACAATCCTTGGAAGACATGAAAACTAAGTTCCAAATGAATTAACCACTACATGAATAAAATAATTAAGTATTTTGTTCACTATCGCTTTGTTATAAAACTGTAGGTCAGAAATCTGATCAAATGTTACTAGTATTTCTAGAAGGCTGGTCTTACCTCACAGTTCCTTCAGATACGTTCGGCACCGACAGGGTTACATCTAGTGAGATCTGACATTGGCCCCTTAAGATGGACATCATCCTCAAGGCTTCCACTTCACTCCTGGGAGCATTTACTGAGGCACAGCCTAAATAAGTTAGTTTGCTGAAAACTACACTGTCCTCATCTGCCACTGGTGTGAAAGGACTTGACCCTTCAGAATCTGAAAGAAACAATAAGGAAGTGATTCTTTTCACTTTGATATTTTGTTAATATGAATACTAAGTAAAATTCTACAAGCTACGTTTAGGTTCTAAAATTAAATTCATCACTTTCCCAGAAGAAAATTAAAGTCAGAAATCTCACACCAGAACTTGTCACCAACACTAAAATTTTTAGATATGGCTATAGTTTCAATCCTTAACCTAAATGGTGACCTGAGATTCAGATCTGATTTATCTCTTGTAATTTGTTTTGACTTTATAATTTACATTTAGGTCAGTAATACATTTAGTATTTTACCACCCTGAAAAATCCTCTGTCTTCTTTCTGATCTGTTCTATTGTAATGATTTATCTTATTCATCATCTTAGTTACTTTATCATGTTCTCTCAGTCCCCCTGCCTTTCCTTTCCCAATAAACATTTACAGTTTTAATATTCTACTTTTCCTCAAAGAGCCTTCATAATTGTCTTTTTCCTCCTTGTCTTTCAGCTCCCTTTTTTCAATGTGACAACTATTCCCACCAAGGAGGCCTGAGGCAAACATTTTCTTCACCAAGAATTATTTCTCTATTTCCCCAATCAGTCAGTTGCTCACTCGTGTCCGACTCTGTGATTCCATGGACTGCAGCACGCTGGGCTTCCCTGTCCATCACCAATTCCTGGAGCTTACTCAAACTCATGTCCATTGAGTTGGTGATGCCATCCAACCATCTCATCCTGTTGTCCCCTTCTCCTCCTGCCAATATCCAATTTCCCCAATACCATACTCAAATTATTTTTTCCTGAAAAAAATCTTTAAACACTCTAACACTGTCTCACTGTTATATAACTGTTTTTCTTCTTTGCTATAAATGACATACATTTAGAGTTAACACATGTATAACTGATTCACTGCGCCTTCCACCTGAAACTAATACAACATGGTAAATCAACTACACACCAATAAAAACAAATTTTTAATGACATACATTTAAAGGGAAATCAGAATGGTACATGTATTTATTCCTCTCACATCCCCCTCAATCTAGAATCTGAAGATTCTAGATAATACAGATTTTTGCTTTCTCTGCATCAAACCTAGTACAAAACGGACACTCAAATATTAAAAACAATAACCTTCCGTTATGTAAGCAATGCAGCAATCCTAACCTCCTTGTCCAGGTTTCACTGGCAGGCTCATCTCTGGTTTCTGGAGCCCTACTAATGACACAGGGTTAATGGTGGATGAAGCTGAGAGTTGATTAGAAAGAGGCCCATCTCCTTCGCCATCCAGCTGTGACCCTTCCACAAGCTCCTTGTCCCCTGGCTGGTCGTCCATTGGAGGATCCATCAGCACATCTGCCAGCTCTTTTTGCAGCTGCTGTTCACTTCCATTCCCTATAATCTAAGGGTCACAAATATATGCAATCAGCGAAGTGAGAGAGAGAGGCCAGTACTGATTAAAATGGGTCCACATCTAGAGAAAATCATTAGCAATTCTTTTGATATATAGATATCTTCTGAATGTTTTAAAAAAATAAAGCAAGATTTGCAGTAAATAAGAGCTGCAGCTGCTCTCTTAATTCGTACAAATTTTCATGAAAAAGTTTACAGTGAATCTGAGACTAATACCCAGAAATACATGTGATAATTTGCCAATCTTACTGAAAGTTTTCTACAGTGTTCTAAAATCACAACTAAAAATTTTAAAATTTTACTTGTCTGTTAAGAAATAAAACTTATTAAGAGGAGAAGCTTCTCTTATCCTTAAGGAAAACGGAAAATGTGTTTGCTTCCAAAAATTACCAGTACAAACATATGTATTAGGTAGTAAACCATCACATGCACTTTACCACTGTTGCTATGAGGAAGTCTCTTAAGGGAGACTTCTCTGACATAAACAGTTCTTAAACTTCTCAACACTTGAATAAAGCTGGGGAGATGTAAGTAGAAAATGACCCTTAGGAACAGAAGCACTCCATTTCAATGTCAAGGATTTTTCTAAAGTCATGATGGTTTATTACTGTTCCTCAACAAGGAAGTAAACAAGTAAAAGATCAAGACTAACCAATGCTAAGGAAAACCCAGTGAGAAAACCCAGTATTATCATTAAATGCTTATTCAAGAAACACTAGAAAAATTAACAAGAGAATTAAAGCAGGAAAAGGAAATCATGATGAAAAAAAGTACTGATTTAGGCGAGTTTCTAAGATCAAAATCGGACAAAAATTTAAGTGAGTGGGGCTATGAGACTGTTAAAGACAAAGAGGTCTTCACAGTAAAATTAAAGACACAAGTTAGGAAGCAAAATTCCATAGCAGCAGTACTCTGGACTACCTACCAAGGAACCCAGTTCAAAGATTTCTGTAACTCTATAAAATCAAGCCCCTTTTGATGTAAACTTTGACTGACAAACAGTGGCAAGTCTTTTTTGCTACCTTTTCCCAACATGTCAGCTATTCTTGCCTTGGGAAAAAGGACTGGAAAGGTATTCAGTCTCTGGCTGCAATTTAAGAGTCTGCTTTTAACTTCCTTCTATATTCAGGATTACTGCTATTGGAACTACTGCAGTCAAATATTTTTAACTCTTTGCTATACCTGATTCTACACAAGTGCAATCAAATTCTTTTAGAAGTTTCTTAAAGCACATAAAAAACAATCTAGAACTTAGTTTCAATTATTTTTTTTCAGAACTGGGTAAGATATACTGTATCACATGCAATAAATAAAAGATAGCCTAACTGAACCTAAACTATTTTCCAAGGGGAAGGAGAAATAAATTAAGTAGGATAGCTAGAGCTTCCTATAACTGATGGAAGGTACTAGACTCCATGTTTAAGCAACAGTAATTTTAACTGGGAAGGCTATCATTAAAGAGCAACCTAAACTGAAGACATATTTCACATGCTATGAGGTACTGTTTTTTCTTTGAAATATAGGATAAAGTCAAGTTTTCTTTTAGATAGGCTACCTCCATTGTAATATATTCACAAAACATATCACAAAAAGAAACATGTTTATGTGTTTGTCTTTCGTGTTTATACATGTTTATCTTGTATTCTTCCCTTGTTTATAAAGTCTACAAACGTACGAACTGCCTTCTATTTCCTTTACACTTCCTTAAAGGGTAGGCAAATTAATGCAGGACACAACAATGCTGATTTCTAAAAGCTGCTTAAAAATAGCAACCTAACTTATGCTGTGAATAATTAGTTCCAATACAGTACTCAACACTTACCATTTAGATCATTTGTGCACCTTCAATCCAATTTCAAACCTAACCACATGTGACATAATTTATTTAACAATACTTATCTCAATTAAGTCTTCTGTTTTTTTTTTTAAAGACAGTAAATTAATCTGAATGTTTCCATATAGGGAACATTCAGCAATGCCTTATAAGGTTCCCTAACTTTGGCACGATGGTGTGATCACTCACCTAGAGCCAGACATCCTGGAATGTGAAGTCAAGTGGGCCTTAGAAAGCATCACTACAAAGCTAGTGGAGGTGATGGAATTCCAGTTGAGCTCTTTCAAATCCTGAAAGATGATGCTGTGAAAGTGCTGCACTCAATATGCCAGCAAATTTGGAAAACTCAGCAGTGACCACAGGACTGGAAAAGGTCGGTTTTCATTCCAATCCCAAAGAAAGGCAATGCAAAAGAATGCTCAAACTACAGCACAATTGCACTCATCTCACATGCTAGTAAAGTAATGCTCAAAATTCTCCAAGCCAGGCTTCAGCAATACGTGAACCGTGAACTCCCTGATGTTCAAGCTGGTTTTAGAAAAGGCAGAGGAACCAGAGATCAAATTGCCAACATCCGCTGGATCATGGAAAAAGCGAGAGAGTTCCAGAAAAACATCTATTTCTGCTTTATTGACTATGCCAAAGCCTTTGACTGTGTGGATCACAAGAAACTGTGGAAAATTCTGAAAGAGATGGGAATACCACACCGTCTGACCTGCCTCTTGAGAAACCTATATGCAGGTCAGGAAGCAACAGTTAGAACTGGACATGGAATAACAGACTGGTTCCAAATAGGAAAAGGAGTACATCAAGGCTGTATATTGTCACCCTGCTTATTTAACTTATATGCAGAGTCCATCATGAGAAACGCTGGGCTGGAAGAAGCACAAGCTGGAATCAAGATTGCTGGGAGAAATATCAATCACCTTAGATATGCAGATGACACCACCCTTATGGCAGAAAATGAAGAGGAGCTAAAAAGCCTCTTGATGAAAGTGAAAGAGGAGAGCGAAAAAGTTGGCTTAAAGCTCAACATTCAGAAAACGAAGATCATGGCATCCGGTCCCATCACTCCATGGGAAATAGATGGGGTAACAGTGCAAACAGTGTCAGACTTTATTTTGGGGGGCTCCAAAATCACTGCAGATGGTGATTGCAGCCACGAAATTAAAAGACGCGTACTCCTTAGAAGGAAAGTTATGACCAACCTAGATAGCACATTCAAAAGCAGAGACATTACTTTGCCAACAAAGGTCCGTCTAGTCAAGGCTATGGTTTTTCCAGTGGTCATGTATAGATGCGAGTTGGACTGTGAAGAAAGCTGAGCGCCAAAGAATTGATGCTTTTGAACTGTGGTGTTGGAGAAGACTCTTGAGAGTCCCTTGGACTGCAAAGAGATCCAACCAGTCCATCCTAAAGGAGACCAGTCCTGGGTGTTCATTGGAAGGACTGATGCTAAAGATGAAGCTCCAATACTTTGGCCACCTCATGCGAAGAGTTGACTCATTGGAAAAGACTCTGATGCTGGGAGGGATTGGAGAAGGGAATGACAGAGGATGAGATGGCTGGATGGCATCACCGACTCGATGGACATGAGTTTGAGTGAACTCCGGGAGTTGGTGATGGACAGGGAGGCCTGCCGTGCTGCAATTCATAGGGTCGCAAAGAGTCGGACATGACTGAGCGACTGAACTGAACTTTGGCACCTGAAGAATGTGGTAATACACAATCTGTTGACCCCTAGAAGAATACTTGGAGAAGGCAATGACAACCCACTGTGGTACTCTTTCCTGGAAAATCCCATGTACGGAGGAGCCTGGTAGGCTGCAGTCCATGGGGTCACTAAGAGTTGGACACGACTGAGTGACTTCACTTTCACTTTTCACTTTCATGCACTGGAGAAGGAAATGGCAACCCACTCCAGTATTCTTGCCTGGAGAATCCCAGGGACGGCGGAGCCTGGTGGGCTGCCGTCTATGAAGTCGCATAGAGTTAGACACGACTGAACTGCCTTAGCAGCAGCAGAATTCCTATTCAGTAAGGCTCGCATAGGACAGATAATTAGAATTTTTAAAGTTTCCAGGTGATGGTGATGTTGCTATTCTGGGAACCAACCTTAGATTAATGGTTCATGACTACACAATACAATTACCAGTATCACCAGGAAGCACGTTAGAATTAAAATACTTGATCCTCCCTCTATTCACTTACCTCCTACCCTAGCAACTAAATTAGTCTCAGAGATAAAGCCTTGGCAGATACATTTTAAAGAACTTTCACAGGTAATTTACGAAACAGTTGTCAGGCTAGATGAGGCCAGCAGGGTACAGTTTTGTTCACCCATCCTATAAATGAAGAGCTTAAACTAGCAACTGTCTATCTCTGATTTCCTGTTATAACAGAAAAATGAACTCATTATCAGCAGGGGTTTCTGTTTCTTGCTGCCAACAGCATTCTTAACAGATACCATGATCATCTCTAAAATAAATGTAGTTGTAGCTAAAGCAATCAAGATACTGGTATTAGTGAAAAGACAGGTATACAGACCAATGAAACAAAACAGAACTCAGAAATAGACCTATACATACATGGCCAATTGTTTTCAACAAAGTCGGCTAGGTAACTCAAGAGAAAGGTAATAAAGTAAAACAAATGGTGCTGAAACAACTAACCTGACATCAAACACATGCAAAAATTACATGACATACAAAAATTAATGCAAAATGGACTGCATATCTAAATGTAAATCTGAAAACTATAATGTTTACAGAAGAAAACACATAGGAGAAAGCCTTTGTGATCCTGGGCCACAGAGATTTCTTAGAACACAGAAAGCATGCATAAAAAAATAAATGAAGTACACTTTTGTGAATGCTTACAGCAGCATTCTTCCCTGGTGGCTCAGATGGTAAAGCGTCTGTCTACAATGCAGGAGACCCGGGTTTGATCCCTGGGTCGGGAAGATCCCCTGGAGAAGGAAATGGCAATCCACTCCAGTACTATTGCCTGGAAAATCCCATGGACAGAGGAGCCTGGTAGGCTACAGTCCATGGGGTCGCAAAGAGTCGGACACGACTGAGCAACTTCACTTCACTTCACAGCAACATTATTCATAATTGCCAAAAGCTGAGTACAGGTAAATGTTTATCAAGTGGTGAATGGATAACTTCCATATAGCTATACAACTGAATACCAGCTCGGATGGTAAAGCATCTACCTACAATGTGGGAGACCCAGGTTCAATCCCTGGGTTGGGAAAATCCCATGGATGGAGGAGCCTGGTAGGCTACAATCCACGGGGTTGCAAAGAGTCGGACACAACTGAGCAACTTCACTTTCTCTGTTTCCTCAATGTCCTTAAGAGAAAGCCCCAAATCATTTCTATGTTCTATGAGTTTCTCACAACCCTGTCTAATTAGCTTCTCATCTCTTAGCAGTCACATCAAGCCACTCAAATTCCCCAAGACACATCACAAACTTTCTAACATTTAAGCTTTGCATAGATTGTTCCCTTTCCTGGAAAACCCTCTCGCTTGCCTTTCTACTCTTAAACACCAAGCTTAAACTCGGTTACCTCCTCTGGGAGACCTTAAGCCTCATATATGGGGTTTAATCATTCCGTTTTTAGGGAGTGCATTGCTACAGATTTTAGAGAATATCTGCCTAGTGGGCCTTTAGCCAGACTAGGCATTATTAGATAGCAGAGACTCTCTTAAATTATCTTTATATTCCCAAAGCCTGGTGTAGTGACAGGTACAAAGTGTATCTACAATACATGTTTAATGAAATGAACTTTATAAATGTCAAAAATAAAAACCAAAGTATTATTTTATCTAATCTGGATAGTCTATAAATTTTGGTTTTTGTGACAAATCTGAATGATTTATTTTAGCAAATAAATCTGAAGCAAATCTGAATGATTTATTTTAGCTTTGTTAACTACTTAAAACAAAAACAAATACCATCATTTCCTATAATTATGAATGTCAGTAAGGTTTTACATTTACCGTAAGAATACTGGGCAGGACCAAATACTAATAGCATGTTACAAAGGTCCATACAGCCAAAGGTATTTTTCCCAGTAGTCATGTACAGTTGTGAGAGTTGTACCATAAAGAAGGTTGAGCACTGAAGAATGATACTTTCAAACTAAGGTGCTGGAGAAGATTCTTGAGAGTCTCTCGGACAGCAAGGACATCAAACCAGTCAATCCTAAAGGAAATCAACCCTGAATATTATTGGAAGCACTGATGCTGAAGCTCCAATACTTTGGCCACCTGCTGTGAAGAGCTGACTCAGGAAAAGACCCGGATGCTGGGAAAGACTGAGGGCAAGAGGAGAAGGGGACGACAGAAGATGAGATGGCTGGATGGCATCTGACTCAATGGACATGAGGTTTGAGCAAACTCTGGGAGACAGTGAAGGACAGGGAAGCCTGGCATGCTGCAGTTGATGGGATTACAAAGAGTTGGACATGACGTAGTGACTGAGTAACAACAACAAAACACAATTATCTGAAGTCCAAAAAACACTTCTAACTTAATTTAGCCCAAATATAAAAATAAGAAAGCAAAGCAGATATGCATAGATAACTAAAGGTCACGTATTGGTTTGTGTTCATCTCCATGTAATCTTTAAGTAGAGGAGAGAGTTGTTTAAAACATTCCTTAATCGAGAGGAAAAAAACATTTAAGCATAAAGTAGCCAAACACAGACATAGATGTTTGCAAGGACAGAGACTGCTCAGTGAATGATTTATTTATAATTCTACTTATATAGTACAGGAACAAACTGGGCCAAGAGCTGGCTTGTGGCACAACTCCAGGGGGCACCCTTCACATCACAGTCTATGTGAACAGCGTGAGCCTGGGAGTGCACAGGGTACAGCCTATGCAGCTACACTCAGGAGTCCTACTTGGGCTCCACAATAAGACAAATCTGAGTTGGGGACATGCCTCTGACACTAACTCCGGTGGCTATGGGCAAATTAATCTCTGGGAGCCACAACTGCCCCATCCCTAAAATGAGAATGTTAATACCTATCTCACAAGACTGCTGTGGTTCAATGATATGATCTCTGGACACTCATTGTATACATTAGAACCACTGAATCATGTGATTTTTATAGGGAATGTCTCATTTCTCACATCACGGTACCTGCCAACTAGTAAGCATCCAGTAAGTATCTCCCTACCCAACTTTCAGCTATTTTTAAATAAACTCTCGTCCACCTACTGGAGGTGAGATTAAAAAAAAAAAAAAGCAAATAATAACTTTAATAATTCTTCCACTTTCTTTGGTCTGAAGAAAACTAAGAACACACCTACTATTTATGTGCAAAAGAAGCATTAATGGAATAACATTTGTCATTTCTAAATAATATCAAATAAAGGTAGTAACTTAAGCGGCAGAATTGGCTACAAGTGTATTTCCTTGAGAGCAAAACTGCATTAGGGAACCTACAGACAAAATGTTCCAAAGGCAATATCCAGACTCCTTTCCTGGTCTTAATTTTCTACTTCTAACTTTATAGTTCCTGTTTCCCTTCACTGCAACAATATCAACCAGGCTCTACTTGCTTTGCCAGTTATACAAAGCTACTTTAGGCAGTGTGAGATGCTTTTCCAGTGGACATCTTATGTCTTCAATAAAGCATGCTTAGGAAATCAAAGTGTGCTGGAAAAATCCACAGAAAATCAGAAATTAAAGATAAATTCATGAAGATCTACAGTTCCCACTACTTGTGTCATACTGCAGTGAAAAATACAAATGAAAATGGTTCAAACTAAGTAATTTTGCTCAGCTTCAGGGTAACAGCTGAGCCATTTCAAAACAAGTATATAAATCTCAGGCTTATCAGAAAGCAAGGCACAAAAGAAGCAGAAGTCCAGTTTGGATACTGAAAAGTATAGTAACTCATCTCAAATCTGCTCATGATACATCCTTTCTGTATCCTGGATAAATCACTAAATCACTTTGTGCCTCACTTATAAACTGCAGTTGTTCTGATTATCCATGTCTTTATTTTACTATATAAAGAAAGGATCAGAAAAACAAACTAATATTATCATTAGGAATTACTGACATTAATTTTAAAAGTGAAGGGAAAGAGAATCTTGTGCATTTATCTTTAAAAATCAACTGAAGAAGGACCCCAACTACTTAGTTTGTGCTAAATAATAGGATCATGGCTAGGCTAGGCTTTACTTTTCATATGGTATGAATTTTCTACATCAAACATACATTGTTTCTATAATTAAGACAAAAAAAGTGACAAAAAGGCTACTTGCATTTGCATCTAGGAAGAAAAAGAAAAGCATGCACATTCAATTCTACTGCATGCAGCGGCCCTAACTCCAAACTCTTCACTCTTCTTATCTTTCCACATGCCACAGACTCTCTTCTTTGAGAAACTGTTAAACACTCTTTAAGGATCTGCTGAATGAAAAACTTTTTGTTCTTCTTCAGGCAACAATTATGTTCTCATGTAACTCTGCTTATGTCTATATTCTAGCACTTGATTAATTTTGTCATGGTGACAAATTTACTTCCGTGTCTATCCAACCACCACTCTGATCCCCTTAATTAAACTGTGTGTTAATGGTTTAGTAACTCTGCTTGAATAAAAGATCTGCATTTTAGAGGACATGATAACTGACTCTAAAACAATTTCAGAAACTGAGTCAGAAGATTAATTCAGGCAATACTAAGTAAGCAGTGACTTTTGTTATCTGCTACTTTAATAAAGTTTGGCAACTCTTTTCCAACCAAAATGTCAGCTGGATTTTTCAAGAAGAAAACTCTTTGAACATTAAAAAGCTTAAAAAATTATCTAACTGAACTTTCTGCCTCAAAAGTACTAGCTCATCAATGTACCCTCAACCAACATTTAAAGAGTATCTTTGGCTAAGAGCTAAAGAATGCAGGATTCATACACGAGACAAGGTAGAGAAATGCAACATTTTCTGAATTTACGGAAAATTCTCAGATTTTGATGTGAGCTGTCAGAAAATTTCATAAAGAAATATACCTGTGTTTTTTATGACTATACCATCACATACAGCTTTCCTTTAAAGGACTTACTCTCTCAAAGAAGTCTGACTCCTCCCCCAAGCTAGGACAACTTTCTGCCTGCTTTGTTCTATAGCATCCTTCCGTTAAACTCTACCATGGTACTGACCTAATTAAACTGATGTTGAAAATTAGATACGTCTACAAAATCTCTACACCTCCTTCATCAAAAAGTACAGTCTAGTTCTCTAAACTCATGAAATCTGGGCTGGCCTTGTGACTTGCTTTTCTACCACAAAAGAATGTGGTAGAGGTGACACCATTCATAAGCCTCAGATTTAAAAGAGGCCTTACAGCTTTCACATCTGCCCTAAGACCACTAAGCTGGGAAGAAGCCTAAGTTGAAAACCACATAGAGAGAGAGACCCAGTCAAGCCCAGTGCCCAGCTAATACACCAGCTGAATAAAGTCACATTAATCCAAATGTGCTGTGTTGTGCTTAGTCACTCAGTCGTGTCCAATTCTTTGTGACCCCACAGACTGTAACCCACCAGACTCTCTTGTCCATGGGATTCTCCAGGCAAGAATACTGGAGTGGACTGCCATGCCCTCCTCCAGGGGATCTTCCCAACCCAGGGATTGAACCCAGATCTCCCACACTGCAGGCGGGTTCTTTACGGTCTGGGCCACCAAGGAAGCCAAATAAGGCCAGCAAAACACCCAGTCAATCCACAAAATCATGAGAATAAATTGATTTTCAAGCCACTGATTTTTGAGTTATTTGTTACAAAGACTAGTAGAAATGATCACAACAACATTTTTAACCACTGTCATCTACCCGAAGCTTTAACCATCTTAAGGACATGAACTAGGTCCTATTCATCTTCTCATTCAGCCTTTTAAAAACTACTCTTTGGCTGTAATGTTCTGCAGTTTTACTGTCATCAGTTCAGTTCAGTCGCTCAGTCGTGTCCGACTCTTTGCGACCCTATGGACTGCAGCACACCAGGCCTCCCTGACCATTACCAACTCCTGGAGTTTACCCAAACTCTTGTCCATTGAGTCAGTAATGCCATCCAACCATCTCATCCTCTGTCATCCCCTTCTCCTCCTGACCTCAATCTTTCCCAGCATCAGGGTCTTTTCAAATGAGTAAGCCCTTTGCATCAGGTGGCCAAACACTGTCATACTGGTTGGGATTCATCCTGATTTTCTAAGCTGAGAGTTTATGTATCATCACTTTTGGAAAATATTCCACTGTTATGTTAATTTCCTTTCCCTCATTCTATTTTTGGTCACACTGCACAGTGGGCAGGATCTGTTTCCTAACCAGGAAAAGAACCCGTGACCCCTGCAATGGAAGCACAGTCCTAACCACTGGACCACCAGGGAATTTCCCCTCCCTCATTCTATTCTTAAAGAACACTTAGGTACTTGTCGGTTCTTTGTATCCCAGTCTCCACGTTTCTTAATTGCTTTTTCTTATTTTGCCATCTTTCAATGCTATTTTCTGTAATTTTCTCAGAATTTTGTGGGTAACGTATCTGTTGTACCTTTAATTTCACTGAGTCTAATTTTCGTTTGTAGAAGTTCTATTTTTAGTTTGCTTGGAATATTAAAATCTTTTGTAATTTTGTCCTTTTCTAATGTTTCAAAAATTTTCTTTAAATGTTTAGTCATTTTAATCATGCCCACCTCAAGGTTACAGGTAATAATTCAAATGCCAGTTTTGGTTTGCTGACTCTTGCTTGTGATGAATTGTCCTTTGTAAATTCTGAATTGTGCACTATTCTTTATCAGAGTTATCCGTGGGAATACTATGCAGCCCGGGTGGCAAGCAAATCCCTCAAGTTTTACAATTGATCCTGTCAGGTGCCCAAAAGGAATTCTTAACCCAGGAACATGAAGGTAGTGTAAATTCAAGCCCCAAATATACATGAAGGTAAGCCTATGGGTACAAATTCTCAACAAGATTTGCCTCCAAATCAGTTAAGACATAGACGCTTCTGTGTCTTATTTTCTTCCTGTGACTGTAAGCAGTTAACTATAATTCAAGTAATATCCTTTTTAGGATGTATCTCCTGAGGGTGCTTTATAAAGGAAATCTCAGTTCCAAAACCCATCTCTGTAAAATCCAAGGCTTTCATGTATTTTGGAGTTCCTTTATTAGGTATACATTGTCAGACCTTCCTGGTGGACTGACCCTTATAAGATTATAACGCGTTCATTTCATCTCTAGTAACACTGTTTTAGAGTCTACATTGCCTAACATCACTGTAATCATTTTGACTGCTGTTAGCATCAACTTTTCCCATCTATTTAAATCTATCTATATCTTTGAATCGAAGATGGGTCTCCTAGATGTTTTATCCAATGCTGACAATTCCTTTTTGATCATACTGCTATTCCATTCACATTTAATGCTGTTATTGATATAACTAATAAGAGTTCAATTTAGGTGTGCCACTTTACTCTTTATTTACCTGTTTCGTATATTTTTCGTTCCTTTAGAAAATAACTTTCTACTGTAGCACTGACACTCCTTTAACATTATATATATATGCATCTGCATGTGTAAACACACATACATGCACACACGCACACACACCATTGTGGTGGTGCCCCTTTGGATTCTTACTCTTCTTCCCCATCTCACTGTCCCTCCCCCAGGCAATCATTGTCCCACTTTTTATGACTGAAGATTAGCTTTGCATTTTTTAAAATTATATATAAATGAATTATATAGTACGTGATTTTATTTATGGAGGAGAGGATGTCTGTATCTCTGACCAAAATCTCCTTTTCTTCTATCACCAATGCGATCTCTGGGCAAAACCATTTTATTCAGTTTCTATAGTTTGGCTTTTTTAAGATTCCACACAAAAGTCATGGAATGTGGAATATGTTGTGTTTCCATATTTGTTTTTTTTTTCATTGCCTCTTTGTTCAGGTCTTTATTCAAAATTAGCTGTCCAAAATGATTTGGCATTTATGGAATAAACAAATTTAAGTTTATGCAGCAGCCTTCTTTTCCTCTGAGATGGGTTTCTTTTCTGTGGGCTTCTTTTCAGCTGCTGTTTTCTTGGTCCCTGCAGCCTTTTTTACCACCACAGTCTTCTTTTCTTTGTTTCCCACCACAGGCTTCTTGCCCTGAACCCCTTTCTGATCTAATTTGGCTTCTAGTGCTGCTGCTGCCTTATCCATGTGGATTTTGTGATTCTTGGCCTGTTGAAGAATGGTGTTCCGGCACATGGTCTTTGCATATGGGTTAAGCTTCAACATGATTCTCAGGTTTTTCAACGGATTCTTCTTCAGGACTCTGTGATGAATCTTCCTGTGTGGTGCCTGGAGTGCTCTTTGGATTTCTGGGCTTTTCAAGATTCTGCTAAGGTCTGTATTGAGCATCTTGTGCACGGGGAGGTTGTAGTTACTCTTGAGGGAGGCTCCTTTACACCAAGTGCCATACAGCTCATCTAACTTTCGGAAAGCACTTTCAGTCCAAATGCAGAAATGTCCCACATGACCACCAGGAGCAAGTTTCAAAATGTTCAGCTTGCTTACATTAAGCAGAGTAATCCCAGGGATGTTTCTGAAGGCCTTGATACCATTGTCCTCATTATAGATGATGCAGGGTCCCCTGTGCTGGATATGGCGCCAGTTTCTCATTTTGCCTTTGCCAGCTCTCATTCGCTGAGAGGCGTAGACCTTTTTGATATCATTCCAGGCCTTAAGTTTCTTCAGAAGCAAAACAGCCTCCTTGGTCTTCTTGTAGCCTTCAACTTTATCTTCCACCACTAAAGGAAGTTCAGGAACTTCCTCTATACGATGACCTTTAGACATGACCAGCACTGGTAAGGCTGAGACAGCCAGTGCAGAGCAGATGGCGTATCACTTCTACGTCGTATTCACTCTGGGGTGCCAACATCACCAGGTCTTGGTTGGTGCAAACATGCAGCCCCCATGACACATATTTCCAAAAGCACCCTGACCAGAACAGTGAGTCCCGCTACCTCGAACCCTGGGAATTCGAGCCACAGCTCTGCCGGTACCCCAAGACTCAGCACTGGTTTGATGACCTGCTAATTCACTGACAGCATAGGGCTGTCTGTTGTTTTTGCACAAGTTGGTGTGAACAAAGTTAACAATATCAAGTCGAATGGGAGCCTTGAACACAGCAGGCAAAGTGACATTTTTGCCAGAGGACTCTCCCTTTTCAGAGTACACTCATATCAGTGGATGAGCACACGCCATGGTGGGGAGAGGAGAAGGCCACACTCCTCTCACCCCAGTGGCTCCCACAGGAAAAGCCCATATTTGTTTCTTTCATGATGTTTTCTGATTTCCATTTTATTTTTTGAGTGGTTGCATTTATTTTTTGACCAACCACTGGTTGGTTAGAAGTATGTTGTTTAATTTCCACATATTTGTAGATTTTCAAGTTCTCCCCCTTTCGTTGATTTTTAATTTTATACCACTGTAGCCAGAAAAGATAACTGGTATGATTTCAGTCTTGTTAATCTTGCTAAGATATGTTTTGTGACCTAACATATACTTGTTTTGAAATGGTACTTTTCTTTCCATTTGCATGGAATAACTATTCATCTCTTTACATGATACACAGATAAGTCTATGTGTGTCCTTAAAGCTGAAATGAGTCTCTTATAGGTAGCATACAGTGTGGTCTTTTTCTTGTTTTTAATACATTCTGATATTGTCACTTGATTGGAGAATTTAATTCATTTGCATTTGAAATGATTACTGATAGATAAGAACTTACTAATATTATGTTATTGTCTTCTGGCTGTTTTACAGGTCCCTTATTCCTTTCTTCTTCTCGTTATCTTCCCTTGTGAATTGATGATTTTCTATAGTGGTATACTTTCTAGAGCGGTATCCCTTCTTTTAATCTTTTGTGTGTTTATTGTGGGTTATTAATTTGTAATTACCATGAGATTTACATGTAACATTTTACAGGATATAACATTCTATTTTACATTGGTAACAACCTAACCTCAATCCCTAGTGACTCAGATGGTAAAGCGTCTGTCTACAATGCCGGAGACTGGAGACCCGTGTTTGATCCCTGGGTTGGGAAGATCCCCTGGAGAAGGAAATGGCAGCCCACTCCAGTATTCTTGCCTGGAAAATCCCATGGACCATGGAGCCTGGTAGGCTACTGTCCATGGGGTCGCAAAGAGTCAGACACAACTGAGCGACTTCACTTTCACTTCAATCCCATACAAAGCTCTACTTTTTACTTCCCCAAACATTGGTTTTGATGGCACAATTTAAATTTCTGTATTATGTATTCATTGTAGCTATAGCTATTTTTAATATCTTTGTCCTTTAACTTTTAATCTAGATTTACTTAATCAACACACCACATTACAGTATTAAGACTATACTGATTTTGAGCATATACTTACTTTTTCCAGTGTATTTTATACTTTCATATTACTAACTAGTGTCCTTTCATTTCAGATGGAAGAACTCGTTTCAGGACTTTATTAAGGTCTAATGATCAATTCTCTCCATTATAAAGTATCTCCCACTTTCCAGAACTTTGAATTATGTCACTTTGCTTTCTTAGAAGGCCTACATCAGTACCTGTTTTTGCTAACTGAAAGTAATCTGAAGATGACTTTTGCTTTTATGAAAAAAGCAAGTACTGTACTAGTGTAGACCCTTTATACAAGAAAAGTGGTAAAACACAAACTTTTAGAAAGCAGGGGATACTCTACTATATGTCATTTCAGCTTACAAAGTTTCATAGGAACATCCTACTTTCAGATAGAGGGGGAAACCTTGCCCGGGTCCAGGCCTGGTGGATCCAGGGAATTCGAAGGGTGGATAGAGTCGGCGAAGAGAGATTTATTTAATTAGAAATGTAAGGTTAGATTAGGAAAGAATACTGTAGTAGGAAAATTAGTGGAGAAAAGATGCTGAATAACTTGGTTTACGTGGAGAACTAATAAAACCTCGAGACAAGAGGTTTGCACCATCTATGTTAGGCCACTGGCACCCGTTTGAATAGTAGAGGGTGCCCCGCCTTGGGCTCCCTTTCGTGTGAGTCTTACAAGCCAGGGCAAGTAAGCAGACATGGCGAGCCTCCACGCCCCAGATGGGAATTCAGCCAGAAAATAAAGACAACACGCAGAGACCAAGCTGCTTTGGTGAGCGAGGCCCCAATAACTTTATTTTTTTAGAAGGACTTTTATACCTTTCCCACAAATGATGTTGTGTACATTATCTTCTGGCCTTGGAGGCCTGTGAAACATTTTAAGACCCTCTTTTGATAAAGGCTGCTCAACCAGAAAACTTATTTTCCCTTGAAGTGTTTTTTCTTTGTATTTCTAATCTATGTCAGCCTCAGAAAGTATCAAACAAAGTTACATTTTCAGGAGCAAAGGTGCAGTAAGTTACAACAAAGAACCAATTAGCTCAAAAGTCTGATGTGGTCAGTTTCAAGGCTACATTTGTTTTTCCTTACATTCTAACTATGTTAACAAATGTGCTCCCAGGTGTACAGTGTATAAGAGATATGGGAACTTAGTAACAAGCACTGGCCCAATAATGAAATCCTACACCAGCACTACTCTAATAACTTTTATTTTATTTTTCTCTAATAACTTTTAACTCTTTGAAAGGCTTTATGTTTTAGGCTTCCCATGCCTCTCACAGTTGGGGGGCTGTAAACAATCACATGTGTAGCTGTAAAAGTCCGGGTAAGGCAAGTTAGAGAGCCATCAGAGGGGTTTTTGGATTGAAACACTCTTATTATGCCCAGGAGACTTATTATCTAAAAGCTCTAAATTAACTTTTCCCTAAAAAAAGGTGGTGGGGGGACAGCCCCCTGTTAATGTCAGAAGAGTAGGTGAAAAGCATAATACAGTAAAGCTGGCAGACTCTGATTTTGGGGTTAGATGCTCAGGAAATTCCAGGGGGGAACCCTTGAAGCCTGATCCCTGCCTTTGTGTTTTGTCAGGCTTCCTTCCTCATGACCTTTGCCATGGGCGGGATTCCTCACGCTGGCTCCCGGCAAAACCTGTCATCCTTCTCTCTCTTTTTTTTTTTGGCCATGACATGTGGCTTGCACAATCTAAGTTCCCCAACTAGGGACTGAATCTGCACCCTGGGCAGTGAAAGCATGAAATCCTAATCACTGGAGCACTAGGGAATTACCTGTCCTTCATTTCTGAAGGATAGTTTTGCCAACTAAAGTATTCTTGGTTGGCAGCTTCTTCCTTGAGTGTACCATCCCATTCTCTTCTAGCTTGCAAGGTTCCTGCAGATAACTATGCTAAAAACCTGATTGGTGGTGATGGTGGTGGGCTGTTTCCTTTGTAATACAAGAAGCTTTTTTTCTTCTAGTTGCTTTAAACTTTTTTCTTTTTTAAAATATTTATTTGGTTACATGGGGTCTTAGTTGCGGCATACAGGATCTTTAGTTGCAGCGTCTGAGGTCTAGTTCCCTGACCAGGATTCGAACCCAGGCCCCCTGTACTGGGAGAGCAGCATCTTAACTGCTGGACCACCAAGGAAGTCCCTATCTTTAATTTTGAAGCCTTATTGTATCTTGGAGAGGCACTTGGGGTTGATATATGGGGGAGCCTATAAACTTCATGAATTCAGATATCCAAACCTCTCCCCGAATTTTGGAAGTTTTCAACCATTAAGTCTCCAAAGCAGCTTTCTGCACATTTCTCCCTTTCTTGTCCTTCTGAGACTCCAGTAACGCGTCAGTTGATGATTTTAGTGACAATGTGACACTTCACACAGGTTTTCTTCACTCACTGTTTTCATCTTCCCCGTTTTCAGACTAGATAGTTCCAAGCAATCTGTCTTGTACTACACAGCATTTTCTTCTGTGTGATCCGTCTGCTGATGCTCTCTACTGCATTTGTTTTCCCTAAGATGATGAATGCTCCAGTGTGTAGGCTCTTCCAATCCTGCATAATCTGGTTGACTTTTGGCATGTGCGCACTAGCTATTTGCAAAGACTCACACTTACCATTCTTGCCTTCAGGGCTGCTCAGGGAGGCAGCCACAGGGTAAGGACATGTTTGAGTGAGGTGTGTGGAGTTTAGCAGTGCCCATGAACCAGTTGGAGAACTTGTACAGGAGTCGACCCCGGTGGCTCACGGGTGGGTTTCCTGATGGAGTCCCCAAAGCAGTTAGTGGCATCCATGCCCCTTTGATATGTTCCATTCCCAACCTTGGCTGCTGTTCTTTCCAGTACAGCTGTCAATTTCCAGGATGTGTAGTTTATGACTGAGTATTTTGGATGATGTGAGAAAAAAATGGGCCTTTTCGATGTGTCCCACAAAGCCAGGGAAGTCAGGTGCTCAATCACACACTCTCACCTTCCCCCACGGAAGAAATCATGAGCTGACTATCTGCTGGCACTGAGCTGTGCCACCCAAGTGGGGGTGAAGTGACACACAGAATCAAACTGTTCATCATCTTCAGTGGGTCCAATCTTGGATGCTTTTGCCCCAGCAATGTGCGGGAACTTCTCCGTTGGATTCTTGAACGTCCATGAAGGCACTCGCACCCATTAGTGTCTACACTGGTGCTCTTTGAGGGCAGGATGGTAGACACTCTTGTACTGCCATTTTGATAACATTTCTCTCCATTACGTCTTCCTTTCGCCAGTTTAAATTTATTGTTGGGCTTCTCTAGTGATGTCTTCATTTCACTTATTGTGTTCTTCCAGTTCAGAATTTCCATTTGGTTCTTTTCAATTTGTAGTTTATTATCTTCAAGATATTTTCTATTTGATTTGCCATTGCCATCATACCTTATTTAAGCATGGTTTCTTTAGGATGGTCATCAAACATCCTAATGTTGGCTACTTTCAGAGTTTGCATATTAGATCCAACATGTCACTCTGCCTTTAAAAAATGATGTATGGGTAATATTTTGTTTCTTTGCATGCCTCACAATTCTGTGTTGGAAACTAGATTATTTTAGAAAATATGTTGTTCCAGTTCTCGGTACTGGTCTCCACACTCTGGGACTTTTTACTTTTTTATGCTTGTTTATTTAGTGACTGGCTGACTTATTTTAGTAAATTTTATTCCCCCAATTCCCACAGTGTTAAACCTTTGATGCTGCTCCTCTGGGGTGATTTGCCCTCATCCATCCTGGGGTAGCAGCTCTGGTAAGATGCTCTGTCTCTATGATGGCATGGAGACACTCAGTTCAGCTCAATTCAGTCACTCAGTCGTGTCCGACTCTTTGCGACCCCATGAATCACAGCATGCCAGGCCTCCCCATTCATCACCAACTCCCAGAGTTCACTCAGACTCGCGTCCATTGAGTCAGTGATGCCATCCAGCCATCTCATCCTCTGTCGTCCCCTTCTCCTCCTGCCCCCAATCTCTCCCAGCATCAGAGTCTTTTCCAATGAGTCAACTCTTCACATGAGGTGGCCAAAGTACTGGAGCTTCAGCTTTAGCATCATTCCTTCCAAAGAAATCCCAGGGCTGATCTCCTTCATAACGGACTGGCTGGATCTCCTTGCAGTCCAAGGCACTCTCAAGAGTCTTCTCCAACACCACAGTTCAAAAGCATCAATTCTTCGGCACTCAGCTTTCTTCACAGTCCAACTCTCACATCCATACGTGACCACAGGAAAAACCATAGCCTTGACTAGACGGACCTTTGTCGGCAAAGTAACATCTCTGCTTTTGAATATACTATCTAGGTAAGTCATAACTTTTCTTCCAAGGAGTAAGCGTCTTTTAATTTCATGGCTGCAGTCACCATCTGCAGTGATTTTGGAGCCCAAAAGAATAAAGTCAGCCACTGTTTCCACTGTTTCCCCATCTATTTCCCATGAAGTGATGGGACCAGATGCCATGATCTTCGTTTTCTGAATGTTGAGCTTTAAGCCAACTTTTTCACTCTCCTCTTTCACTTTCATCAAGTGGCTTTTTATCTCCTCTTCACTTTCTGCCATAAGGGTGGTGTCATCTGCATATCTGAGGTTATTGATATGTCTCCCGGCAATCTTGATTCCAGCTGGTGTTTCTTCCAGCCCAGCGTTTCTCATGATGTACTCTGCATAGAAGTTAAATAAGCAGGATGACAATATACGGCCTTGACATACTCCTTTTCCTATTTGGAACCAGTCTGTTGTTCCATGTCCAGTTCTAACTAATGCTTCCTGACCTGCATACAGATTTCTCAAGAGACAGGTCAGGTGGTCTGGTATTCCCATCTCTTTCAAAATCTTCCACAGTTTATTGTGATCCACACAGTCAAACACTTTGGCATGGTCAATAAAGCAGAAATAGATGTTTTTTCTGGAACTCTCTTGCTTTTTCCATGATCCAGCAGATGTTGCCAATTTGATCTCTGGTTCCTCTGCCTTTTCTAAAACCAGCTTGAACATCAGGAAGTTCACTGTTCACGTCATGTAGACATTAAGCTTCACTAACTGTGGGTGATTTGCTCTATAATTCTCAACAATCCTCTCAGGCAATAAACTGCTCCACAGAACAAACCAATCAAATTAGGTTACTCTGATGGGAGCATTCTAGAGACTAATGTTTGAGATCTGGCCCTCCCTATCATAGGTGGTCTCCTCCCAGCAAGCCTGAAGTTAAACCTGTATGTCCGATTAATCTAACAATCTCCTCCCAATTACTTTTCACTACCACCTCCACTGTTTTTGAGAGTACCCTTAGGCTTGAACTTCTCTACACTCTGTTGTCAACAAAGCTCCTTTGGGCAGAGATTATGAGCTGTGTTGTGGCCCATTCCTCATTGCTGGCAAAATATCTGAGCTACAGCTATGAATTTGGGAGTGCAGACAATGGCATACTTCTGAGCAACACTCCATTTCCAAAGAATAAGGATTTGGTAGGAGTGGTAGGCAGTGCAGTCGACTCTGGTGTTCTTTACTTGCCACTATTCCATTAGTATGGAACCACTACCTTACATGCTAGAGCCAGGTTAAGGGCAACTGGGCTCTCAGTGTTCTCAGCAGCACTGTGCCCTAAGTAGTTTTCATCCCAGAAGCAAGGTGTGGGCAAAAGAAGGCAGCCATTACCACTCAGCCACACTTGACCAGCAAAAGGCAGACAGAGGCAGGATGAGGAATGCTCTCATACTGCTCTTCCCTGGAAGACAAGGGAACTGTGGGGAAAGGAAACCCTATTTTCTTGATAGTACCAATCTAGAATGGAGTTACCATCTTGCTCAGTTGGGAAAAGTGTTAGTCGCTCAGTCCTGTCTGATTCTTTGTAAGCCCATGGACTGCAGCCAACCAGACTTCTCTGTCTGTGGAATTATCCAGGCAAGAATATTAGAGTGGGTAGCCCATCCCTTCTCCAGAGGATCTTCCAGACCCAGGAATCGAATTTGGGTCTCTTGCACTGCAGGCAGATTCTTTACCGTCTGAGCCAACAGGGCAGCCCTCAGGTAGGAGAGGAGATGGAAAAACAAGTCTTGGTTCAAATACCACAGATTCTTTTCCAAAGTTTAGTAAAAATGCTTTGAATAAATGTTTTTTCAACTGATGCATGGCCTTTAAAACATTTCCAGACGTTAATTAAAAAAAAAAAAAAAAGAGCGTTACCCATATTTCTGGGGAGTGGGTATAGAGCTCATGCCACCCATGCTGTCTCTCTCAGTCCAAATTCCTAAGCTCTACAAAGTTCTACATGATCCAGTTCCTACACACATTGTATCTCATACTTTAGCACTTTTATTTACTTTACTCACTCTGCTCTACTCTCTGTCCTAAAAAGGGTAGTCTTCCTTAGGATCTTTTTTATTTTTTGTTTTCTGTGGAAAACTCTTTCTTCACATTTCTCCATGAACACATTCTTTCTCATTTCATTCAGATCTCAGCTCAAATGTCATTTCAAGACATTCTCTAAAACAGTATACCTGCCATTCACGCTTTACCAATGTACTCTGCTTTGATTTTCTTCAAACCACCTAAATTTACTTAACATTCACTTTCCTATTTGCTTAGGGTCTGTTTCCCACATTTGATTAAAAACTCTAGGTGAGCAGGGGACCTTGCCTGTCTTATTTGCTACTGTATGTCTAGTATTTAGAATAGTACTTGGCACAAAGTCAATACTCAATAAATACTTGTAGTATAAAAAACAAACAGAAATCAAAGTATTTTAAAAGCTACTTACATTTTAAACGATATTAACAGGTAATCTGTTTTTATTTATATCCAAAAAGAGCAGAAACAATAACAGAGTATGGAAGAAGATGTAACAGTGATCTACTTTGCTGAGAAAACAAACAGAAATGGCCAAAAGCCAGGAATTTTAAGTCCTGTTTTAGAAATTCTAAAACTTATTTTTATAAATAGCAGTGCTGACCTGCTACTGCCTTTACACTACATATAAAAGGCCCAAAAGAATCACCTCTAACTCAATGGTAACATGAAAACAAAACTAAAATGACAAATGCTTATACTATGATCAGTAGTTTTTACACAGTTAGAGATAACAGATTTAGAAGCTAATCAAATTGAAAATCTCTAATCAGATATATTTGTAAATAAAACTCTTTAGCATTAAGAGGAGGATATTATGTCCATGTTCTCACTATCACTCCATATACCTTCCTATTAAGGCCAAGTTTTGCAATGACTTAGCAAGGCTAAGCAAAAGGAACTTAGGTTATGGAGTTTTACCTTGAGTCCTGTTTTCTCGTCATCACTTCCATTATTTGTAGATGGTGTCTCATCTCCTTGCCTGGAAACCAAGACAAAATCTTCACTATTAAGAGTAGACACAGAGTCTGAGGAGACACTGATTTTTCCAACAGAAGCCTTGTCATCCATGACTCAACAATGAAGCTCAACTCATGAATGATTAAATATTTTAAAAATGCCTGAAAAACAAAAACCATAAAGATACTCATATAGAATGTCTGCCAGATATTCAATTATGTTCTAAGTTTTACAAATTACATAATAAAAAACTTAAAAACCAAACAAACAAACTTTCAAAATATTTTCCAAAGACTTTCGCTACTTACAGGTTAGGCTTTTTTATTCCATATGTAAGGGAATTCGATGAAATTCAGGGCCAAGGTAGTTCAGATTTCAAAAAAATAAACAAATAAAAACATTCCCTTGAGAATAACTGCCTACCTACACTAATTTCTTTGGCATTCTGGTAACTCTATTCTTTTTAGAGAACATAAAAAGTACTAAACTCACTGTCTATCCTCTTCTTTGTAAAGCTGCACAAACAAATGAAATTGAAAACACTTAGGACAACAAATATGCATGCAGGACAGTAAGGTTTCCCTCACATTGCTGACACTCATACTAACAACCTGTTCTAAGAAACAAAATTTCATATTAACCCCAAAGAAAAATAATTCAGGGCAAGCATAAATTTTAGAGCAGGGAAATACTGTATGTAGCACGAAATCAGAGGTCTATTAAAAACTCAATAATCCCACCCCACAGTTTCTTAGAATCCAACTCAAAATGAACATTATCAATAAAGAACTTTCAGGCCAAAAATTTCCAGCAAAGAAGCAGAAAAAAACGTGTCATTTATGAAAATCCATTCAATTATTGACTCATGGAATAAAATTCAAACTCATCTATCATTTAAAAATCTGGTTCTGCATATTTTGTGGCAGTTCCCATTTGGTTGCCAAAACAACCACGGAACGAATAATACAACACTATACTCAGCTTTAACCAATAAACAAAACTCGCTCTTTAAAAAAGTTGCTCTCACAGTATGCTCATCTTATATACCTCAGAGGTAAAAATTCTGAGAATTTGTTTATTAAAGAAAAGGTCCAGATCTACATTTTAGATTTTTAATTGAACATATATTTATTGAGCAATATACCATATGCCAAGCACTAATTTTCCCTCAAAAGCTAACATCTGGCTAAGCACCTGGCAGCAAAAACTACACAATCTCTGAATACTGTAGTTGGAAGAAAACTTATACAGTTAGCAGTACTGTTAAACAGATAAGGAAATGGCAACCCCAAGAGTTGTAGGGTCATTTAATCGGGTATAACTAAAGCTCAAACCCTGGACTCCTTACTGCTTTCTATTTAAGCTGATTTCCTTGTTTAAAGGCTCTACATTTCATAGGACTGTATCTTAATGCATAGTGTAGCATAGAGATGCTTCAAATGTACTTCTGAAAACTTAAAAATGCAGTCCTGCTTCATTCATGCAATGACTATTTCCCAAGTTTCTAGTTTATAAAAAACAAAATATGCTAAACAAGAAAAATTAGATTCTTGCCCCAAAGCAACTTATAATTTGGTAGAGAACAGAGGGATATTGAACAAGTTAATAGGTATTGATTTAGGGTAAAGAAAACTATGGAAACATGTTGAAGAGTTAAGAAATATAGTAGAGGATGAAATGTCTTTGCTGAGGATATATATTTTAATCCCTTGAGGTGTCTGCCCTCATAGGATCTTCTTCCTAAAGTGCTTCCCTTGCTTCAGTACTCAGTCAACTCCAAATAATCATTTGTGACCTAATAACCCTCCTTTTCCAAGAAGCCTGCTCAGTCTCTCCCCAGAGTCAAAAGCACTGCCCGCCTCATTTCTGTCCCCACAGCAGTTTGACATTTTAACAGTACCTATTATATTGTGTTAAAATCTGATGTTGTCTTCCCTCAACATCAAACTTAATATTCACATATCTGTTTCACAGATTAGGAAACTGAGGCTTAGAGAGATGGTATAATTTGTTCAAGGTAATGGCTGTAATTTAACTGGTTAGAAGCAAAGCAAAAAACTTTCATTTAGATGGCAATGCTTTTCCCATGTGACACATCTGGGCCTTGTTCCACAACACTCAGTATCAGATAAAGGAGTCTCTTTTTTAGAACTTGTCCTTTAGGTAAGGTTTTCATGCTTAATTAATCTTTTTCCCATGTTTTAAAAAAATGTTACTAATAGTAAGATAGCAGCTGCTGCTGCTGCTAAGTCGCTTCAGTCGTTTCCGACTCTGCAACCCCATAGACAGCAGCCCACCAGGCTCCGCTGTCCCTGGGATTCTCCAGGCCAGAACACTGGAGTGGGTTGCCATTTCCTTCTCCAATGCATGCAAGTGAAAGTGAAGTCGCTCAGTTGTTAGCAACCCCACGGACTGCAGCCTACCAGGCTCCTCCGTCCATGGGATTTTCCAGGCAAGAGTACTGGAGTGGGGTGCCATTGCCTTCTCCGAAGATAGCAGAGGGCATGGAAAAGTTTTCTAAAGCAATAATCTCAGAGACATTAACAACATCCTACAATGTTCTAGACGCAAAAATAATATACTTTGGTATTTACACTGAGGAGATTTGGCAGGCTCCAAGTTCAACCTATTTTCTTTGAGGAGGTGACAGGAAAGTACACTTTATAAGATACTTTACTGTTTGTTTTGGCCCCTGAAAGTAACTGAATCACTCAGTAGGAATGAGATTTATCAAAACACTAAGCAGTCCAGGAGGGGTTATGTAATAAGGCTCCCCTTCTCCAGCCTCAATGGGCAGAAGAGAAGAGTCAGTCCACAAGCTCCAGGGATTCTAGATAAGACCACCCCGCCCTCCCCTGGTCTCCACAACAAAGAGGTGCCCGAGAACTTCATATACTCCTGGAAAAACTCTAGAGTATTCGCAATCTGTCTTGAGACCATAAGAACTAATTTTGTTGCTCTTCATCCCTGCTTACACCAGCTACCACAAGAAGCCCCCTACTCTAATTCTCATGGACACTAAAGTACAAACTTCCTCCCCCCAAAGACCCTACACTACCGTCCTTCTATTTTTCTCCATACCACCTATCACTGTTTGACACATTTACCTTGTAATCATAATTTGTTTTTAAATATCATGTAAGCATAAAGGCAGGGACTTCTGCCTGTTTCATTAGCTGCTGTAGCCCTAACAAGTGAAAGAATAACTGGCCATAGTAAGTGCTCAAATGTGTACTAAAGAAATAGGATAAATGGCAAATTTAAAAGATGTAAGATAACAAGAGTCACCCAATGAAAAAGGCAAGAGCAGCTTTTATAACTGACAGTAAGAATAGAAGTCATTATGTATGATGGTAAAGCAAACAGTTAAGAGTTAGGAAAAAATACAAGTTAGTATGCTGGTTCTACCACTGAATAATAGCGTAAGCTTGGTCACACCAAGCCTCAGTTTCCGTAAATGAAAATGGTGTACTACCTACCTCACAGAGTCATTATAAAAATTACTCTCTGTAGCACTGACATATATACCCTACCATGTAACACGGGAGCTCAACTCGTGCTTTGTGACAACCAAGAAGGGCTGGGATGGGGGGATGGGACAGGAGTGGGAGAGAGGCTGAAGGAGGAGTGGATATATGCATACTTCCAGCTGATTCATGCTGTACAGCAGAAACCAGGACACACTAAGAATTAGATATATGTCTAACCAAGAGCCAATTGCTATTGAAGGATGGTCAAGAGCCTTGATTATGGCCAGTTCTTTTCCATTTCACTCTTTCATTAACTGGAGAGTGAAACCAACTCCCAATTTTAAAAGAACTAACAAATATCAACAGATTTTGGTAATTTAGGAAACAATATCAGCACAAAATATATGTAACACTTCTAGTTCCAGTCTAATTTGAAAGTGAAAGTGTTAGTCGCTCAGTAATGTCCGACTCTTTGCAGCTCCACAGACTGTAGCCAAACAGGCAAGAATACTGGAGTGGGTTGCCATTCCCTTCTCCAAGGGATCTTCCCAACCCAGAAATTGAATGGGCTCTCCTGCATTGCAGGCATATTCTTAACCCTCTTAGCCACCAGGTCAGTATCTAACTTTTTTATACTTAAGTAAACATAAAAGAATACTTTGTATTTCTGTATAAACACTTTACAGATTACTGAAATGTACACCTTCATCTCATTTTATCATCTTAACAGCTCAGTATCTGGGAGGCACTGTTTGTCTCCCTTTATATAAGTGATGAGCCTAGACCCTTACAACATGTCCAGTTACCAACAGGGCCAGGCTGGTGAGTACTAGTGCAGGGATGCTTCACTCTATCTCCTTTAATAAGTCAACTAACTTAAAATGATAAGTAATTTTACTTAATTATGCAACCTCATACATCAAAACCAAAGGTTCAGTTATGTTTACTTACAGTCCCCTCTGCACCACAGTGACAACTCTATGCTCAACGATGCACTTCTGCAAAGATTGTGGTATAAGATGTACCTCAATCTTAAAACTCTGAACCTGCTAAAGGAGAGTGAAAAGGTAAAGAACTAGCCATGATAAGAACGCTTGATAGTTCTTCAAAAGCAGTGCTTACTTTTTAAAACCTTGAACTTTTGGACAGAATATCATCAGATATTTGTATTTTTCTAACATTACTCAGAGTAGTAACATAAACAGTGAACTTGCAGTGGTACGGATTTGCTAATGCGCAATCAGTAGAGCAAAAATCACCTCCCAATAAGTGACCTACCAAACCTGATAAGAGAGATGCGAGTGATACTTGTAATTGAACTTGACATACTTGAGACAAGTAAAATGTGCTTGTTTCTGGCCACTAGTCCAAGCACTCCAGTTCATC
The DNA here is from genome assembly GCF_014754425.2 of Oryx dammah. NCBI lineage: Eukaryota > Metazoa > Chordata > Mammalia > Artiodactyla > Bovidae > Oryx > Oryx dammah. Next base: position 92,970,259 of record NW_024070209.1, on the reverse strand, counting down.
TTTATTTCCTTGGCTTCCCTGACATTCTTCCTGAAGGAGTATTAACTCCTCCTCCACTTCAATAGGACTCCCCACTCTCACCGAGCAGTCCCTCTCAAAATGTGGCTACTGTTAACTCTCACCAACCCTTACTAAACCTCTTTTAAAAACTGAATTCAAACCTTGTCTATGTGACGTTGGGTGTTTTAACACTCTGAGCATCCATTCAAAAAAGAAAAAATACATATGTGTGTGTGTGTGTGTGTATATGTGTGTACAGACACACATACATATATAAACAAATAAAAATCAACAATGAACAATTCTTTTCAGTTCTCGTCTTATTTCCACTGGCTGAAATAAATGAAAATGCTTATCATTTCCTTATTGTGAAACTCTTTTTGCTTCCATTTTCCACCTCCAGCACCTTTTATCATTTGTCTTTCAAGTTCCTTTTCCTCTGCCCACTCATTTTTTTAAAGAAAAATTTGGCTGTACAAATCTAGTTCCCTGACCAGGGATCAAACCCACTACCCCTGCATTGACTGGGGGTGTGGAGTCTTCACCACTGAGCCACCAGGAAAACCCCTGCCCACTCTAAATTCATCCTGTCCTCCTCTTCCTTCCATACATGCCCCTAGCTATCTCAGTACTTCCTGTGTTGTGACTTTTTCTGTATGCTGATGATACTGTAGCCCTGTTTTTCTCCCTAATTTCATGTATTTTGTTCTATGGTTTTTTTCTTTTTTCTTTTTTTACCTATTCAGTACTGAGTATCTGTTATGAGCCAGGCACTAGGTATAGCGTTATGGTGAGGAAAGGTACTCTTTACCCTGGACAGGCTTATAGTAGAGAACATGGACAGGCAAACAAGTAATTACAGAATAGTGCTTGGTGTCCTAAGAAGAATGCATATGGTGTTATGAGAATACATAGGTGGGATCTGCTACACGTAGCCCATGCCCATCTCAAAATCAACTCTATATATCCAAAGCAAAGCCCATCTTCACACAAGCATATTCTTCCTCACAGCTTCCTTATCAGTGGTTAATAACCACTGATTCAAGATGGAAATGCACCGCCCCCCATCCCTGACTCCTTTTCTCATTCTCCCTTGGAATTCTAATAGATTTTACTTCCAAAACATATCCCAAATCTGTTCTTTCTTTGCCATCTTTCATGTCACTCTCTTGTATTTTATTCTCTTTCAACTCTGCGACAACATAAGTCTCTCTTTCTAGACTCTCTCTAGTCATTATCAAGGCCTCATAGCTAATCTCTAAACTTCAGATTTGATCACATATCCGACCCCTTCCTTGGACTGCTCCTGACTGAAAACAGAAAAATCCAAGTTCTTTATATCATTAATTTTTAAAAATCTGGAGCCAATCTCTCATTCTAGTCTGATCTCCCTCTATCAAACCATACCAGGCAACTCCAATTATGCCATGCATTTTCATGCTTTCAAACCTCTGCTCATGCCATTTCTTAAGCCGGGAATGTGTCTTCATTTCTCCAATTAGTCCCACTCCCCCACAAGCAACAGAGTGATACAATCAAATATTTAACCTCCTTTTCCCTCCTGAAATAATCCTCCTACGGCTTTTTGTTTGCTTGCTTTTTAATTCTATCACAGAATTACATTTATCACACAGTAAAATGTTATACCTCTTTTCTCCTACACTATATTGATCATTCATTTCAGAAACAATTATTTAGTATAAACCACCACAGTAAACACCGGGAATACAATGAGCACACATAGTCCCTTTGAACTAACTACTTTTGGAAGGGAATCTCTAAGGGTTTACTTATATTATCTCCATATGCTTGCTTATGGCAGTATTCAATAAATGTGACTGGATGGCTAATACTTGTTCAGTGTTTAAATGGCAGGGTTTATGGACCGTGAGATGGACAAATGACAAATATGCTATGCTACAAGCATGTCTGGGGGTGCAGATATGAACGATTGGGATAGAGACTAAAAAAAAAACAAAAAACAAAACAAAACCATCACAACTACCTTGACTGTGCCTGACTAACTCAAGTTTCCAACTGTGAAAAGCAGTTAAACACCACTGAGCCAAATCTTGGATTCCCTCTGAACCCAAACATTCTCTCATCACTTCCCTCCCAATCCCCATCATTTCTGTTGTTCCACCAGTGAAAAAAATGAGTACAGCTTTAGGGAGTCTTAAAGATAATACTTGGGCTTCCCCAGTGGCTCAGTGTTAAAAGAATTAGCCTGCAATGCAGAAGCCACAGGTTCAATCTTTGGATCGGGAAGATTCCCTGGAGGAGGGCATGGCAACCCACTCCAGTATTCTTGCCTGGAGAATCCCATGGACAGAGCAGCCTAGAAGGCTACAGACCACAGGCTGCAAAGAGTCGGACACAACTGAAGCGACTTAGCATGCATGCACACATGGATGATACTTAAATAATCTTGCTAAATTTAAAGAAAGAACACTACTTACTTACCAGTTCCTAAGTATCAATTATACGCCCCACATAGTACTTAGAAGCTTTACATGCATTGTTACTAATCTTTATACTACCCTTGCCAGATAGGTATGAACTTCATATGACAAACTGAGGCTTAGAATGGCTCAATAATGCTTAAGTTCAGAGAGACAACTTAATCCCAGGGATCAAGGTGCCTGTCCTTTTCAGGAATGCATCTCTCCTCCTTGTTGTTCTAGTACCATTCTCTACCCATTCCAATCCATATTCTACGTTGTTCACAGTTGTACTCTTCTAAAACACATATCTGATAAGATTACTCTCTGTTCAGTAAAGGACAAGTCAGAAAGCAGCAAAGATGCTGCTTTGGGACAAGTCAAGTCCCAAAGATGCTTAGCAGGCCAATTCCTGTGGGTTTGTAGCTCAATAAAATTAAACAACTACAAAGATGTTGTATTTTAAAATCATATGATATTAATCTCAGCTTTTTTCCTGGATTTGAGGTTTGTTTCCCTGCACTGGTCTTCATACGAACTTCTCACAACATATCCCTGGGAAGAGTGGCATGAATCTAACAAAACTCCATGAAAAATCATTCCGTCTTTAGAAAAATAAATTCTTTTCCACCACTACTAATTGCTAAACAATTGAGGTGTCTTTATTTAAGTCTGACTTTTGAATCTGGTGACTGAGTCTTTGAATTATTTTAGTGAGCTTAGAGAACCTATTACTTTAAGCCTTCCAAATAATTTTAGCTTAGCTTTAAAAACCAAAAAGAAAATGAAACTTAACCATCTTGGGCCTACAGCACATATAGGCAAGAAAAACCAGCTTACAAAAAAGTCACTGTTAGGCAAATTTTAACCCATAATGTCTGTCACAATTAACTTCTTTAAACTATGAAGTGACTCTTTCAGCTTGATTTCAGATGAACCATTAAAGATATCTTAAAGAAATATAACTCAGTCAAAAGCTTTCTTAATTTAAAAAAAAGCTTTAAAAAATTCCATCTTTATACATAAGTTTTACCATTTTAGCCATTTTTAAGCGTATAGTTTCATGGCTTTCAGTATATTCACATTTAGTGCAACCATCACCACAACCTATCTCTAGAACTTTTCCATCTTCCCCAACGGAGACTCTGTACCTATTAAATTCCAATTCCTATTCCCCCAGTCAACCAACACTCTACTTTCTGTCTCTATGAATCTGACTACTTGAAGTAATCCATATAAGTAGTGAAATTACATGAATTGCTTTGTAATGCGCTGGTCATAGCAAACATCCTCTTCCAACAACACAAGAGAAGACTCTACACATGGACATCACCAGACAGTCAACACCAAAATCAGATTGATTATATTCTTTGTAGCCAAAGATGGAGAAGCTCTATACAGTCAGAAAAAACAAGACCGGGAGCTGACTGTGGCTCAGATCATGAACTCCTTATTGCCAAATTCAGACTTAAATTGAAGAAAGCAGGGAAAACCACTAGACCCATTCAGGTGTGACCTAAATCAAATCCCTTATGATTATACAGTGGAAGTGACAAATAGATTCAAGGGATTAGATCTGATAGAGTGCGTTAAGAACTATGGATGGAGGTTCATGACGTTGTTCAGGAGGCAGTGATCAAGACCATCCTCAAAAAAAAAAAAGAAACGCAAAATGGTTGTCTGAGGAGGCCTTACAAACAGCAGAGAAAAGAAGAAAAGCTAAAGGCAAAGGAGAAAAGGAAGGAGATACCCATTTGAATGCTATCCAAAGAATAGCAAAGAGAGATAAGCCTTCCTCAGTGATCAATGCAAAGAAGTAGAGGAAAACAATAGAATGGGAAAGACTAGATACCTCTTCAAGAAAACTAGGGATACCAAGGAACATTTCATGCAAAGATGGGCCCAGTAAAGGACAGAAATGGTATGGACCTAACAGAAGCAGAAGATATTAAGAAGAGGTAGCAAGAATACACAGAAAAACTGTACAAAAAAAGATCTTCATGACCCAGATAATCACGATGGTGTGATCCTAGAGCCAGACATCCTGGAATGTGAAGTCAAGTGGGCCTTAGAAAGCATCACTACGAACAAAGCTAGTAGAGGTGATGGAATTCCAGTTGAGCTATTTCAAATCCTAAAAGATGATGCTGTGAAAGTGCTGCACTCAACATGCCAGCAAATTTGGAAAACTCAGCAGTGGCCACAGGACTGGAAAAGGTCAGTTTTCATTCCAATCCCAAAGAAATGCAATGCCAAAGAATGCTCAAACTACCGCACAATTGCACTCATCTCATACGCTAGTAAAGTAATGCTCAAAATTCTCCAAGCCAGGCTTCAACAGTACATGAAGCATGAACTTCCCAACGTTCAAGCTGGATTTAGAAAAGGGAGAGGAACCAGAGATCAAATTGCCAACACCCTTTGGATCATAAAAAAGCAAGAGAATGTCAGAAAAACATCTACTTCTGCTTTATTGATTACGCCAAAGCCTTTGACTATGTGGATTACAACAGTGGAAAATTCTTAAAGAGACAGGAATACCAGACCTGCCTCCTGAGAAATCTGTATGCAGGTCAAGAAGCAACAGTTAGAACCAAACATGGAACAACAGACTGGTTCCAAATAAGGGAAGGAGTACGTCAAGGCTGTATATTGTCACCCTGTTATTTAACTTACATGCAGAGTACATCATGCAAAATGGCGGGCTGGATGAAGCTCAAGCTGGAATCAAGATGGTGGGAAGAAATATCAATAACCTCAGATACACAGGTGACACTACCCATGTGGCAGAAAGCAAAGAGGAACCGAAGAGACTTGATGAAAGTGAAAGAGGAGAGTGAAAAAGTTGCCTTAAAATTCAACATTCAAGAAACTAAGATCACGGCATCTGGTCCCATCACTTCATGGCAAATAGATGCGGAAACAACAGAAACAGTGACAGACTATATTTTTGGGCTCCAGAATCACTGCAGATGGTGACTACAGGCATGAAATTAAAAGACAATCGTCTTGGAAGAAAAAAGCTATGACCAACCTAGACAGCATATTAAAAAGCAGAGACAATACATTGCTGACAAAAGTCTGTCTAGTCAAAGCTATGGTTTTTCCAGTAGTCACATAAGGATGTGAGAAGTGGACTATAAAGAAAGCTGAGAGCCAAAGAATAGATGCTTTTGAACTGTGGTGTTGAAGAAGACTCTTGAGAGACCCTTAGACTGCAAGGAGATCAAACCAGTCAATCCTAAAGGAAATCAGTCCTGAATATTCATTAGAAAGACTGATGCTGAAGCTGAAACTCCAGTATTCTCGCCAACAGATGCAAAGAACTGACTCATTGGAAAAGACCCGATTCTGGGAAAGACTGAAGGCAGGAGAAGGTGATGACAGAGGATAAGATGGTTGGACAGCATAACCGACTGGACGGGACATGAGTCTAAGCAACCTCTGGGAGTTGGTGATGGACAGGGGAGCCTGGCATGCTGCAGTCCATGGAGTCGCAAAGTCAGACCTTACTGAGCTTCTGAACTGAACTGTATTTACTTTTTCTGGAATGGATTTCCCAAGCATAATATAATTTACACCAGTTCTATAAATATAAAAGCTAATATTTTTAAGCAATACAGGATTTTCTAAAGACTTTTCCTGTTTTTAGGAAATTACTCAATATAGTTCCTTCTCACACATAGTGAAAAAGATCAATCTATTCCATTTAGAATACCAACGTGTCTGTATTTTGATCTGAAATGTTTAAACCAGGTGAACGTAATGCCAAGCAAACAAGTCACTTGCTAGATGACCAAAGCCTGAGATTAATGCAGTAAAATGGTTTCTCTTTTTCATGATCTCTGATTTTCAGGGGAATGTGTGAAGACAAACCATGAATGTTTAACAGAAGACACAGAAGTTTTCTGAATCTTTTGATGTATGAGTGCCCTGGTCCATATTTATACAAGGATGGTGGGACATTTGTTAAGAGTGTTGAATGGGGGGCGGGGGTTTGCTGCTGCTAAGTCACTTCAGCCGTATCTGACTGTGTGACCCCATAGATGGCAGCCCACCAGGCTCCGCCGTCCCTGGGATGAATGGTGGAGTGGACAACCAAAAAACATTTACTGAGCACTTTCACTCACAGCACTGGAATAGGCACCATGTAAGAAAATAAAAGAATTCACACATAGTCAATTTAGTGTCAGAGATTTCTGTTTTAATATATATTATTTCTTTGTTAGGGGATAGTTTACAAGTTCTGGTTTTTTACCTTTATTTTTTAATTGAAGGATAATTGCTTTACAGAATTTTGTTGGTTTCTGCCAAACATCAACATGAATCAGCTGTAGAGTACATATGTCCCCCTCCCTCTTGAACCTTCCCCTCTCCTCCTCCTCCTCACAGAGGCTTTTAAACCTGTCTAAAAAGATCTTTACTCACAACCAAAAAGCAAAAATATAAAAATAACAAATAGATGTTTCTGTTAGGGAACATTTTTTTAATCTAAGAATTAGCTTTTGAGGTTACAAATCAGATTTTTCATCAATTCACAGAGAATTCAACAGGTAACTACAATAAAGATGTAACCATTTCTCTTTTGCAGGTATACCAGAGGAAATCATGTATCACAGCAAAAGAGATTTACATGACATGTCTCTATTCTCACCTTGCTGGAATCCGTTCATCAGCGTATTGCAAGGGCATAAGAAAGTTTATTAATCTATAGTAAAAATATTAAAATGATTAATTCATAGTTCACTTTTTACTTTCACGCATTGGAAAAGGAAATGGCAACCCACTCCAGTGTTCTTGCCTGGAGAATCCCAGGGACGGGGAAGCCTGGTGGGCTGCCGTCTATGGGGTCACATAGAGTTGGACATGACTGAAGCAACTTAGCAGCAGCAGTTGTGTTAAACAAACACCCAACATTTAATCCAATTTAGCCTTAAATACTATCTCTTAATACCCATGACAACATTTAAAATACATTCCCAAAGAAATATTCTTACATCAATTCCTTTTTCTGACACAAGGACCACCCTCAGAAGCTGGAAAGTAAGATGATAATCAAAGATTTCTTGATTATAACTACCAAAGGGTATATAAATAAGGGAAAATGAGGAAAAGAAATTTTAAAAAGTCAAATTATTGTAAAGCTTTAAGGGTTAATAACATTTTATTAAAGTTATCACAGAAAGTAATTTGCTAATGTACCTTGAGATGTCATATTTTATTAGGCAGAAAAAATTATTGCCACAAAGATTAACAGATGACAAGGAGTTGGGACTTATTACATAAAAGCTGATGCAACTAACTGGAGATAGGTAACAACCATGCATTAACTCCAAAGAAGCCTAAACCTCCAAATTCAGCACCAGGCTACATAATTGAGAAAATATACTTCAAATGTTTTAGAGTCAAGGTAATATATACCATTTAATGTGAAGCATGAACTTAAAGAAGTTTAGGGCTTTATTTATACTATTTTATGATCTACAGAAAAGGGGATCTGGGGGAAAAGTTAGGCCTTATAGAACTCTACTTGATAGAAAAATAAAACCTTCAAAAAGTTCTGGTGATTACCTCAGAGTAATACAGTTGTTCTGGCAAGAGGAAACTTCCAAGCTAAACTCTATAAACTGTTCATGACTTGCAAACTGCCATATTTGGTCAGTCTTTACACATGAAGAGAAACGAGGCAGTTAGGGGTCAACAAGAGTGGTTATAATGTAAGTTTAAGTGTCTATCCAGTATTGTTCTGGATTACAAGTTTTCTGAATAGGGATCTCAGGATCAACAAAAAACTGAAGAGACTGGGAGGGGAGACCAGGTAACTATCTTATGGAAAAAGAAACAGGTGTTGAATTTTTATGTTTTATCAAGGTATACCCATGGATAGCCAAGTCCTTAGCCTTGGATTTTCTTTCTTTAGAATCTAACTATGGAAAATCAATAAAACAAGGCAGTTACATACAAAGCACCCAAATGCATGCTGAACTTTGCTTTATGAACGCTGGTTAAATTAGCACTTCTTTAATGTTTGAGTTCTAGCTCTAAGAAAGATTAAGTTTTACGTTCACTTATTTCACATGCTTGAAAAGTGTAGTATCTGATTATAGTGACAACCACAAAGATAACACTTGTGCAGCCTATGTCAGAAACTCAGCACATCAGCAACTATAAAGACACACCACAGTAGAACTGACTTTAATTATTTTCTGAAGCCGGTACTCAAAGGGCACATGTTAAAATAATCACTGTGAAATGGTGAGACCTTCAAAGTAGGCTTCATGTCAGCTGGAAACACTTCAACTGAAAATGTGCTCAATAAAAGATAATGACTTCTCTAAATAAAAGAATCTGGGCTGTAAAGTTTAGCTAGAAACGTACTCAATAATAGAAAATGACTTCTTTAATGAAACCAAGGCTGTATGGTTGAGATATGTTTATGAAAAACCATGTTCCCTTATGTAGATAACATGCATAATATCCTTCTGTCAATATGCAGTAGAAGAGATAGGAAACAAGTGCCTTCACTTTTACAGTCCTACTAAACTACAATTTTATCCAGGTTAAACACTTGCAAGCTAATAGAGCACTATGCCAAAATCAACTGTACTTAACATTTTTAAAAAGTAAAAACAAGAAAATTATGCAAAAAAAGCCAAACTGTATGCAGTTAATAATTACCCAAATATATACCTTAATACCGATGAGCTGAGCTAGTTAACTGTAAACTAAGTTATAAACCTGAAACGAAAAGGAACTGTGTACCATAACATAGCAATAGTTCAACTTTAATGACAAAGTTGAATTGATAATACGTATTGAACCCATTACTAATAAATACAAATCAATCGTGGACTCAAATTTTATTAATAGAAACTGAGGTCTACAAAGGAAGATTTTAAACAACTCTGTCCCTTACTCATTTTCAGTTTTTAATAAGTAAACCCAAATAAAACCTTAAATATACATTAAAATAGCACCTTATACACGCCAGAATTAAGGCCAACAGGTCCTTCGTTTAAAAACGAAAACGTGCACTCCTAAGTTTTCAACTTTCTAAACCTCAGTTTTAATGTGACAGACAAACTCAGTTCAATTCACTTTTTTTTTTCTCCTAAACAAAGCAGCTGGGATACACACACTCGCGACTTACTACTCCAGTCCCACGTATGTGAACACAGGTGTTTATTTGAATGAAAACATCAAGTGAATTGTGAAACCCTGTTCCCCGCCCCCGCCACTGACAACAAACAAAAAAAACTCAAAAGATCTCCAATTCAAGTCGGAAGCCGATTTAATGGGGGCACTTATAGCGTACCAACAGCATGGTCTGCTAGGGCTTTTGCTTTCAAGATAAAGGAATCGTAAATATGGAAATGACTGTAAAGACAGTTGCAGATAACCCGAATGTTAGAAGATAAGGGACACTAAAGTACCACCAGGCAATGGACAGCGAACTTCTGGAAATCTGGCGTGATCCTCGGGCTCAACACCTAAAGCCCCTTTAGGCTGCTGGGAATCACGATACAGCAATGAGGTACTGAGGGCAGACACTTAAAAGAATCTGGGAAGACGGGGCTACTGGGGACACTTCGATAGCAGGTGGGAAAATGAGATGGAAAGGCCAACACGAGATGGCAGACCGACACTAGAATAAAGCAAGCCCTTCAAATCAGGCGCAGCCCAGGAAGCTAGCTTGAGGCCGAAGCCAGCCGAAGTCACAGGTACAGGCCCAGCGAGCAACGGGGAGAAACTGAGGCGGAGGGAGCAGCCAAATTCTCAAACAGGACCTCTCTCCAAACATAAAAAGTCAAGAGACAAACCAGCTTTGCAGCGGGGGCGAGAGAGACGGCCATAAGTGCACCACCAGGAAGGCATACACCCACCCAGACTGGGGGAACCGGTTTGGGCAGGGGCTGTCCGAGCGTTCCCGCTTGCGCATGCGTCCTCCCCCCCGCCCCCAGGGCCGCTGCTCCCCCTCCCCCCAATCACTGCTCCCCTCAGAACCCGGCTCGTCGAGGGAGCTGAACGCAGCCTCGCCTGCCCAGCCCCGCGGGATAAGAACAGAGGTTGGCTCCCCGCAGGGACCGTCCGAGGATTTCCCCCCCGGGCTTGGTGGGTGGGAGGAGGAGGAGGGGAAACGCGGCCCTACCCGACCCGCCGTCTCCTCCTCCGCCGCCCGCCGTTCGCCGTCCCGGAGGCTCAGCCGCCTGGGCCTCCCCAGCCACCCAGCCCCCGCCCTCCCCGCCCCCTACTCACGTGAGAGCGCTCCTTCCGCCCTCCGCCCCGCCTCCTGCCCCGCCTCATAGGCCCTTGGCAAAGCCGAGTCGCCCCATTGGCCCAACGACAGGCGGCGGGGACGTACTTCCTTTCCGCGGACCCCACCTGGGCTTTTGGCCCGCCTCCGTATTCTGCGCCTGCGCGGAGTCTGCTCGTCGGGAGCCGGACTTGTCTCTGGCTGAAGTGTGCGTGCGGTGGCCAACAGTGGCTCTGTGCCTGCATCAGGGGCTGGGAGCAGGATTGGCGGGGGTAGCAGGCTGGGTAGTACCTGTTGCGCCTAAGGTGGGTACAACCTCAAAGTCATTGGTGCTAGAGCAAGGGATCCCTTCCTCACCTTAACGTTTAAAAGCTGTTTCTAAAGTCGCACTTAATGATGTTAACCCAACACACCTGGCCTTTATTGAGGGCGCAGAAAGTGCCAGGGATTGTTGACAGGTAGGTTCCTTTATAGGTATGTCACTTGGCTTTACTACAAACCTTGAGAATGATATGATATTTCTCATTTTGTAAAGGAATCCAGCCTAAGGAACAGGATTCCGTCTAGAAGTCAAAACTTTCTAACTTTGAATTCAAGGGCGACTGGCTACAACACAACTACCTTGAGACATTTGAGACACACAAAATAGAACAAAATAGATTGTTTCAGAGTGCTACTCAAAGATGGGGCTGGGATTTTATTTAAAAGCCATACAAAACTGATAGAACAACAGCAACAGAATGAAGTTGAAAGTCCCTCTCCTGAGTGAATTTACAGTGTAGTTGTAAACAAAAATAATGATTAAAAGTGCTAATTAAGTCTTGACAGTTTATGAAATAATTATAAAGCCTCTCCCTCATTTTCTTGATTCAAATCGTGTATACTCTTTTCCGGCTAAATGAGTCATTCGCAAAGTTTTCCTGTGGATAGTGCATCTAAATCAACCAGACACAGCCAAAAAAAAAAAAAAAAAAAGCTGTGCTCTGTTGCAGTGCTCTTTGTGACTTGTCTATTATAATAGACTTGGCTGCACTCCCACAGTAAAATAGCTTTCTTCCTTCTCCTTACACAGTTATGTAACAGAAATACACACTCATTTTAAAGTATTTAAATAACAGATATAACATTACAAAGAAAGCAAAATCTCCTGAAATCCCGACACTCTGACAAAACCACTTTTAATAGTTTGGTGACCATACATTTCAGATATTTCTTGATTCATATGTATTTCCCCAATACATACACAAATCTTAACATAATTTTTTAAATAAAATTTTATTACAGAATCACTAGAGTATGTCCTGAAGAAAAATCCAAAACAGGGACAACCTCAAATAAAAATATCAGATTCCCACTACAAATATTAACAGTTTAAAACACAGTCTTCTTTGTGTCTATATATTGTTTTTCAAAATGAACTCACATAAACAGTCTGCTGTATTTAACTAACAGTATCTGCCTTAGCATTTCACTAAATTTTCCTCTCATCTAATTCCTAGATCTCATTCAAATTTTCTAACAACCTAAAAGTATTTTTACAGCTGGCTTTTCCAAATCAGTAATATCATTTCAGTAAATTTTCCTCTCAGCTAATACCTAACTATAGTCAAATTTTCCATTGACCAAAATATATTTTTTACAGCTAATTTTCCCAAATCAGCATCCAGTCCAGGCCTACACACTATGTCTGGTTATGATGTCCCTTAAGTATTTTTTAATCTAGTACTTTAGAAAAAAAATGGAAAGACACTGGCTTATTGAAGAAATCAGTCCAGCTGAAGTATAAATTTCCTGTCTTCTGGATCTGAACAATTGTTTCCTCAAGAAGTCACTGAGTTTGTTTCCTTAGACCTTGTATTTCCTGGAAAATGGAATTTATATCTCAAGCTCAATAGATTGATGTGGTAAGCTGGAACCAGAATGGAAAAGTCCGTAAACGCTAAAATAAGGAAAATGAAGTTCAATCTATGAACACAGGGTGCCCTTGAAGTTTCTAAGGATAGTGCCAATAACACATTTGGGTTTTAAACAAGTTCATTCTGGTAGGAGTAGAAAAGGCAAAACAGGGAGTAAATAGAACACTTTGAATATCACTTTCTGACCTTAGGCAGATTAGAAACACCTGAACTAAGGCAAAAGAAAGTGGGGGGGGGGTGGGTGGGAAGAAACTGAGTTGGAAGGAAATACCTTCAAGTTTGTTGATTCTGTCTTTTGCCTGCTCAAGTCTGATTTTGTTGTTATTCAGTCACTAAGTCATGTATGACTCTTTGCAACCTCATGGATTGTGGCACAGCAGGCTTCCCTGTCCTTCACTATCTCCCAGAGTTTGTGCAAACTCATGTCCATTGAGCCGATGATGCTATGTAACCATCTTACCCTCTGCTGCCCCTTGCTCTTTTTGCCTTCAATCTTTCCAAGCATCAAGGTCTTTTCCAATGAGTTGACTCTTCACATCAGGTGGCCAAAATATATTTTGATCCCCTCTAAATGAATTTTTTCCCCTTATCTCTGTTGTGCTTTTCAACTCCAGAATTTCATTTTAGTTCCTTTTTATAGTTTCTATTTCTTTAATGATATTTGCATTTTTTGTACATTATTTTCCAGACTTCATCCATGTTTTCTTTTAGCTTGATGAGCAACTCTAAGACAGCTGTTTTAATGTCTTTGTCTAAATACCATATGATATCACTTTATCTGAATTCTCAAATATGACACAAATGAACTTATCAATGAAACAGAAGCAGACTCACAGACATAGAAAACATGTTTATCAAAGGGGAAAAGGGGTCCAGGAGGGATAAATTAGGAACTGGGCATTAGCAGATACAGATTACTATATATAAAATAAATAAACAGCAAAGTCCTACTGTATAGCATAGGGAACTATGTTCAATATCCTGTAATAAAACATAATAAAAAATATATATATATAAAAAACTGAATCACTTTGCTGTATACCTGAAACTAACAATATAGTCAATCAACTATACTTCAATAAAAATAAAATGTAGAACTCTAGTATTTGGAGAACAAGGTTCTTACTTCCCACTCTGGCTCCAGCAAGCCATATGTGCAATATAAACAGGGTTGAGGGGTAGGAACGAATACTTTCCAACCTATTCACACTACAGGCTCACCTTGACTGAAAATAACCTCAGTTGACCAACCAGATTTTCCCTTGGAACATGCAAGCATTCAAATAGACTCCAGAGTTCTGAAACAGTTACTTCAGACAGTTTCTGCCAGTATAATTGTTGCCTTGGTAGAGATGGATTCCATGTTCTTCCTACTCCATCTGAGAAAAAAAAAGAAATGTGAACACTAAATAGAGCCTAAGAGGTCTGCAGGACACTATTAAGAGAAACAATGTACCATTATAAGTATCCCAAAAGGAGAAGAGAGGAAGAGAAGAAAAGATAATAATCTAACTGTAGAAAGCCAAAGAAAAGAGAGAATCTTGAAAGCAACAAGAGAGAATACGCATCACATACAAGGGATCTTCAGTAAGATTATCAGACAATTTCTCATCTTAAATCTGAGAAGCCAGAAGGCAGTGGGTTGATAATATTAAAAGTACTGAATGAAAAAAACTCTTGGTGGACAATTCTATATCTAGCAAAACTGTCCTTCAAAAATGAGGGAGAAATCAAGACATTTTCTGATTAAAAAAAAAAAAAAGCTAAGGGAATTCATTACCACTAAACCCACCTTTCAAGAAATGATGAAGAGGATCCTTCAGGTTGAAATGAAAGGATGCTCAACAATATTGTAAAGTAATTAATCTCCAATTAAATAAATAAATTCATTTTTAAAAAAAGAAAAAAAGTCATATGAAGAAATAAAGATCTCTGGTGAAGAAAAATATACAGGCAACTACAGAATCATTAGTTATCATTTACCTCCATTTTAATTTTCCTCCATTTACCTTCATTTTACTTAATTTATGATTTTAATGAAAATGCATAAAAATATTAGTCTAATTTATTGCACACACAATGTATAAAGATGTAATCTGTAAAAGTAACAAAGAGGAGACAGAGCTGTATAGGACAGTTTTTGCTTGTTACTGAAATTGGTATCAATTTTAATTGTTACAATTTTGAGCTGTTAAATGTAATTCCCATGGTAACCAGAAAGGAAATGTCTATAGAATATACACAGAAGGAAATAAGAGGTACATCAAAAGTTTTCACTACAAAAAAATTAAAAAAGAAGGCTGTAATGGAAGAAATGAAAGACACAGAAGCTATAAGCCTATAGAAAATGAGTAGCAAAATGGCAGAAATAAGTTCCTCATTATCAGTCTTTAAATGTAAATGGCATAAACTTTCTAATCAAAAGACAGAGATGGGCAGAACGGATAAAATAAAAACATGTTCCAGCAATATGCAATCTACAAAATACTCACTTTAGATCCAAAGACATTACTAGGTTTTAAAAAAAAGATATTCTATGCATTTTTATGCAAGTACTAACCAAAAGGGAGCTTCAGGTGGTTATATTAAGATTATACAAAATAGACTTTAAAAAAGTTACAAGAGACAAAGGAAGTCATTATATATTAAAAGGTTCAATAGAGCAAGATTATAAAAACTTATAAACATTTACATAACTAGTGAAAGCCATTTAACTTTCCGACTCTTTGCGACCCCATGGACTATAGTCCATGGAATTCTCCAGGCCAGAATACTGGAGTGGGTAGCCATTCTTTTCTCCAGGGGATCTTCCCAACCCAGGTATCCCGCATTTGGGGCAGATTCTTCAGCAGCTGAGCCACAAGACAAGCCCAAGAATACTGGACTGGGCAGCCTATCCCTTCTCCAGAGAATCTTCTCAACCCAGGAATCAAACCTGGGTCTCCTGCATTCCAAGCAGATTCTTTACCAACTAACCTATCAGGGAAGAATCCTCCTGCAATGCAGGAGACCTGGGTTTGATCCCTGGGTTGGGAGGATCCCTTGGAGAAGGGAAAGGCTACCCACTCCAGTATTCTGGCCTGGAGAATTCCATGGACTATATAGTCCATGGGGTCACAAAGAGTCCGAAGGGACTGAACAACTTTCACTTTCACATAACTAGTAATAGACTCTCAAAATATTTGAAGCAAAAATGAACAGAATTAAAGGGAAGAATAAACAGTTCTACAATCATAGTTAGAAAAATTAATAGCCCACATTCAATAATGAACAGAACAACCAGACAGAAGATAAACTAGAATTAGAGGACTTGAACATCACAATAAACTAACTGAACCTAACAGGTATACAGCACATTCCACTGCACAACAGCAGCACATTCTTTTCAAGTTCACATAGGACATTCTCCAATACAGGCCATATATTAGGCCACAAAACAAATTTCAGAAGATTTTAAAAGATAGGTCATTAAAGTATCTTCCAACTACAATGGGATGGTTGGAAATCAGTAACAGGGAAAACTGGAAAATTAAAAAATGTGGGTATTAAACATTCTTAAAGAACAAATGAGTCAAAGAAGTCCTTAAAAGGGAAATTAGAATATACTTGAAAATGAGTAATGATTAAAAACATCCAAAACTTACAGGATGCAATGAAAGCAGTAATCAGAGAAATTTACAGTTGTAAATGGCTACATTAAAAAACAAGAATCTCAAAACAATATCCTAACTTTATGCCTTATGAAATAAGAAGAATAACAAACTAAACTCAAAGCTATCAAAAGGAAGTAAATAGAATGGAAATAAACCAAGAGAAAAGAAAAAGAGAAAGAAATCAGTGAAACCAAAAGTTGTTTCCTTGAAAAGATCAACAAAATCCACCTAGAATATAAGGGGCAAATTCCCTAAAACATACAAATTATTTAAATGTATTCTCGAAAAATTAGAAAATCTCAACATACTCATAACAAGTAAAGAGATTGATTGAGTAACCAAAAACCTCCCCAAAAAGAACAGTCCTGCACCAGATGGCTTCAGTAAGGGATTGTACCAAATGCTTAACTAAGAATTAATAACAATCCGTCTCAAACTCTTACAAAAAACTGAGGAAGAGGGAATGCTTTCTGATTTCATGAAGCCTCATTATTCTGATACCAAGGCTAACTAAATGCATCTTAAAATACAATATCTCATGAATATAGATGCCCAAATCGTCAACAACATATAAGGAAATCAAATTCAACAGCATATGAACAGAATTATTCCCCATGACCAAGTGGCATTTATCCCTAATAATGCAAGGGTGGTTCAACATAAAATCAATCAATTTAAAATATTCCATTAATAGAACTAAGGAAAAAACTGATGATCATCTCAATTAATGTTGAAAAGTTATTTGACAAAGTACAATGCCTTTACAAGATAAGATCTTTCAGAAAAAGTAGTTATAGAGGGAAAATTCCTCAACATGATAAAAGTATTTGTAAAAAAAAACCAAAAAAACCCAGATCTAGATCAAATGCAATCATTTACCTATGCCTCTTAGAACAAGTCATGAACAAGTCAAGGATGCCTGATATTCAACACTGTACTGAAAGTTCTAAGCAGAACTATCAGATTAAAAAAAAAAAAAAGGCATCCAAATTGTAAAGAGGTAAAACTATATTTACAGGCAGCATAATCATATATACAGAAAATCCTAAAGAATCCACAAGAAAGCCTATGGGGTAAAAAAAAAAAAAAAAATCAGAAGCATTGCTGGGTACAAGACCAACAAGAAAAATCAGCTGGGTTTCTACACACCAGCAGCAGTGTGATGTTATCAGAATGAATTAAATACCCTGAAAAGTGCTCCTGAAAGAAAATGCTGCTGAAAGCAATTAATAAAGACCTGAGTACATGAAAAGATATTTCTTATTCAGACAGTAAGACTTAAAAAGATGGCAATATTACCCAAAGTGATCTACAGACTCAACACAATCTCTATCAAAATTACAACAGCCTTTTTCTTAGAAATGTAAAAGCTGATCCTCAAATTCAAAAGGAATTTCAAGGGGCTTGCCGTAACCAAAACAATCTGGATAAAATAAAGTTGAAGTCCTAATAACTTCCTCACTTAGGAACTTACTACAAAGTTACAATAGAAGAATATGTACCAGTATAAGGACAGAGATACAGCCACATGTAATAGAATAGAGCATCCAAAAATGAATTCTCACATACATGGGTCAGTCGATTTTCAACAAAGGTGCCAAATCCATTCAACAGAGAAAGGAGGAACTTTTCAAAAATGGTGTTGGAAAAACGATGATGGTGGCTTAGTCACTAAGTTCTGTCCGACTCTTGTGACCCCATGGACTGTAGCCCGCCAGGCTCCTCTGTTCATGAGATTTCCCAGGCAAGAATACTGGAGTAGGTTGCCATTTCCCTCTCCAGGGGATCTTCCCCACCTAGGAATGGAACCCAGGTCTCCTGCATTGTAAGGCGGATTCTTTACTGACCGAGTCACCAGGGAAAAGGACAAACTTCAAAAATGGCGGAAAAACGATAACCACATGCAAAATAATGAAATTGGCCACAGGAGCGGTGATGGTTACCCAGTATTGTGAAGTACTTAATGCCATGGAACTTCACACTTACAAATTATTAAAATGATAAATACTATGTATGTTTTACCACAATATCCTCGCTCCCCTCTTCCCCCCAAAAATGAGGAGAACCCAGTGAACCATTGGATTGGCAAGATGGAAAGGGGCTCTAGAATGGTACTGAAGTTTTTTGGTGGGCAAGACTGCGTGGACGACGCCATTCACCAACCAAGGACTACAGGAGGTTAAGAAGCAGGTCTGCGGATGAACTTGAGTTCAAAGGTACCTCAAAAGTGGAAAACCAATTGGACATGTCTTCTAGGCAGCTGGCCCTGGAGCAAGAGAGCTGTCTGGTCAGGAGAAAGAGAGTTGCGAACCATCAGCAACTTGTAGGTAACGGAGAATGCAAATCCTTGGGAAACACCAACATGCAATAACCGAGGGAGGTAAACTTCCTTCCCTCCGCTTCTGGGTCCCAAGAAGGCTAGTCCATACCCTAGGCTGGAGGAGCTTACCGACGCTTTAAGTGCAGCTGCGCCTTTCAGGCCCACGCAGACGGCAGACGGCCGAGTCGTAGCTCGAGAGGAGCGGCTGAGAAGGAGCGAAGTGCGCGGGGCCTGAGCCCCAGGCGCTAAGAAGCCACACAGCACCTGCACGTCGGCTCACGCGGGCGAAGAAGCTAGCGGGAAGCCCGGGGCACCCGATCTGCATCTCGCCCACGGCACACAGAATCCCTCTTCTGGCCTGCCGCCCTCCCAGCCTTCCGATTGGCGGAGAGGACTATGGGACCTGGAAGTTGTCTTTGTCCGGCGAGGGCTGCCCTTCCGGTTCCGTTGGGTCCCCCTTTGGCTCGGGTTCCCTGCCCCTCCCCCTTCCCGGAGCCCCGAGGGGCCGGAGCTCCTGGCGGTGCCGGATCCTGACGGTGGCCTTCCCCCGGGTCTGTAAGTGCGGAGGCGGCCGGAGCGCCGGGTAGGGGTACAAGGTCTCTCAAAATCGAGCCCCCTTGGGGCCCTGGATTGGCCGGGACCTGCACCGGGATGGGGGCCGAGGGGCTGGCCTAGGCACGGGGGTGCTTACGGAGCCCTTGGCCCGGCCCCTGCTATGCCCCGCCCCTTTCCCTCCCCTGAGTCTGGAGTGGGGCGCCTAAGGATGCCCCCAGGGACCTCCTCCGGGGACCCTAGGCGAGGGCCAAGCAGTTGGCTTTAACCCGACTCTGGCATCTTTTAAGAAGTGCCAGTTCTCGGCCAGGGCAAGGCCTCAGTGCCAGCCTGCGAGGATCACTGTGGAGTGCAGCTAGTTTACCCTTTTGCCACTGGCTACAACACCTTTTTTATATCTGGCGCCTTGTCAGGCACTGGGAATTCGTAAGACATTGTTCTAATTTTCAGGGTCAAGTTTGGGAACCAGATAAAAACGAGTGCTCCTGCGATGTACATATCAGTCGTATATATATGAAACGTTCAAGGGGCAGTTGCTGGGGAGGCTGAAGAGACTTTTCAGTTTCACTTGGGGATAAGGTGGCGAAGAGGTTTTGCGCTCAGAGAACAGTTGCAGTGCTGTGAAGGAATAACAGCAGAACTTGTGTAGGAAGAGCAGGAGAGGGTTCCAGGGCTCTTGTGCAAAGCATGAGATATGAAGCTGGGAAAGTAGATGGAAGTCCAGATAGTGAAGATTTACTCCTAAAAGAGGTGGGTACTTGTTGAAGAGTTTTGAGCAGGAGACTAGTGTGGTCAGATTTGTACTGTAGAAAATCATCTTGTTCTGGAGGTCAGCCTATAAGATAGGAATTTCTAAGAACTGATTCTGGACTCTTTAGCTAAAGTCTAGATGTTCTTATCGGAGAAGGCAATGGCACCCCACTCCAGTACTCTTGCCTGGAAAATCCCATGGATGGAAGGGCCTGGTGGGCTGCAGTCCATGGGGTTGCTAGGAGTCGGAGACGACTGAGTGACTTCACTTTCACTTTTCACTTTCATGCTTTGGAGAAGGCAATGGCAACCCACTCCCGTGTTCTTGCCTGGAGAATCCCAGGAATGGGGGAGCCTGGGGGCTGCCATCCATGGGGTCGCACAGAGTCGGACACGACTGAAACGACTTAGCAGCAGCAGCAGCAGCAGCAGACGTTCTTATTGGAGATTCTTTTGAAGGCGTGATGGGATCAACCTAGTGAGAAGTAAAGAAATCCCAAAACCGAGTTATGATAGTGTTATTAGAAAGAAGGCAGGTATGCTGAAGGGAAGGGCTTCCCTGGCAGCTCAGCTGGTAAAGAATCCGCCTGCAACGCAGGAGACCCCTGTTTGACTCCTGGATTGGGAAGATCCACTGGAGAAGGGATAGGCTACCTACTCCAGTATTCTTGAGCTTCTCTGGTGGCTCAGATGGTAAAGAATCCTTCTGCATTGTGAGAGACCTGGGTTCAATCCCTGGGTTGGGAAGATCCCCTAAGAGGGTATGGCAGCCCACTCCAGTATTCTTGCCTGGAGAATCCCATGGACAGAGGAGCCTAGCGGGCTGCAGTCCACGGGGTTGCAAAGAGTCGGACATGACTGAGAGTGCCTAAGCACACACATGCTGTAGGAAATGCTGTAAAAACTCCATAATGAATTGGATGTTGAAGGTGAAAGAGGTATCAAAGCTGAGTCTTAGGTTTCAGGCCTGTGAAATTTGAAGAATGTTAATGCCATTATCAGCAATAAAACCATAAGCGTAGTGTAGGTGACCAGTTCATTTTTTGGATATTTGAATTTAAGGCCTGATGGGATAGCCATATGGAACTGTCCAGTACAGAGTTAGAAAGACAAATCTGCAGCTCAGCCTAAATGCCGTGGCTTGAGGTAAAAGTCTGAATCATCCTAAAGCACAGAGGTGGAAGCCATGGAAATAGTTGGTATCAGGAAGGGGTTATTGACAAAGAAGGGAATATTTGGGGAAATGGGACTGAGTAGTTAATAGTAGTTGATATAGTAGCAGAAACAGAAGTAGATGATAAAATATAATGATAAAATGTAAGGATTCCAGCAACCAAGAAGTCTCAGAAATTAAGAGAGGAGAATACTGAGAAGGGTCCACTGAGATAATGGATGCAGAGCCTTTGGAGAATGAGAAAGAAAAAAAAAAAGATTGCATTTCTTTATCAAGAGATCATGAGTGACTTTTTACAAAGCAATTTTAGCAGAATAATGAGGTGATAATATGTGAAATAATGGAGACCTCAGGTGATTTGGTATCAAATGAGAATGAAAGAAAGCCACACGTTGAAGGACTTCACAAAGGATATTGACAGGCTTTATTATTGATCTAACATTTGCTTACAGAGCACAACTCCAGGCTCTATCCTAAGTTCTTTTAAAAAGTAACTTAATTTAAAACATTAATCTACTTTTAAATTAATTTTCCATAACGTATTGTTGTGGAAATATTGTCATATTATCGTGTTAAGTACTGTTATTCTTTGACAGATGGGACAACTGAAAAAATAGAAGTAGTTAAGTAACTTGCCCAAGGTCATACAACTAGAAAGTGGTGGGGCAGCATTTTGATTCTTGGAAACCTGGTTTTATCCACTGTACTAAGCAGTGATTGAACATGGGAGTCAAAAGAATGGGAAAAATTTAAGCAAAGATAGACTCTTGATTAAAAAAAATGGAGAGGCTTAGAAGAGATCCAGATTGAGAAGAAGGTAAGTAATGGATTTATGTTTCTGTTATGGATTTATTTTTCATTTCTTTTCCCTTAGATTCTCTTCCAATATGTGCCATTTTAGGTCAGTTTCATTCATAGTTAGGTCAATTTATGTCATGCTTTCATTTATTAACTTATCCAAATCAGGTCTTCTCTTTAGCTTCAGAGCCATATCAGTTAGCTAATCGATCTTCTCCTTAATGTCATGCAGGCTCCTCTGGTTAAACATTTTAAGACCTGACCCATGGTCATTTCCCCCAGCATTTCCTTGCTTATTGAATGACATTCTGTCAGACATCCAGTTTCTCAAACCACATACCTAGGAGTCATTGTGACCTTTCATCCCTTGTTCCCTACCTTGGTTATCAAGTCCATCAGTTCTTTGAGATATCTCTGGAATCTGTTAAAATAAATCCATATTATTTCTTCTCAGTTTCATATTATTCAGTTCAGTCGCTCAGTCGTGTCGCTCTTTGCGACCCCATGAACCGCAGCACGCCAGGCCTCCCTGTCCATCACCAACTCCCGGAGTCCACCCAGACCCATGTCCGTTGAGTCGGTGATGCCATCCAACCATGTCATCCTCTGTCATCCCCTTCTCCTTCTGCCCTCAATCTTTCCCAGCATCAGGGTCTTTTCAAATGAGTCAGTTCTCTGCATCAGGTGGCCAAAGTATTGGAGTTTCAGCTTCCACATCAGTCCCTCCAATGAACACCCAGGACTGATCTCTGTTATTCAGGCTCTCGTTATTTCTATATCGCTCTGTTAGAATAATAACATATTAACAGGTTTCCTTGTCTCCACATCCACTGTTGTCAGAAGTGTTCTCCACAAGGTTTTATTTTTGACTTATTGAGTTTTAGCCGGTGCAAGAGTTTAGATAACATGCATTTCAAATGATAGGGTAACAGCCTAGGGCAGTTATTTTTTATTAGATTGAACTGAGGTTGGTGGTGGTTGGTGATTTAGTCTCTGAGTTGTGTCCGACTTGCGACCCCATGGACTGTAGCCTACCAGGCTCCTCTGTCCATGGGATTTTCCAGGCAAGAATGCTGGAATGGGTTGCCATTTCTTTCTTCAGGGGATCTTTACCTTGCAGGAATTGAACCTGGGTCTCCTGCATTGCAGGGACATTCTTTACTGACTTAGCTACGAGGGAATCCTAATTGAGATTAAGTTTGGTTAAAATTAGCCATGTTGTTGTTATTTAGTCACTAAGTCATGTCCGACTCTTTGCAACTCCATGAACTGCAGCATGCCAGGCTTCCCAGTCCTTCACTGTTTCCCAGTTTGCTCAAGCTCACGTCCGTTGAGTTGGTAATACTATCCAACCATTTCATCCTATTGCCCTCTTCTACTCCTGCCCTCAATCTTTCCCAGCATCAGAATCCTTTCCAATGATCATCTCTTTGCATCACGTAGTCAAAGTGTTGGAGCTTCAGTTTCAGCATCAGTCCTTCCAATGAATATTCAGGGTTGATTTTGTTTAGAAATGACTGGTTTGATCTTGCTGTCCAAGGGACTCTCAAGAGTCTTCTCCAGCACCACAGTTCCAAAGCATCAGTACTTCAGTGCTCAACCATCTTTATGGTCCAACTCTTACAACTGTACTTGACGACTGGAAAAACCATGGCTTTGTCAAATGGACCTTTGTTGGCAAAATGATGTCTCTGCTTTTTAATACACTGTCTAGGTTTGTCACAGCTTTCCTTCCAAGGAGCAAGCATCTTTTGATTTCATGACTGCAGTCACTGTCAGCAGTGATTTTGGAGCCCAGGAAGATAAAATCTGTCACTGCTTCCACTTTTTCCCCTTCTATTTGCCATGAAGTGATGGGACCGTATGCCATGATCTTATTTTTTTGAATGTTAAGTTTTAAGCTAGTTTTCTAATATCATCTCTCTGGGCCAGGAGCTCAGAGGCCCAGGGGTCATGGGCCACACAGGCCCTGTTGCTTCCCTGGGCTCCTCCCCACAGCTCCCTGCTGAGAAGTGCATGCAAGCCAAGTTAGGGGTCCCAGGTCAGGAGCAGGGACGAGTCCTGTGAACTGCTGCACTCCTGCCTGGCCAAGGAAGGACCATGTGCAGGGAGGATGGAGATTTAGGAAATTTTTAAATAGAGAAGGTAATAAAACATTGAGAAACCAAGACAGGTTTTCTGAGGAAGTCAGCCTTAAGAAACTAGCAAAAAAACTTAAGGACTAAGCTTTGAAGAATATACTTACCTTTTCACAATTTACAGAACCTTAAGGAACACATCAGCCAAAGAATGGCAGAAAACTGAGGCCAGTCGTTAAGTCACTTGCTCACTTCTGTACAACAGTTTAAGAAGAGTGAGCTAGATCTATTCAACATAAATAACAAGATTTATTCAACATAAATAATTCTTAAAAGCAATAAATGAAAAAAGAAAGTCACAAAACAATATATATAGTTTGTAATTTTACTTTTTATTTTCTGTGGCTGAAGTGTTATATATAGAAGTGTTGTTTTAAAAGTGGAGAGGGAAGGAGATTCATTAAGGAAGAAACTGAGAATCAACTGACTGAATGGAAGGAGGCTGAGAAAGGGGACTTTTACTTTATCTATATTCAAAAGTTCTTCCAGGAACGGTATATTTCTGTAATGTTACTTACAGATTGTATAAACATGTTGTAAGTAAAAGAGTGAGCAGTTGGAGAATGTAGTGTCATGAAAGTTACCCAAAAGAAGAAAAGGATTAAGTTTTATAGAAAGGCTGTAGTATATTATAGTCTCTTTGAAAAATGGCATATGGTGTTAATGAAAGAGGAAGAAGGATTTTGAAGTAGTTGTGAGTGCTAAGTTGAAAGATAAAGGTACTTTTATGAGGTAGATGAGAAAACAGACTGAAAGTTTTCCTTATCAGTATCCTTAGAGGCATTTGAGACAAGAAACGTGGATATTTTCACACTGTCCCTTGCTTGGCAGTGAACATTGTTCAACCGAAAATATTCACTGATCCTTTTGGGTTACTCCTGTTTGATCAAAGGGAAATTTCAAATCAGCTGCAACATTTGTTATGGAAATGATTATAGAAGAATTGTGTAAATATAAACAAAGAGAAAGTGATTTTAAGTGAGATTATTCCTATTTCATTGATGATTGGAAAGTGGGTCATTTAAAACTTGCTAAGAGAAACTCAGCAGTATTCAGACTTAATCACAGTAACCCAGACAATAGTTGATAAGGACCTGAACTATGCCAGTGGTAGTAAGCATATAGAGAATTTGGAAATCTTTCTTTGAAAAGAATCAGCAGAATGTGGTGACCAAGTCTCTCTAGTCTACCTAATCAGTTCTGTACTTCCAGTTCCTAGAAGGTCTGCTATAATCTAGAATTATGTGAGTGATTTCTATGATAATAATAATTGCTATTATACTTACAAGTTAACTATAGTTGGGGAGTCTAAAAATCAAATATATTCATAATTTTTATTTATATGTTTTATTTTATGTTTTATTTATAAATGGCATTGTTTCATCCAACAAAGATGAATACACAAAAGATAGAAAAATAACATAAAGTTAAAATAGATGAGAAAGGTAAGACAAGGATAATACATAAATGGTTTACTATTAAAACCCTCTAGACTTCACACAAATTTGGCTTTAAGTTGTATTTTTTGTTTTTAAGCATAAGCCTTTTATTGAAGCATAACTAACTATACAAAAGCATATCAATCATCAGGATATAGTTGAATGGATATGAATGGAGATCACAGTTAATATTCATAAGATAAAACTTCAGCTAGCCTAGTTCTGTCATACCTGAATTTTGGCATCATGTCGCTCAGGCATAATTTCTACCTTTAACATTTAATACTTTATACCTTTTTAAATAAGCAAGTGATTTATGTTCACCAAGCATGAATTTCCTCATAAGCAAAGTGGAGATGACAATAATACTTACCTCATAGAAATTTTGAAGATTAAATGGGTAGATTTGGGTATACCTAGTACTCAGCAAGTGTTCAGTAAAGATTAGGCATCCTTTTTCTTATTTTTAAATAGAATTAAACTAGTTCATATGAAACAAGGACTCCTTTTTATTTGAACTTTTTAAACTTTTGTTTAAAATTTAATTTTATGTTGTCAAGACTATTTTTTGGAAACAAACCCTAGAAAGAAATTTTCCCCAGGGCACTCAAAAACAGTATTACGATAATGAAAGGCATCTCTACCATAGCTCAATAGTAACTTCATAGGGAACATTAACAGTTAGTTACAGTTTTTATTGAATGAGTTGTGTAAAAAATAACAGTTGGTTCTTGACCTCAGATAACTAACCCTCTGATGGAAAGAGAAACTAGTGACAGGAAACAATTAACGGATGAACTCTGTGGCCTGGAAATAAGAGTTTATTAAAGAGAGACAACAGAGTGGGCTGACACATTAAGGAAAACTTCTTAAAGGAGAAATAATTTTTCCTCATATTCTTGGACTACAGTAGACAAATCAAGCACGTCCCTGAGATAACCTGTCTGACTGTTCCTGTTGGTAAGTCGCTTGAGACTGATGAATAGGAGGTAAATGAGACTGTATTCCAACTCCTGTCTTTGGAGCTTCAAGGAACAATGATCCCTGAGGAGAGTTGCGTAAAGCAGTTCGAGTACTATCATGTTATAGATGGAAGCAATTAGTGCTTATTTTTCAGTGTTATTAGGAAAGTGCCGTTGTCGTCGTTCAGTTGCTCAGTCTTGTCCCACTCTTTGTGACCCCATGGACTGCAGCTAGGCCTCCCTGTCCTTCACCATCTCCTGGAGCCTACTCAAACTCATGTCCATTGAGTCGATGCCATGCAACCGTCTCATCCTCTGTCACCTCGTTGTCCTCCTGCCCTTCTGCCCTCAGGGTTTTTTCCAGTGAGTCAGCTCTTCCCATCAGGTGGCCAAAGTATGGAAGCTTCAGCATCAGTCCTTCTAGTGAATACTCAGGGTTCATTTCCTTCAGGATGGACTGGTTTGATCTCCTTGCTGTTCAAGGGACTCTCAGGAGTCTTCTCCAGCACCACAGTTCAAAATGCTGACCTGTCACTAAATTCAGAACAAGCTAAACCTCTAAGAAATAGTGCCCCTTTTGTTTGGCCATTTGAACAACAGTCGTTTGTATAATTTCTAGTTATGAATTGGGACATTCACCACTGCCAGATCAAATATATCAAGCAACCATAATTGCTAAAATTGACCAGTGATGGATAATACTGTTGCGCCACTTTCTTTACTAATATATTCCCATGTCTCCGAGATTTTTCCTTTTCATCTGGTATTTACCATCTCTTCTCTGATGCTACATATGCTTCTCTACATCCCTCCTCTCTCATCTTCATTGTGACTATAATTTTTCTGTACACTCAGCGTGCCATACAAAGATGCTTGTAATTTATGTATAAATGTGTTTAAATATACCTGTGCCATACCAGTCCCCCCTCCTAAGCCTCACCTCTCTTTCAGTGACATTTTAATTCAGGAGAACTCCTAAGTTTAGAACGTTTGCATATTGCTTTTTTTCATTTTGTGTCTCCCACAAGTTTTTTTGAAATGTCTTTTTTTTTTTCCTTTACCTTGCTCCTTGTACCCACTCATTTGTAGGCTCTCATAGGCTCAGACTTGTAATGCTTATGCAGACACTGCACTGGTCTTCCTAACAGCAAGTCTTCCTATTACTGTCAAATGAATCTTATAGTATCAACAAATACAAACTGAGCACCTGCTATGTGTTTAGTACTATATTAGGTGATGGGTATACACAGCAGTTTGAACAGAATAGGGTTTGCCAGTAATGTGGATGCGTTACTGCTGAATTTGAAACCAAAGGAAAGAGTGTTTCACCCTAGAAGATGCAGATTCCCAGCATTAGCCCTATTGAATGGGGCAGAGACTATTCTCTCTAATGCCATGAAGCTTGCAGTTTGAAGGGTATTACTGTTAGTATTTTGAGGTTACAGGTTCAGTAGAGAGAACTGTTCTGATCTAAGGGGTTAGGGAAGGGCCTCAGAGGAAAGAAGAGAGTGAGAATTGGCTGGGAATAGTGTTCTGGACTAAAGAAACACCTGCAGTAAGGCTTGGAGGCAGTAGAGTGCTATTATGAAGTAGGCGCTGAGCATTGTGAGCGAGCCCTGTATTCTGCTGTCACAAGCTCGTACTCTGTGGGCCTTTGTAACTCACTGCTCTAGAACATAAAACTCTAAAGATTGGGCTTCAGGAGCCAGATGTCACTAGGAACTGTTGCTCATGATTCTCAACTATGGAGTTGATGGAGACACAAAGTTCGAGGTGAACTTACTGATGTACTGAAATTGTGGAGCTACTTCTCACGGGTAGATCTTATATACCCACTGATCTCACAGAAGATTGGTATATAGACAAGGTGTGAGTTTATTTTTACTATGACTGGTGGGCTGTCATTGTAAAAATAATATGTTGATGATGTCTTGTTGACATGGCTAACTCATTCTTCCCTTTAGAGTGACACAAGGGAAGCAAAGTAAGAGTATGGAATTAGAACATGGGGACTTTCTCCAAAGACATTGCTTTATAACAGGACAAATACGCAGTTTTTACAAAGCAACCGTCTCCATGGTTGGTTGGTTTTTGCCAGTGTTTACCGTAATTATTATTAAATTTACTCGATCAGTTTATATTGGAGAGGTTAGTCTTCATCCAGGAGATGACAGGAGGTCACAAAAGGATTTTAGGCAGAGGTTGGATATAAACAGATCTATGTTTTTGAAAGATGACTGTAGTGCGGTAGTGTAGGAGTTGGTTTAGAGGTAATAGAAGCTGGAACCAATGGGCATTTATGAATGAATTTGAGTAGTCCAGTTGATGAGTAATGATGGATGAATGGGGATAAAGAAGAAAGAATAGCACCTAGTAGGGATTAACTAGATCCACTGTACTTTTACTCAGATTCCCACCAAGTGACTCATCTGGTTTTTCTATATCAAATATTTACTTCATGTATCAACAAATGTTTCTTAAGAAAGAATTTAGGTTTGTCCAAACTGCAAAGAGCAAAGACTTGTGCCTTTGACACTTTAAAAGTTGTCCTTTTAAACATGTGACTTTCATTTTATTGCAAAAATACTTGTATGAGTAAATTCACATCAGTTTAGACAGAAGAGGGTTTACCCAGGAATGGGACAAGCAGTGCCATTACAGTAAAATTCAAAGCAAAGGAAAATAGTGTTTTGTCTTTGAAGAAGGAGGTTCACAGTATCAGGCAAAATACAATTGTTACTTCTTATTACTTTATGACTTGTTGGGATGTTTTAGGAAGTTCATGAAACCTGACAGAACTCTGATTTGAGAAGCAAAAGAATACACTTGGAATAACTCAAGCACTGTTCTTGTATTAAGCATCTTAAAAAGCTGAATGAATACCAAGCTATTTCCGCTAATATAAGTCCTCTCCTTTAGCTGCAGTTGACACTTGATGTTGGTGAGGAGTCATTTTTAACAGCCTTCAAAAGCTGTTATACTAGCTTCCTCTTTCAAGGGAAATTTCATTCAGATACATATGAACAGGTATGACAACACAGATTTGTTTTTGGAAGGAAAATCCAGGTTTTCTTAATTGTTTGAATTTTCTTCAATTCATCCTTTTTACATTTCTGTTCTTTAGGTCTGCCAAAATGTCTGAAAGATCAGATCTCCTTCACTTCAAGTTTGAAAATTATGGAGATTCAATGTTACAAAAAATGAACAAATTAAGAGAAGAGAATAAATTTTGTGATGTTACAGTTCTCATAGATGATATTGAGGTACAGGGGCATAAAATTGTGTTTGCTGCAGGTTCCCCCTTCTTAAGAGACCAGTTTTTACTGAACGATTCGAGAGAGGTGAAAATCTCCATATTGCAGAGTTCCGAAGTGGGGAGACAATTGCTCTTGTCGTGTTATAGTGGTGTGCTGGAATTCCCTGAGATGGAACTGGTCAATTACTTGACCGCTGCGAGTTTTCTTCAGATGAGTCACATTGTAGAACGGTGCACGCAGGCCTTGTGGAAGTTTATAAAGCCAAAACAGCCAATGGAAAGTAAAGAGGGATGTGAACCACAGAGTGCTTCTCCCCAGTCGAAAGAACATCAGGGGGATGCCAGAGGCTCCCCAAAGCAGGACTCACCTTGTATTCACCCATCTGAAGACAGTATGGATATAGAGGACAGTGATATTCAGATCGTTAAGGTAGAATCTATTGGGGATGTATCAGAGGTTAGAAGTAAAAAAGATCAGAACCAGTATATTTCTTCTGAACCCACTGCTTTACATTCATCCGAGCCCCAGCACTCTCTGATAAATTCAACTGTGGAAAACAGAGTAAGTGAAATAGAGCAAAACCATCTCCACAATTATGCCCTCTCTTACACAGGCAGTGATAACATCATCATGGCCGCGAAAGATGTCTTTGGGCCTAATATTCGAGGTGTAGACAAAGGCCTGCAGTGGCATCACCAGTGCCCAAAGTGTACCAGGGTGTTTCGTCACCTGGAGAACTACGCCAACCATTTAAAAATGCACAAACTCTTTATGTGTCTACTCTGCGGCAAGACTTTTACTCAGAAAGGCAACCTTCATCGACACATGCGTGTGCATGCCGGCATTAAACCTTTCCAGTGTAAAATCTGTGGGAAAACCTTTTCTCAGAAGTGTTCCTTACAGGATCATCTTAACCTTCACAGTGGAGATAAGCCCCATAAGTGTAACTATTGTGACATGGTTTTTGCACATAAGCCTGTTTTGAGGAAGCACCTTAAACAGCTGCATGGCAAAAACAGCTTTGATAATGCCAATGAAAGAAATGTGCAAGACCTCACTGTGGACTTTGATTCTTTTGCGTGTACAACAGTCACAGACTCTAAAGGGTGTCAGCCGCAGCCTGATGCGACACAGGTCCTGGATGCAGGTAAACTGGCCCAAGCTGTCCTGAACTTAAGGAACGATAGCACCTGCGTGAATTAAATAGGGCCTTTGTGCTCCTAACTAGAACTGACTACAAACGTGGCAATAGTCTGAGTCTTTTTAGGAGTCATTTCGCTTATTTGACGTCTCCAGATCCTCTGTGCAGGTCGTAGGGGTGAGTCAAAGCACTAACAGACCAGGCAACTTGCCACTTGGAGTGGTCTTGCCTGCCTTTTGCCCTTTCCCATGTTCTGTTTTGAATTATTTATCCTGTGATGTCTGTTTTCCTTTCCCAAGGAGTACTCCATTTGTCTACCTAACATCAACTTATGTCTTAGACTGACACTATTTTAGACTTTCCACTGGGCACATTCTGAAGGTACCAAGAAGTTAATAACATCACCTCCACTCCACCAATAGATGCTATGCTAAGAGAAGCAAGTAATCTTTTTCTTTGGTAGGAAATAAGCTGAGATATAAGGTGATATTGCTATCAGCCTGAATGTGATAGAACTTCTAGTTCTATCAGAACCATTGATAATTCATCTATGTCTGATAAATGAATGAATCTACTTATCCTGGAGCTGGCTATAAAGAAGTATTTTAGATTATTCTGTACTCTTTTCAACAGTTTATGGGCCAGCTTCATGTGATTGAAGTTGACATAGACCAGAATACAGTATTTTCCTTAATACCTGCAGACAGGAATCATCATTGAGGAGCATAACCAACAAAGGGTAGTAGTTGTACAACAGTACTTATTTGGAAGGTCTTCCCCCAAAAGAAGTCAAATGCTTATAATTATTCTGTAGCTTACTTGGTGATGCTTTTGGAATCAGGATTGCTCCAGGTACACTTAAAGTGTGCTAACATATAATGGTCTCTCTAAAAAGGGGCTATCTGGAGTCAGTCTCTAGAATTTGTTATAGAAGTTTGCTATTGCTAAGGTGAGTTTGGCCTTCAGAGTTTTGTCCAGTGTATTGTAATAATCTTTGAATTCTCCTTTCCTTGTGTACCTTAATTTCTAAAGTGGATGAAAAAAGTGGGTCACAGAAGGAGCAGTCAGATTTTTGCATTTAGATGTTCCTATAATGGTACACAGTCCCACCTCATTCCCTTTGACAGATCAAATACAAAGCTGACTTTCCATTATGGAAAAACAAAACAACTGTTTTTCCTAAGCACATGTTCAGAAATAAAAATTTTGAGTCTTACTTGTTTCTGAACCATGAGTTAGATTTAGATAATAGGAGTGTTTGAGTCCATAGAGAATCTTAAGAAATCATTTAGCTTGCCTCTCTTTTTTTAAGTTGGGGTATCCAAAGCCCAAAGAGGTAGCCTGGCCAAGGTTGGCCAAAGTAGACTAAGTAGGCTAAATATGAGCTAAGGTCTCCTCACTTCTCACTGTCCCTTGGCTTAAAAAGATTTAGTACATGATCAAGAATACTTTAGCAAAAAGTTCCTAGTTTGTGCTTCCCCTCTGTGCATCCCTGTTTGCTTTCTAAGACAGCCTCGATTTTGCAAACAGAACAGTCATAGAAGGATTTATTTTTGTAAGGTAATTATTTTTTTGGTTAGGATGAATATTACATTCTTCCTAAGCAAGCAACTGATTTGCTGGGTGTTGATTAGGAATAGAAAGGGCAAGTAACAATGTGAGAATGATCCAAATGTGAAACTAATTTTGTCTGGAAACAGTGTATAGTTTCCGTCAGGATTTCCTGGTTTTTGTTTCTGAGCTGTCAGAGTCCATGTATAGATGAACCAAAAATTAATTTTAACTTGAGTAGTCAGAGGGTATTCTTAAAGTTGTTATAATTTGATGCATTTACATGTGAATCTGATTTGAAGTATAATTTCTACCATTTGTTAAAAGGTTTTAAATGAGAATAAAATGGAGTGGTAAGACTAATAGGTATCTTATGCCTAATGTCACTCATTATATGATCTAATGATGCTACCTAGCATTCTGGTTTTTATATGATCCAGCCAAAGAGTGCCAATTCTATGCAATGGTGAGACACTAATATGTTAACCAATGTTTCACTCTTTTCTCTAAACATCATTTTATCACAGGGAACTTTCAAGTTGGGGGTGCTTGCTTTGCATAAATTCATGTCTTGTTTTGTTACAGATTTGAAGACTAAAAGGCATAGCTTCAAATAAAATTGGTCTCTTTGGTTGGAGACCATTTCTGGATTCATTCAGGAGACATTTATTGAACACATATTATCGTTAGGCACTATGCTAGATACTGAGAATTTGAAGATAAGATTGTTACGGTCTCTGCCCTCACAGAGCTTACAGTCTCATGTAGTCTTAGTGAGATAAGGTATCAATTTGGTTTTATCCTAGGAAGAATAAGAAAACTGCCTTGCTTTCTTTGATCACTTAAAATCAGCCTCTTTATGGTTTTATATGAGTAAAACTTGTAGTTCTCACCTTTTTCAGTTGCAAACCACTGAAGTGGTTTACAGTCTCCCCCATTTCTTGGCTGGAGAGATGTTCTGTTTCTGTGAGACATTTTCTTAAGTTTGGTGGTACTTGACTTTTTGTTTATACATGTTTCTTAGATTATATGCAAAGTGATCAATTTACTGATATCGAATATGTTTTACAGAGGAAGATGACTTTCAAAACTAGTTGTATTCTTGTAGTGGAGGAAGATTTTTTAAAGCCTTAGACATTCAGCATTTGTGTTTTATGGATCCCCAGGATAACTAAAAATGAGAGGGTTCTGTTTTCCTTAGTTTGGTTTTTTAAAAAATCACTGTGTCACAGTTATTTATTTATTATTTAATTTTAAAGGCAAACTCCAAACTGAAGTGGCTCTGAGGTAAATCAGATGTGGTTTTAATTTGTTTTAGTTTATTAGAAGATCTATAAATGGAGGGTGATCACCATCACTACTTCTAAAATAATATCCTAAACAAACAACCCAGAACATTTTATTTCAGCTGGTGAATAGCTGTTCTAAATCTGTTGTATGTTAGACATACTGTGAACTACCTCTTCACTTATTATGGGGAAGTTTCCTTAATAAAAGTGTGACAATTTAAAGCTCTGGTGTCAATGGTTTATTTTCTCTCTTTCCCTCCTGTTTCCCATTCCAATTGCTTGAATTGAACACAGGAATGCTTTCTCACTCTTATTCTTGAAAAGACGTTAATCAAACATACTGAGCTTGGCTTCAGAAGCAAATCTGGGCTAACAAAAAATTGTTATCAGGGTCAGTTACTTCTTCCTGTACTATTGATTGAGGGGATGGAGCAACTGCTTTTAAGAATCGGTTGAGACGTGTCCTTCATTTAGCAAATACTTGATTCCTACTAAGTGCTAGACTTCCAGGAATGCAAAGATCAGTAAGTCACTGTTCTAAATACCGCTGCCTAAAATGGCAGCCC
Organism: Oryx dammah; assembly: GCF_014754425.2. NCBI lineage: Eukaryota > Metazoa > Chordata > Mammalia > Artiodactyla > Bovidae > Oryx > Oryx dammah. Next base: position 92,936,058 of record NW_024070209.1, on the reverse strand, counting down.
ACTCCAGTGTTCTTGCCTGGAGAATCCCAGGGACGGGGGAGCCTGGTGGGCTGCTGTCTATGGGGTCGCACAGAGTCGGACACGACTGAAGTGACTTAGCAGCAGCAGGTGGGACATAGATTTCAATACAGGTATGATAATTACAGTCATTAAGGCAGCCAAAGGGTTTACTGGTTCCCCAAGTGGGAGCAAAGTAATTTCATGGGCAATTAAAGATGGCTTTAGGGATGATGTGATTTATGAACCATGAATGGAATTTTGAAGGATGAGTGGTAGTGTTACTCCATGCACCAGATGCATGGAGAAGCCAAATAATACCAAAATGTTGGGAGTTTGGAACAGAGAAAAGTTTATTGCAGGGCCATGCAAAGAGGTGGGTGACTCATGCCTTAAAACCCCCAAACTCCCCAAAAGTAAAAGTTCCTCAGTCGTGTCCCAACTTTTTGCGACCCCATGGGCTGTAGCCCACCAGGCTCCTCTGTCCATGGAATTCTCCATGCCAGAATACTGGGGTGGGTTGCCATTCCATTCTCCAGGGGATCTTTCCAACCCAGGGACTGAACTCGGGTCTCCCATATTACAGACGGATTCTTTACCAGCTGACCCATCAGGGAAACTCCCCAAAAGCTTTCAGCAAAGCCCTTTTATAGGAAAGGTGAGAGAGGCACAACGTTAGTTGTTGCAGACTTCCTGGTGTATTTGTTCTGGAGTTCTGGTCATGGTCACGTATCGATGTTCCTGTAAATCCCCACCAGGTAAATATTCTCTGGTCTGACAAGAAAGGGCAAGGTCCCAAGGCACAACTTTCACAATCTGAGGAACAAGTCCTGGCTAGAGAGGCAGATTTCATTTGTCTGCTCCCTCAGGGCCAGGTCCCCAGGCCCTGTCCAGTTCTCATCCCTAAGGCAGCCAGGCACCCAACCCAAATGCCCCTCAGGCTCCTCACCCCACCCCACCCCCAGGTCGGGGGTTCTAGGGAGGAGCATTGCCATGCACAGACCAATTGCTGAACAACCATTAATGGTCTGGTAACAAGCTGAAACTCCTGTACTTTGGCCACCTCATGCGAAGAGTTGACTCACTGGAAAAGTCTCTGATGCTGGGAGGAATTGGGGGCAGGAGGAGAAGGGGATGACAGAGGATGAGATGGCTGGATGGCATCACGGACTCGATGGACGCGAGTCTGAGTGAACTCCGGGAGTTGGTGATGGACAGGGAGGCCTGGCGTGCTGCGATTGATGGGGTCGCAAAGAGTCGGACACGACTGAGCGACTGAACTGAACTGAACCGTTCCCTGGTAACGGGGTTGGGGGGTGGTAATGGCCCGCAGCAACCTCTGCTGAACCACGCTCTATTACAGTAGGAGGAAACAGCCTATGTTGGAGGAAAGAGCCAGGATAAAGGTTTAGATAGATGCCTGGGTTTCCCAAGGAACTGAGAAGGGTAGGGCTGTAGTGAGGAAGCCATAAGTTGACAGGTGAGGTGGGATCCAAATCCTGACAGGGCGTTAATTAAGTAATCTCCAATACTGATTCCAATAGCACCCTCCTCTTTTCCCAACCCCCCTCCCCGCCACCTTTTATATGGAGGGTAAGCAAAGGATCCGGTCCCTAATAATCCAGGAGGGTCTCCCGGGATCCCTGCGCTGGCTACTCTGACAGATGCGCTATACTACAACTTCACAACCCGTTTGCCATTCGGATGTTGAGAACTCACGGAGCGAACCGGCTCGAGTGCCGAAAGTGGGACAGGAGAGATGGGATTCGAGGGAATTCCGGGGTCCGTCATCCCAGTCGCGGGGGCGGTGAGGAAGGAAAACTGTCTCAGGATGTCCTTCCGGGACACCCAGCAGGCCCCAGTGAGGAACGAAGCTAGTTGACCCCGGATGTGTTTCCTCCCAGGCTGGCCTCCCCCCACCTTCCGGCCGGAGCCGCCGCTACCGCGGAAAGCTTGACTCTGGTTTCTGAGTCGGTGAGTGAGTGCCCTGGAGTCTCTCGGGTGGGGAAGCCTGAGGCGGAAGCAGGGGAGCAGGAGGGCAGCAGCGAGGCGCGACCGGGGACTGGCTGAAATGCTGCTGCAGGCACTTGGCCGTCAGGACCTTGGCCCTGGCGGGCTTGGCTCGAGAAGACCTACGTCACGAACTAGAGGATCATCCAGGCCGGTGTGATCCGAGTTCAGTTCAACAGATACTCCCGCAGCTGCCTCTGCTCTGTTCCGGCCACCATGCTCGCTGCAGGACCTCAAATGAACTAGGCTCCTTTTCATGATGTTCTGGACACTACTGACTGTCGGGAGACGGGAGGAGAAATCTTATTTGATTTGAGCCTTATGCCAGATCACTAGCTGGAAGCGCGAATATAACGTACAAAGATGTAATTGGGTCTTCTTGTCTGAGCAGTGGTGAACATCTAAATATCAAAGCAGCTTTAATGTAAGAGATTGAGGAAAGGTACAGCCATAACGTTGGTGAAGGCCAAATAATGAAGGATCTTGTATTTGCTAAGAAGGTTAGACTGTCCTGCAGATGGAGGAGAATCATGGAAGATTTAAAGCAGAAAAGAAAAATACAAAAATTTTAAAAGTTCTAAAAGATGTTAATCTGATGGCTTTTAGGAGGGTAGTTTGTAATGTAGGAGACTGGCATCAAGGAGGCTGCAATGGTCCAGGTATGCAGAAGGAAGGACCTGCTTACCTGGAGGTCCAGGTGATGAGGAGTTAGGAAGTTTGGTGATTATATTAAGGATTCTAATTTGGGAAACTGTTAAGTCCACTTAGTAGTGGCCCCTAACAGTGTCCTTGTCTGCAAGGCACATAGAGTTTAGCCAAAGAGAAAAACATAAAAACTGTTGAGTACAATTCAGTGTAATAAATGCTGTATGTAACATAAACAGTCTGCCATGAAAAATGTTTAATGTACAAAGAAAAGTAGAACAATGAACAAAAAAAATGCTGTAAGAACAGATTTTTTAAAATGTGCCACAAGATCTTAGAGAAATGCATTTTATTTTTCTGGATTTTGAGATGGTTACCCTAGGGGTTCAGTCTTAGCACACAGATTAGAATTTGAGTTATCTTCTCCCTAATTTAGGTTTAGGATTTGGGGATGATTTCTTTTTGCTATCACCATGTAGGAAAACAACTCCGATCCTTACATCCATGTTTATGTTTTATTTTGCTTAGATTGTGACCATGGCTGCCGAGTCTGATGTTCTGCACTTCCGGTTTGAACAACAAGGAGATGTAGTCTTGCAGAAAATGAATCTCTTGAGGCAGCAGAATTTATTTTGTGATGTGTCAATTTATATTAATGACACTGAGTTCCAAGGGCACAAGGTGATTTTAGCTGCTTGCTCCACCTTTATGAGAGATCAGTTTTTACTCACTCAGTCAAAACATGTCAGAATCACCATCTTGCAGAGTGCAGAAGTTGGCAGAAAATTGTTGCTCTCTTGCTACACTGGAGCACTTGAAGTTAAAAGGAAAGAGCTTTTGAAATATTTGACTGCTGCCAGTTACCTTCAGATGGTTCACATTGTGGAAAAGTGCACAGAAGCTTTGTCAAAGTATTTGGAAATTGATCTTTCTATGAAAAATAACAATCAGCATGTTGACCTGTGTCAATCCTCTGATCCAGATGTTAAGAATGAAGATGAAAATTCAGATAAAGACTGTGAGATCATTGAAATTTCAGAAGATAGTCCTGTAAACATAGATTTCCATGTTAAAGAAGAGGAAAGCAACGTTTTACAGTCTACAGTAGAGAGCTTGACAGCAGAGAGAGAGGAAATGAGATCACCAGAGCTTTCTTCAGTAGACAGGGGTTTTAAAGACAATGAAATTCGTATCCTCCATGTGGAATCCATCAGTACTGGGGGTGTAGAAGATGGAAAGTTTTCACAGCCTTGTACCTCTTCAAAAGCAAGCATGTATTTCCCAGAAACACAGCATTCACTGATCAATTCTACAGTTGAGAGCAGAGTGGCAGAAGTTCCTGGGAATCAAGATCAAGGCTTATTTTGTGAGAACACTGAAGGAAGCCATGGTCCAGTGAATGAGATTCAGAATCTAGAGGACGCTTATTCCCTGAGGCACCAGTGCCCCCGGTGCCCTCGAGGATTTCTTCATGTTGAGAACTATCTGCGCCACCTTAAGATGCATAAATTGTTCTTGTGCTTACAGTGTGGGAAAACATTTACACAAAAGAAAAATCTCAACAGGCACATTCGAGGGCACATGGGCATACGGCCCTTTCAGTGTACTGTTTGCCTGAAGACATTTACTGCGAAAAGCACACTTCAGGACCACTTGAATATACACAGTGGGGACCGGCCATACAAATGCCACTGTTGTGACATGGATTTCAAGCACAAATCTGCCCTCAAAAAGCATTTAACCTCTCTCCATGGCAGAAGCAGTGGTGAAAAACTACCCAGGCATGATCTGGAAAGGCAAAACCTACTGTAACTAGAACCACACCTTGTTATGTAAGCTGTATATCATTCTGTCGGGCAAGTCTTTCTATAGAAATGCAGCATTTGTAATATTGCATTTCAACCCCCATCTTTAGATCTTATTTTTGGTCTACCTATACGTGCTATGACTTCTCTTTCACTTTTCACTTTCATGCATTGGAGAAGGAAATGGCAACCCACTCCAGTGTTCTCACCTGGAGAATCCCAGGGACGGGGGAGCCTGGTAGGCTGCCGTCTATGGGGTCGCACAGAGTCGGACACGACTTAAGCGACGCAGCAGCAGCAGCAGCAGCACACGTGTTATTCTTTCTGAACTTGTACTACCAGTTCCAAAGTGTGGGAGATAGGATAAAGCTGAGAGGATGCTGTCTTGTCTCATGCATTATATATAAGTCTCAGTGGTTTATCTCAAGAAATAGTGTTCCTCTTAAATATTCTTGACTCTATTGACAGAGTATCCAACAGTGTTTCCAGATTCTGATTTCAGATCCCTAGATAATGGATATAGGTGTACAATCCAACGATACTGTAACTTTTAATAAATTAGGATACTGAGAAGAGGAAAAAAAATTTAAAGCATACTATTATTCATTATTAGTCATTTAACAATAGGTGGGACTAGTGAATTTTTTTAATGAACTGTATTGGAAATTCTAAACTAAATACCATGATACCTATTGTTTTAAACTGTAAAGGAACACCATTCAAATTCACTTGGAAGTAGCAGAATTTCCTTATACATAAAGTTAATATTCCTTACAATAGTATTTCCATGAGTTGTTAGTATATATATTTTAGAATGATTTAATTAGGCCCAGGTTTCTTGATTTTATTTAATACGGTGACATTTAATAACTTTGTGGCCAGTAAAATTATATCAATGGCATGAAGCTCTAAGGTGTTTGTTATGTTTTCTTTTTGAAATTTATCTTGTTAACATACGGTAAAATTGACTTGTTTTTGGTGTACAGTTCTATGAATGTTTCTATATGTACAGAGTTATGCAGCCACCATTGCCATCAGGATCCAGAACATTCCATCACCCTCCAAGACTTCTGTATGCTTCACCTTTGTAGTCACTCCTCATCCTAGCACTAAACCCAGGCACCATTTTATAATTTTTCCCCATTTTTATAATTTTGCCTTTTCTGAAATACCATGAATGGAATCTTATAGTATGTTCCCTTTTGAGATGCTGTTGTCACTTAAGCTTAATGCCTTTGATATTCATCTATGTTGCTGTATCAGTAGTTCATTCCTTTTTTTTTTTTAAATCTTGAATTGGCAGTATATATTAGTTTTCTTACTATCACTAGATGAACGGTTTGGGTAACTCCAATACTTTGGCCACCTGATGTGAAGAGCTGACTCACTGGAAAAGACTGATGCTGGGAAAGATTGAAGGCGGGAGGAGAAGGGGATGACAGAGGATGAGATGTTTGGCTGGCATCACTGACTCAATGGACATGAGTTTGGGTAAATTCCAGGAGTTGGTGATGTAGAGGGAGGCCTGGTGTGCTGCAGTTCATGGGGATGCAAAGAGTTGGACATGACTGAGCAACTGAACTGGAGCTATTAGTGTTCTTCTTTTTTTTTAAGTTAATTTATTTAGGTTGCACCTGATCTTATTTGAGGCACATGAGACCTTCTAGTTGTGGCATGTGGAGTGTTGGTTGTGGCATGCAGAATCCTCAGTTATATCCTCTTGACTTTCTTGCCAAGATGTCCAGGTTGGCCTTTTTCTTTCTTGCTGGACTAGAGGCCGATAGTAGGACTTGACGCCTTCTTCTTGGGGGCTTTGGGCAGCAAGTCCTGGCTGCTGTTAACTATTGCTGGGGTTGCTCAGGGCCATCCTGCAAGCCTTTTGAGTTACACATGTCCTTGAGGTCCTTGTGGCCAGCAGAGCCCCTTTGTGCAGCTGGTTCAGCTGAAGAGACCATGGGGAGGAGGGAGCCGGGGTTCCACACTTTATGGCCTTCCTGTCATCCTGTACCTCATGAAACTGTAAGCTTGGAAGGCTCTTCATGTAGTGCTGGCAGCTGGCTTTTTTGGGGGCATCTCCACACTGTGAGCCTGTGTGCCATGAGGAACCTGGCATGTGGGACCCTACACAAGTCGGGTCGTGAAGGGAAAGCCCTAAGCCTCGTCTGGTCCTGTTCAGCTCTCAAGGTTTCCAGGTTTGGTCTTAGTTGATCCCTTTCATGCTGCCTTTCTTCTAACTGCCTTTTTGCATTTTCCACTTCTCTAGGAGACTTCTCTGCCAGAGCCGCCATTCTCTCTTTGAGATAAAGATGAAGCCTTTTTTTAGATTCTGAAAACTTGTCAACAGTTCTAACAGACATTTATTATGTTCCTCATTCATTTTTTCTCTCTGCCTTGCTTTGGAGAGCATGGCCACCCTCTGACCAACTCTGCCTCCCCCGTGGGGAGCATCTCTGCTATCCGCAGGGTCTGCTGCAGCTTCTGCTCTGCCAGTTCCAGGAGTTCCTGCAACTGGTGGTTTTCAGCCTCAATTTCACAAACACCTCGTTGCAGTTTTGTGCTCACTTCCTTAGATTTGATGAGGTCTTCTGGCTGTGTACAGATCTTCCAGCTCTGTCACGTGAGTTGAGAGGACTGCCAGGCGCTCCCTTATCTGGCTCTTCCCTTTTGACTACTTGTCTGTGATTTCTTGGAGCTCCATGAATATAGTGGGGTCGTCCTCATGAGAACCATCAGAAGATCTCCACAGAGATCAGGTTCCTGCAGGTCTCTGCCATCACACCCTTGTACAAGGCCCTCTAAGCAGAGTCCAGGCATTCCCACTCCTGAGGGAATTCAATGGCCGTGTCCTCAAAGGTCAACCGTTCCTGAGAAAAAGCCATTCCAGACTCCAGTTTTTTCCTTTTCCATAGGCCACGTGAGTCTTTGGAAATTTATCTTGAAAGTTTGAAAGATGTTGTTTATTGCTTAGAATCAACATACCCCTTCCTGTGCACAACTATACATACATGGATGACCTCACCATGTGGAATAGACAGTCCTCTGCTGCCCACAGTCACAAGAGGGATTCAGCACGGCAAACTCACAGAGACCAACAAGTAAGGTTTCCGACACTTCCCTTCAGATCAGGCTCACCTGGGAGTTTCCTGGTGGCCTAGTGAATGGTTAGGATTCTGAGCTCTCACTGTTACGGCCTAGGTTCAATTCCTGGTGAGGAAACAGGTCCCGCCAGCCAAGAAACGTCCCGCTATATAAGAAGAGGAGAATAAGGCACTCAGGCCTGGAATAAGTCATAGTAGTAATGGCAACATCTGATTTACTTGAGGCAGAGGACCAGGTGCTGGGATTTGAGGTCCCTGGAGGGTTCCACATCAACCTGAAGTATAGCAGGGTACCATGCAGCACAAATTTACATTAGAAGCCCTCCTTAAGAGTTTTATTCCATATTTTCAGAAATGTGCCAAAAGCAAAACCAGGATGTGTGGTTATTTTATCGAGAGTAATATTAAGATGGTGTTAATGAGACATGGCTTTCTAATATCCCTGTCTGCATGTAATACAAAATGTTTTGTTGTTACAACAAGATTTAAACAAACGGCAGGGCAAATCATACTTTCTAAAACACAGGAACTACTTTTAATAAAGAAGCCTGACTGGATACATCTTATTTCAAGATGTTCTGCTCCTCCTCCACTCACCTTAGCTTTATATAGAATTTCTGTTACGTTTAGTTTCTATAGGGCTTCCCTTGTGGCTCAGTCGGTAAAGCGTCTGCCTACAATGTGGGAGACCCCGGTTCGATCCCTGGGTCGGGAAGATCCTCTGGAGAAGGAAATGGCAACCCACTCCAGCACTCTTGCCTGGAAAATCCCATGGATGGAGGAGCCTGGTAGGCTACAGTCTATGGGGTCGCAAAGAGTCAGACACAACTGAGTGACTTCACTCACTTTAGTTTCTGTGGAAGCCCTTTCTCATTTTAAAATGTAATATACTTTGTACCATTTAATGTATTTTGTGATGAATCACATGTTGATTGTATAAGTGTTAAGTATCCTTTTTGTGATGCTTTGTGAAAAATAAATTCTTTATAGATTTTTAACTCTGGGAAAGATTTTAAATAATCCAGCTCTCATATTGGATAAGAAAAACAACTTCATAACACCCAAGTCACTAGTAGGTCACCTCTCCTTGAGCTTTCCATAAGTTTATATGTAAAATGACAACTTCGATTTTGACAAAGTAAGATCATTTCCAGGTCTAAAATTCTTTGATTTTATATGTAAATCTTCCTGAATTTTTAAGAACAGAGAAGAGGGAAAAGCCAGGGAGGAGAATTTTGTCTTTATGAATGTTGCTACTTGAGTACTCCATTGGAGGCAGAATTTTTCTGAATTAAACTTTTTCTTCCACTGGAGAATTTGATAGCACAATGTTCAATTTTCTTTCCCATTTGACCTATGATTGGCCGTTTTTAGGCATGAGAACATTTTCCTTTCAGAAATACTTTATGATTAAAGTACTCTTATTTTTGCTTCCTAGAATGAAGTTTTGTGGGGGAGGGGTGGAGATGAGAGGGAGAGTAAAAGAATAGAAATAAACTTTTTTAGAAATTGGTATCTATCTTTGATGTTTGAAAAAAATTATGGTTGTACTATGTTTTTGCTTTATGTGTGCCTTGTAAAATTCTTGTGAAATTTTTTGTAAGCTCTTTGAGACTTGCTTATGGGGCAGGGCTGTTTTGTGAAAGTGATGGTTGTTATTTATGATTATTTATTCCTGTTCACTAGCACAGAGTGATCTCAGGTCATTCCTGGGGGAGTATATGCTTGCATGATGTATCTGAACAATTTCAGGAAAATGAAATCATTTTTTAAAATGCAAAGTAAAGTATGGCAACGTAAAATGTTGAATTTATTCATTGAAAACATTCACTTTTAGTTCTTTGTGGTTTCTGGTATGATGGGAAAAGTATGCAGTGTTTTGGTTCAGCTTCTTCATTTACTGGATTTATGTATAAAAGATCTTGGAGAGACAATTGTTAGTTTGGTGTAAAAGAAAATCCTTGCCCTTTTCCCCTGGATGTAACTATTCTATATGTTTACATAAGAAATAATAAACTGGAAATGGGAATGGGGAGCTTTGTCTTTTGTGTCTTTGTCTTTTGTCTAATCTGTGAATTTTAAAGAAGGAAACTACTTTTCCTGGATATTCATTTAGTCCTTCAACAAATACTTAGTCCTTACAATGTATACCTGTATTAGAAGTTAGGTATACAGACAAAATCCCTACTCTCATGAAACTTATATTGTACTGGAGGTTCAGTTCAGTCTCTCAGTCGTGTCGGACTCTTTGCGACCCCATGAACCTCAGCACACCAGGCCTCCCTGTCCATCACCAGCTCCCGGAGTCCACCTAAACCCATGTCCATTGAGTTGGTGATGCCATCCAACCATCTTATCCTCTGTTGTCCCCTTCTCCTGCCCTCAATCTTTCCCAGCATCAGGGTCTTTTCAAATGAGTCAGTTCTTTGTATCAGGTGGCCAAAGTATTGGAGTTTCAGAGGTAGACAGACACTAAACAAATAATTAAAACCAATATACTATGTCAGATTTTAAAAATGGAATTGGAGAAAATAAAGCAGGTGTAGGTGGTGCTAGGGAAGGAGAATTGGAATTGAAATTTTGTGATCAGGTCACCTGTGAAAAATCTCACCACATTATCACATACCACTGATGAGTGGCATGAAAATATACATACATATATATATATATATATATATATATCTAGTTGAATGGAAAACAGTGAACCAAATGAATCACTGTTGGGAACCTTTCTCTTGGTTTGGCATATATTTCATAAAGAGAAGAGAATGAAAGGGATAGAAATGCATGTAAGAAAATCTTTGTTGTGGCCAATATTTTTTTGAAAACACTGATTTTTTTGGTCATCTGGTCAATAATAAGCATATATATTTAAATTCATTATAAAGTTCTTTTCCATGTGTCTTCTAATTTGTGGGGATTTACTTCCATAAACAGGAATTCCCTGGTGGCTCAGAAGGTAAAGCGTCTTGTTTACAATGCGGGAGATCTGGGTTCGATCCCTGGGTAGGGAAGATCCTCTGGAGAAGGAAATGCCAACCCACTCCAGTACTCTTGCCTGGAAAATTCCATGGACAGAGAAGCATGGTGGGCTACAGTCCACGGGGTCGCAGAGTCGGACACGACTGAGTGACTTCACTTTCACTTCCATAAACACTTTTGTTGGATGTCTGGTTTCACATTGTATAGTGCCTTAAGTTTAATTAAAATTCACGGCTATTTTCTTAATCTGTGTTTTTCAGTTTCTCAACAGTAAGAGTACATTGTATCTTTTAGGAATATTTTGATGACATGAAACAAAATAGTAAGATTAAAATATTTATTAACTAACTCAGGACCTTCCACATGGTACTAATGCCACAGTCCATTAATGTTATTTCCCTGATCTCTATTCCTAGCCTGCTTCTTCATCTATAAAAACAATAAATTCTACCTTACAGTTTACCATGAACAAATCCTTCAACAAATATTTGAGATAGTAATGCCAGAATCTGATTGAATTTTGACTTCTGCCAGCTTCTGAAGGATTCCGAATTCTCTAAAAAAAGAGATAAGGTGATATGCCAGGCAAACGAATGCTTGTTTTTATTTTTAAAATAGGGAGCTTGCTTGACACCGGTGCAGCGCCTGGGGGATTCGGTCAGCATTTGATTATGGGAGAGTCAGTACAATATAATATAGATGCATCAGATTATGCTCTATCCATACCACACCTTCCACAAGGTGAGTCAGGCTCTGGCTCAAACCAGAGTCTAGAGGCTGGCTAGAGGCGCATATGAATGTGCAAGGAGTTTCCCATCAACCCCTTTGGCTTGCCAGGTCTCCTAACAACACCTCCCACAGTCCTCCAGGGTTCTCTGGTCACGTGATAGGGGTGGTTCAGTCGACGAGAGGAAAGCGGATGCGCAGTCCAGGTGGCGGGGGTTGCTACTCTTCTCTTCCACCTCCCCAACTCCCGGTCATGCGTGATCTCGCGTGAGGTGGGGAGTATCTTCTCGCGAGAGCTAGGTCGGGATCCCTCCAGGTCCGCCTCCGTGGTGAGGAGGGGGAGGAGGAGAAGGAGGCGGAGGCGGAGGGAGGAGGAGGAGGCCCCGTCGCGGCCTCCGCCGCCGCCAACGGGGCTGTCCCTGTAGCTCCCGATGGAGTTTGAGGTCGTGAAGCCGCCGCCGAGCTCTGCCCCGGCGAGACGAGGCGCCTCCGTCGCCGAGCCGCGCGGTCGCGGGGCCCCCGGGAGCGGCCCTTAGCGACCCCACCCGGGCCCCCTCAGGTAGGGCGGGGGCGGGCACGATGCGGCTCGGGCCCCAGCCCGGGTCCTCGGTCCCCGGCGGTCGGGCGGGAGACTGGTCTCAAGCCGTGGCCTCTGTGTTGTTGTCTCCGATGCTCCGAGGGTTGGTAACTGAGGGCCGCACCTGACACCCGGACGGGGCCCGGAGTCCCGGGGCGGAGGAGGCCCCTCGCCCCGGTTGGGCTTTTTGGTACCGAGCGCCTGGCGCAAATGGCCACCTCCCGTCGACACCGGCCGGGGGGACGCTTCAGCCCCTAAGGAACCCATCCAAGCAAAGGGCAGGCTTCCCTCTCCCTTTTCTACACCAGTTAGTAAGAGTGGGGTTGGAGGTGGTCCTCGAAACCAAGTCCTCTCCTAGCTTTTCGGCTCTCTGCCCTGGGGCTTCCCGAGATGCAGGGATGGTGGAAGCGACTGAGTGTTAAATAGGGACCCCGGCCAAACAATGCCCTGGGAGGGCTTAACCTCCTGGGAGGCAGAGGGCCCGACCTGAGTGGTTGCAGAGTGGTGGTGACGGAGCAATGGCATAAAACAGCCAGGGAATTCTGCTCTGGTTTTCTTCTTTCCCTGTTTCATTTTTCCTTCTTGGGGAAGCCTCTTAAGGAGACTCTTCCACCATCTTAGAAGAATGGTAGAAAGCATCTTTGTTTCTCAGAAGCAGCTCTACTTTTCTCTGTTCTTAGCTTTCAGGAAGGGAGAAGATGGGGGTAGGTAGCTGTCATTTCCATCCTTGGAATCACAGAACAGTTTAAGATACCGGCAGACAGAACCTTAACATCAAAATAGTCTCAAATAATCACTGACATAAAGTAGATCTCATTTCATGATTCCTACCCTCCTTTTTTTTTTTTTTTTTAATAACCACCTAGGTTCCCTTTTAATTCCTACTCTCCCCTTAGCTAGGCCCCTTCTTTTTAATTCCTATTCTCCTCCCACCAGCTGTGATTAGAATGACTTTGTATCCCAACTAAAGTGTTTAAGTAATCTTTTTTCCGTTTTTGTATTTGTCAAACTTAAGTTCGGGTAGGAACTTTTGAGTAACCTGAGAATGTTGCTACACTAAATTGATACACTCAAAAGCAGAGAAAGAAATATTTTAGTTAGCTTTTGTGCAGCCTGTTTATAGTTTTAAGCATACAAATTTAGTTGTGGGTTCTTGAAACAGTAAGACAAGTTCATGGATTTTTAAAAATCTGTCTAAAGAGCTACACCACTGTTCTAACATAACATCCTTTTCTTCTGTTGTTTACTTCCACATTCAGTTCTTGAAGAAGTGGATGCCATTACATCCTGTCAAAGACCGTCTTTCAGTATTGCCATTTTTGTTGATTTGGAAATTGACGTTTTCCAAATTTTTAGAGTTTGGAAAATAGCTGGAAGGATAAAATATTAAACATGTTTTAGACATGTTTAGAAAAAAGCAGATGTTATAATTCAAATGTGCACCTATTTGAGAACTTAATTGCAGTCATGTTCATTAGTGGATTCTTTGAGTTATTCTTGATCTGTTATTACTGTTGGGTTAACCTGACATGTAAGAGTTATGTCCTTTGTTCATATGTTTTAATTATTTCACTTTGTGATTTTGTAATTTGCTGTGTATTCCAGTTTGAGGAAAAAAAAAAAATTCTTTTGGGAGGGAAAGCATTTTTGTTTCCATGGAATTTTATATTTGGGAACACAACTTTCGCATTGTATGCAATATCAAAGAAGGCTAAATAAACTTACAATCAGATCTCATTATAATAAGTACTTGTTTATAGTTTTGTTTGAAATAGATTGAAGTTTCATTTTCTGTTGATGGGAAAATGGAAGCATGTAGTATAATAAAGCTAGCTGAAAATTTAATGTTGTAAGCCTAGCCTCATAAATGTTAAGTAACATCTTTATGATCCTCAAGTTTTTTAGTTTTATGAAAACCTTCCTAAGTGTAGATATCGCTTTAATCTCACATTTTTGATAAAAGTTAGTTTTGATTATTACTTTGTAAGTACTCTAGAGTCGCACTGTCCAGTACTAGCTAATAGCTACATGTGACACGAGCACTTGAAATGTGGCTGGTGTGAATTGAGATGTGCCATAAATGTAAAATACATGTTAGGTTTTGAGACAGTCCAAATAATAAAAAGAATTTATAATTTCTTACATTGATTACATGTTGAAATGATATTTTGGATAAATTGGGTTAAATAAATTATCATTAAAATTAATTTCACATGTTTTTCCCTGCCTTATTGTGACTACTAGATATTTTAAGTTACTTGTGACTCACATTATATTTCTACTGGACAGTACTGTTCTAGAGTATCCCTACTCTTCCAAGAAATAAATCATCTGTATAGAAGTAGACACATGAAAGCCAAAAATTTCCTGGTAGATTATCTTCTTATAATCAGAATAACCAAAAGGCTAAAGACTTTGATGATGTGACGAGTAAAGTTATCCAGTGGTCATTGTTTAATAGGCATAAGGGAGTAAGTTCTGTCTCAAAGTATTTTTCAAGTTGTCATGACTAAAGTAGTAAAACTTTATTGGTTATATTAATTAAAATAGAAAATTATTCCTTTACTGTTCTAATAGAAGGCATTGAAAGTGAAATGTCATACTTATTAAAAAACTGAGTTCAACAACATAGTGGATTTTAGAAGTAAAACTTGGGTCATGTCTTGTCTAACATACACTAAAGCACATATAATAGCAGTCTTTAAAATAGTAATTCAGTTCCTTTTTTTCAGTTCTTTTTGTATGTTTGAATGCTGAGTTTTAGAACTTAGAGATTATTTTCATTGGTTTTGTTAGTTTTATAGAGTAAGATCTAAATTGTACCTATGATGCTTTAAATATAATTTTTTAAGTCCAGAACTACTGTTTTTAAGGTTTCTGAATTGAGAAGTGCTGTTACAGTCCATTAAAGTAGCTTAAATTTCTCACATGGGTGAACTAAAATGAAAACAATGAATGTGTTAATTAACAGACCTGAGCCCTAATGTTTACATCTTCATAAAGAGAATTGTAAAATGCTTTATTTTTTTATTATGCAGTAGTGAATGAGGCATAAACCTTAACCTGGTATTTTAAAATCGAGTTTCGTAGTCCTGGACTACTTGTATAACATCATGGTAGACTAGTAACAGAAAATGAAAGTACTTAGCTGATAAGCAGTTCGCTTTTAATAAAGCAATTTCTAATTTGCATCATACAAGAGATGTCTATTATTCTTCCTTTTTTATGAGTTTATATTCATAGCAAGGAACTTATAGCCTGAAAACTTGAGTAAAATTTCGTTTAAGGTCTCTCTCAGTGTTTCTCACTCCTAGGCTTTATCTTGTTATTCTTCTTCAGTTTTAGTAACTGAAATTAATACAAATAGTTTAATTTGAATTTAACTTGTTTTTATTAAGTAGTCCCTTTATATATCTAGAGGTATGGGCTTTTAAAGCTATTTTATCTCTTAGATGGTAAAGCGTCTGTCTACAATGCCGGAGACCTGGGTTTGATCCCTGGGTCGGGAAGATCCCCTGGAGAAGGAAATGGCAATCCACTCCACTACTATTGCTTGGAAAATCCCATGGACAAAGGAGCCTGGTAGGCTACAGTCCATGGGGTCACAAAGAGTCGGACACGACTGAGCGACTTCACTTATCTCAATTTGAGGTGTTCGGGGAGTATCTTTAGGATGGATATTTACTTCACTATTAAATATAAATGTTATTAGCAATTTAAATTTCCACAGATTCAAATAAATTGCTATGTATATCTTAGCTTGTCATGGTTCATTTAGATACTTTTAAAAAATTATAAAAACAGTAGGCTCTTTCTCATTTTTGATAATTATAAAAATATTTTCTAGGTAGACATTTACTGGGTGCTTTTGAAAGGAATAAAAGCCAATTTTGTCATCACTAAACATTTTAGTGTTTTAGAGAAAATTTTGTCTATTGTAATCGAGGCATCTAGAATATATTTACAGTGGTACTGAGGAAAAACATTTTAAAAGGTCAAATCATTTCTTATAAGGAAAGTTCAGTTTTAATTTTTCTGTCAGAAAGTTAGAATCTGACACATAACAGAAGGAGAATTTGGTATATTTTTTTTTTCTTTCAAAGATATTAATTTGATTTCTACTAGAAATTAAATTTCTCAGTATTAATTATATGAAAACATCTGGTATTCTTAAACCTAGTAACACATATGGGATATTATAAAACTATAAAGTGAATCCTGGAATAATATGGAACACTTCAAAATTAGTAGGTGAAAATGGCATTGTTAGTTCAGTTCAAACTTAATGGCTTTTCACCCCCCCCCCCATTAACTTTAATGTAAAGCATTTCAGGATAATCTTGGAAAACTAAATAAGGAAAGAGTATTTGCTGCTAGTTTCCTATTACCCAGTGGCCCATGATACCTAACCCACAGAATTAGCATTTCCAAACAGGTGGCCATTATGAAAAAAATGGAGTGACTTGCTTTGATAAACATTTTATCAGTTCAAGTCATTAGCTAGATTAGGACTCTCAGTACTAGATTTAACATAAAATTCATCCTTCCTTACAGGGCTTTTCCTTGTACAATTCCACAGTCCAGAACACTGAACATTAAAAATGTTGAGAATAGTTTCAAGGTGTGATGTGTTCACCTGCTTAGTCCTCTTTAAAGTTGAAAGCAAACTGTTTTTAAGGTTGACGACATTGATAGATGTGGAAATGTGAGAGTGTAATGTGTAAAATAAATATAACTTGCAAGATTTGGCTAGTTTGAAAATAAAGTTATTATATACTTTACATTGGAGCTGTTTGAGGAAAAGTTTGTGTAGGGGGCTTTTTACTTGGCAACTTTGGTCTTTCATTTTTACCAAGATACATTTTAAAACCTTAGTTTTTGTGAACATAAAAGGCACAATAAAGGTTAATAGAATACTTCATTTCGGCTTGGGGTTATTGAGAATCAGTTATATACTTTTCTATCCTGAATCTTATTACATTTTTAAACATAATTTTTGTGGTACTCATATATTTGTGTTGGTAAACATTCTTATGAAATAAAAGTATTGGCTGTTTAATTGCCCTAAATACCTAAATTTCTTGTTCACCAGAGAGCCTCTGTCAGACTTATGTAAGTTTTGAATTGGAAGATGAAGAAAACTTGTGAATGTAGTGTTCAAGTTAGATATCTAAAGATTTTAAATTAGATGTTTTGATACTGAATATTTTAGTTTATTAAAAATTATAGAACATTTTAATCTTAGGAATAAGAAAAGAATCACTGTCATTTTTTCCCCCATGTACCTTTTAATCATATGCATATATAAAGATAGAAATTTATGCAGTTGACCCTTGAATAATGTTGGGATTAATCCACATATAAATTATATTTTTATATTATATATTATATATATAAATTATATATTATAACTTATAAATTAAATATTATAATATCCTATCTGTGGTTCCTCTGCATCTGTGGATTTAGTCAACGATGTACTATGTAGTACTGAGTATTTACCACTGAAAAATACCTATGTGTAAGTGGACCTGGGTAGTTCAAGCCTATGTTGTTCAAGGGTCAACTGTATTTTGCTGTTTTTCTACTTAGAATTATCAGATAATAATTTATTTTATTCTTCTAAATCTTGCTCCTTGGACCTGATGGTTTTTGGTTTTATATGTGTGTGTGTGTGTGTATCACTGAATGGTATGTTTTGTCAAAAATATTATAGGGAACTACATTCAATTCACCAGGCTTCCCTGGTGGCTCATAGACAGTAAAGCATTTGCCTGCAATGCGGGAGACCTGGGTTCGATCCCTGGGTTGGGAAGATTTCCTGGAGAAGGAAATGGCAACCCACTCCAGTATTCTTGCCTGAAAAATTCTATGGACGATGGAGCCTGGTAGGGTACAGTCCATGGGGTCGCAAAGAGTTGGACATGACTGAGCCACTTCACTTCACTTCACATTCAATTCAAGATTTGTCATTTCTTTTTTTTTTTTTTAACTTTGGTACTATTATTTTAAGGTTGGCATTATTCATTTGTGGACAAACAACTCTGTCATTACAGTTTTCTTTCATACTTTTTTAGTGCCTTAGCCTCATAGTGAAGTCCTTACCAGAGAGTTCCTCTTTTGCGAAGTTGCCAACTTGAATCCTCAACTGATTTGGTCATTCAGGTGGCAAAGCTGTTCCTTCACTCCTGACTCATTGTGATTGTGTTTGGATCAATACTTCCAGAGTTCACTAATTCTTGGATCATAATACATTTGGTGGTAGTAGATATCCAAAGGAAACACTTAAAAAAATTAATTCTAAAAATGAAATTGTAAAAATTCTAAAAAATTCTAAAATTTTAAAATTTCATTTTTACAAAAGGAAATTCTAAAAATGAAACTGTAATCTGTTTATTTGATGTGGTCATTAAGAAAAATACATGGAAGCTTTGATGAGCAACTGATATAAATAGTTGAAAGGAACACTGTTAGGATATTGTTTCTAGCCACAAAGTTTTCAGAAATTTAATTAATCCAGCAAATAGATGTAAAGAAAAGATGTTAAAAGTGTATCGAATTGTTCAAAAGTGTTTTTTTACATTTTGAAGCTGTGATGGTTGACTTAAGCAGTTAACCCTTGAAAGGTGAATGATGAATATGTGGTTAATTCTTACTTTTGTCCATTTCCAGCTTACAAAACACTACACAGCAAATAATGATCTGCTAGACTGCTAACCCGAGCATCCAGCTTCCACAATGCCTGTGCAGGCAGCTCAATGGACAGAATTTCTGTCCTGTCCAATCTGCTATAATGAATTTGATGAGAACGTGCACAAACCCATCAGTTTAGGTTGTTCACACACTGTTTGCAAGACCTGCTTGAATAAACTTCACCGAAAAGCTTGTCCTTTTGACCAGACTGCCATCAACACAGACATTGATGTGCTTCCTGTCAACTTCGCACTTCTCCAGTTAGTTGGAGCCCAGGTAACCTTTCAGGATTTTACCAATTTGATATAAGTAATAATTATAGAACTTTGTTCATTATGGGATACAAAATATGTTTAGGGATATTCAAGGCATAAAAAATACTCCGCATACTTGATTTGTATTACTCCATAAATGATTTTCTTTAGATAATGTCATAAATCTTTATGCAAAACTAGAAATTCCATGTAGTTATATATGTCTTTGTATTCACTACTGTGGTCAACACTTAATGTTTTTAAGTGATTTTGGTGGATAAGAAACATTTTTGTATAAGCATGTATAAATATTTAGTCATTAGGTGATAATGAAAAGAAATATAATCAAAGCTTTAGCCGGAGATCAATCATCTAGATAGAACCCTTAAGTGGAGGTTTTTTGATTTTCCTTAAAACTTCGCTTGACTTTTAGGATGATGTTATAATAAAAAAATAGATCTATATAGGTATGTATACATATATAAGATGGATATATAGAAAACTAATTTTTAGAGTATCAGTAACAAATTCTGCAGTTTCTGCTTATGTGCATATGCTATAAAAATAACATTTCTTATTTATCATTTTACTGAATCAGCAAGACCCTAGATTTATAATAATTTCTATTTAATAAGGGCTTACTTCATTTTAGGTATGCTGGTAAACAGTCCACATCTATTATTATCTTGTCATAGCTCTTCAGGTAGTTATTATCCCCATTTTACAGGTGAGGAGGAAGATGAAATTCTGTACATCATGTACTACATATTTTAATACTACAGTTTTAGTACTACATTTGAAAGCAAGAAAGTAAGGATTTTTCTGATTAATCACTTCTTAGAAAATTCAGTGAGTTAAAATACTCCATTCTTTTAGTGTCTTGATACTTGAGGTTTTTCTTTTAAAACAATTTCTTTTCACTGTTTATAATCCATTTAGACTCTGTGAAATCAAGACAAATCTATATTCAACAATGTGTCATAATTAGCAATTTTTTTCTTAAGGGTGCGTAAAATAATGGTGCCTTTTGCAGGCAGTGGCATCTTAGATCCAATAAAATACTGTAGATTATATGTAATAAGACTAAGCTATCATTTATTTAGCATCTGCTATAGATCAGGTGGAGCTTCCTTGGTAAAGAATCCACCTGCAATTCAGGAGACCTGATTCAGTTCCTGGGTTGGGAAGTTCCCCTAGAGAAGGGATAGGCTACCCACTCCAGCATTCTTGGGCTTCCTTGGTGGCTCAGATGGTATCCGCCTGCAGTGTGGGAGACCTGGATTCGATCCCTAGGTTGTGAAGATCCCCTGGAGGAGGGCATGGCAACCCACTCCAGTATTCCTGCCTAGAGGATCCCCATGGACAGAGGGGCCTGGCGGGCTACAGTGAATGGGGTTGCAAAGAGTTGGACATGAGTGAACGACTGAGCACATGGCACATAGGTCAGACATTGTGTTTTTCTTTTACCTAAAAATGTTCTCTCAGTTGGTCCTTAAATTATCTTGCACGTCTTTACGTGACTTCCATTACCTTTTCAGCCTCAGCTCCTGTACTATCCTCAGTCTTTCCGCTTAAGCCACTCTGGCCTACTAACCAGATACACCAAACATATTGTTAGATACACCAAATATATTCCCAACTGAGGGCTTTTGCACTGAGTGCTGTTTTGACTAAGATACTCATTTCTTTATTCAGATGTCAAGATTCACAAGGAAGCCTGTCCTGACCACCCTTGTTCAAATTGCAGTCCCCCTCCAATACTCTAAAATCCTCCTTATCTTTGCTGTATAACTTTTACTGATCATCTTCTGTCATGCTATTTAATTGTTTTTATTTATCAGCCATGTGTTCTCTTTACTAGAATGTAAGCTATGGCAAGAAATGTTTTGCCTGTTTTGCTCACTGATAGATGCCTAGTGCCTAAAACTGCTTGGCACATGGTAAGCACTCCATGAATATAAATACTTGTTGGATTGAACTGAGTTTTCAAATGGCACAATTAGATAGGGATTTTCATCTTCATATTGCAGGTAGAGAAACCATGACTTGGAACAGTTAAATAATTTATTAAAGATTATTTGTAGAAATTAAAGAGCTGACCAACATTTTACCCAAGCTTTGACCTTTCATTGAGAACAAGGTGGGGCAGATCATAAAAAATATAGTAAGTTATATGGGAAAAAGGTGTTAAGGGGGGAACGTTCTCCCTTTTTTCCTACTTTTTATTTTGAAATGCCTTTTTTTTTTTTAATTGCAAGAAGCAGTACACAGAGAACCTGTATGACTTTCTTAGCCTCTCCTAATGTTAGCACTTTTCTGAGTTATAGCATTGTTATCCCCAAGGAATAACATGGATACAGTACAATTAGTTACCACCTTTTTTTCCCTCTCAGTAATTCACCCAATTCATACTGTTAAGTATGATATCTTTGGTTCTTAGAAAGCAGTTTGTCTAGGTACTTGGCTTTAATTTTACTTAAACTTGTTTGATGTGTCTGTATTAGAAGTTTATGCTCACCAAGATTATCATCAAATGTAAAGTTAACAATTGCATGAATTAGAGGAATGTATTTCTTCAGGTTTTTTTTTTTCGTTTTTAGGTACCAGATCATCAGTCAGTAAAGTTAAGTAATTTAGGTGAGAACAAACACTATGAGGTTGCAAAGAAATGTGTTGAAGATTTGGCGCTCTACTTAAAACCACTAAGTGGAGGTAAAGGTAAGTATTTTTATGGGTGAGTAGGCCTTGGTAACACATTAACTTTGAAATACTTGATGTTGATACTCTATTAAATGTTTTTTTGTTTTGAAAAATGAGATTGCTTGGAGAGAACATGGACATCTTTTTGACTGAGAACGTTATATATTTTTTGGAGATAGTATTGCTATTAATTTAAGAATTCATCAGATATGTTGAGATTTATACATTGTTTATGTTAAACTAATGGTGCTATAGCAGAATATTAGCTTTAAAGAATCCTACTAAGACAATTTCATGTATTTATTCAGTCGTTTATTAAATTTTAGGAGCACTTACAGTGGCTAGGGTCTTCCTGGACCCCACAGTCCATTGATTAGATGGGCAAAGAAGTTCAGTAAGTGAAATGACAGAAATAGAATTCTGTTTTATCGCTACATCTTCAGTAACTAGCAGGTCGTAGATGTAATACAAAGATGAGTGAATGAATTAATGAAATATTTATTTTGCATGTGCTCTATGTTTTGCACTGTTGGATATTTTGGACCTAGTGACTTCCTTGAGAAGTGTATCCTATCTCCCTCATTCATTCATGGAGCAGATACTTAAAGAGCGTGTACTCAGTACCAGGCACTTACTAAAAACATGTAGTTAAAATGTCTGCCCTTATAGCCCTTATGTTTTGGAAAAAGAAAGTATAGTAAAAACATTGTATAGTATGTTATAAATGATATTTGCTGTCAAAAGAAAACAGTACAGTTAAATGGATCAGAAATGTCATAGGGGAAAAGGTGGGTTGCAATTTTAAACAAGGTGATTAGTGTAGACCTTGTTAAGATGGTAGCTTCTGAACTTGAGATGAAAGAGATGAAGCAGTTAACCATGTAGGTTCCTAGGAAAAGACTGTTCCAGGCAGAGGAAATAGCAAAGTCCCCAAGACATGCGTATTGTCTTCAAAGAACAACAATAGGAAAGTGTGCCTGGAGCAAAGTGTGTGAGGGTATGGGGTAGATGAAAGCATTATGGGGTAGAAGAAAAGAAATGGTGAGACCAGATGATGTACAGACTTGCAGCCCTTTTTAAAGACTTGAACTTTTACTCTGAGTGAAATTGGGGAATTACTCTAGGGTTTTGAGCAGAGAAGTGACATGGTGACTAATGGTGAAAGGGTCACCCTAGCTGCTCTGTTGAGAATTCAGTGCAGAAGGGCAGGGTTGGCACCAGGGTATTGGTTAATAGGCTAATTAGACAGGGTTAGTAGCAGTGGAGGTAGTGCAAAGTAGATAGTCTGGATGATTTTTGACATAGAGTCAAAAGGATTTCCTAAATTATTGGATGTGGGGCATGAGACAAAGATCTGAGTCAAGTGTGATTCTTGAGTTTTGGGGCCTGAGTACCTGGAAAGAGAAGTTACCATCAACTTAGACAAGGGTGCAGGTCAGTCAGGTTTAGGTAAGAAGATCAAGAGTTCAGTCTTGGTTATGTTGAATTTGGTTATATCAAATCTTCACTTCGATGCTATTGGGTAACTGGTAAATGTATGTTAAGGACTAGGTATCAGTTGAGTTCAGTTCAGTCGCTCAGTCGTGTCCAACTCTTTTCAACCCCGTGAATCGCAGCATGCCAGGCCTCCCTGTCCATCACCAACTCCCGGAGTTCACTCAGACTTGCATCCATCAAGTCAGTGATGCCATCCAGCCATCTCATCCTCGGTCGTCCCCTTCTCCTCCTGACCCCAATCCCTCCCAGCATCAGAGTCTTTTCCAGTGAGTCAACTCTTCGCATGAGGTGGCCAAAGTATTGGAGTTTCAGCTTTAGCATCATTCCTTCCAAAGAAATCCCAGGGCTGATCTCCTTCAAAATGGACTGGTTGGATCTCCTTGCAGTCCAAGGGACTCTCAAAGAGTCTTCTCCAACATCACAGTTCAAAAGCATCAATTCTTCAGCACTCAGCCTTCTTCACAGTCCAACTCTCACATCCATACATGACCATTGGAAAAACCATAGCCTTGACTAGACAGACCTTAGTCGGCAAAGTAATGTCTCTGCTTTTGAATATGCTATCTAGGTTGGTCATAACTTTTCTTCCAAGGAGTAAACGTCTTTTAATTTCATGGCTGCAATCACCATCTGCAGTGATTTTGGAGCCCCCCAAAATAAAGTCTGACACTGTTTCCACTGTTTCCCCATCTATTTCCCATGGAGTGATGGGACCGGATGCCATGACCTTCGTTTTCTGAATGTTGAGCTTTAAGCAAACTTTGTCACTCTCCTCTTTCACTTTCGTCAAGAGGCTTTTTAGCTCCTCTTCACTTTCTGCCATAAGGGTGGTGTCATCTGCATATGTGAGGTTATTGATATTTCTCCTGGCAATCTTGATTCCAGCTTGTGAGCTTCCTCCAGCCCAGCGTTTCTCATGATGTACTCTACACATAAGTTAAATAAGCAGGGTGACAATATACAGCCTTGACGTACTCCTTTTTCCTATTTGGAACCAGTCTGTTGTTCCACGTCCAGTTCTAACTGTTGCTTCCTGACCTGCATACAGATTTCTCAAGAGGCAGGTCAGGTGGTCTGGTATTCCCATCTCTCTCAGAATTGTCCACAGTTTCTTGTGATCCACACAGTCAAAGGCTTTGGCATTGTCAATAAAGCAGAAATAGATGTTTTTCTGGAACTCTCTTGCTTTTTCCATGATCCAGCGGATGTTGGCAATTTGATCTCTGGTTCCTCTGCCTTTTCTAAAACCAGCTTGAACATCTGGAACTTCACAGTTCACGTATTGCTGAATCCTGGCTTGAAGAATTTTGAGCATTACTTTACTAGCATGTGAGATGAGTGCAATTGTGCTGTAGTTTGAGCATTCTTTGGCATTGCCTTTCTTTGGGATTGGAATGAAAACTGACCTTTTCCAGTCCTGTGGCCACTGCTGAGTTTTCCAAATTTGCTGGCATATTGAGTGCAGCACTTTCACAGTATCATCTTTCAGGATTTGAAACAGCT
This sequence comes from Oryx dammah, assembly GCF_014754425.2. NCBI lineage: Eukaryota > Metazoa > Chordata > Mammalia > Artiodactyla > Bovidae > Oryx > Oryx dammah. The sequence goes on along the minus strand of NW_024070209.1, from coordinate 92,911,571 downwards.
CAACTGGAATTCCATCACCTCCACTAGCTTTGTTTGTAGTGATGCTTTCTAAGGCCCACTTGACTTCACATTCCAGAATGTCTGGCTCTAGATGAGTGATCACACCATCGTGATTATCTGGGTTGTGAAGATCTTTTCTGTACAGTTCTTCTGTGTGTTCTTGCCACCTCTTCTTAATATCTTCTGCTTTTGGTAGGTCCATACCATTTCTGTCCTTTATCGAGCCCATCTTTGCATGAAATGTTCCCTTAGTATCTCTGATTTTCTTGAAGAGATCTGTGCTACTGCTGCTGCTAAGTCACTTCAGTCGTGTCCGACTCTGTGTGACCCCATAGACGGCAGCCCACCAGGCTTCTCCGTCCATGGGATTTTCCAGGCAAGAGTACTGGAGTGGGTTGCCATTGCCTTCTCCGAAGAGATCTCTAGTCTTTCTCTTTCTGTTCTTTTCCTCTATTTCTTTGCATTGATCGCTGAAGAAGGCTTTCTTATCTCTTCTTGCTATTCTTTGGAACTCTGCATTCAGATGCTTATATCTTTCCTTTTCTTCTTTGCTTTACGCTTCTTTTCTTTTCACAGCTATTTGTAAGGCCTCCCCAGACAGCCATTTTGCTTTTTTGCATTTCTTTTCCATGGGGATGGTCTTGATCCCTGTCTCCTGTACAATGTCACAAACCTCATTCCATAGTTCATCAGGCACTCTATCTATCAGATCTAGGCCCTTAAATCTGTTTCTCACTTCCACTGTATAATCATAAAGGATTTGATTGAAGTCATACCTGAATGGTCTAGCGGTTTTCCCTACTTTCTTCAATTTAAGTCTGAATTTGGTAATAAGGAGTTCATGATCTGAGCCACAGTCAGCTCCCGGTCTTGTTTTTGCTGACTGTATAGAGCAAGGATTTGGAGATCGTGAATATAGGCAACACTAGAGGATTTGCTACAAAACGGAGGAAAGACATGGTGCAGAGGGGTAGTGGTAAAGGGATGAATACCAAGATTTATTTTTCAGATGTATAAAATAACAGTATGCTGTTCTTACTGTGTGTTGATGCAAATGATCAAGTAGAAAGAGGACAATTGATGTAGGAGAGAGGGAAGAATTGCTGGAGCAGTATCTTTTAGTTGAAAAGGATATTGGATTTAAGATATTGTCCTGGAGCTGTGTTCTAAATGTCTTGTATATAGTAAGACAAAACAAAACTGTTGTTCATTGTTACTTTTAGATTTAACTTTTATTTATCTCCAAATTTATCTTCAATGGTTTTTGTAAAGATGAAGAATAGACTAAGAAAACCCAAATTGCTGTCTTTTGTGGGACACATAAAACCCAGAGAACAGGATACCCAAATAAAATTTGAGGCAATTAAAATTTAGACTCCAGTTACCACAGAATAGTAATAAACAGGGACAGAACATTGATTGTCAAAAAAGGAAAGTACCTTTTAAGGAACTCATTAGGAATTGTGGCTTAATAGTTGAATACTAGGTATTTTTATTAAATAGATAATGAAATTGACTTTTTATTTCTATTGAAAAAAACTGTAGTTTCCTTTTTCTTGAAGGTGTAGCTAGTTTGAACCAGAGTGCACTGAGCCGTCCAATGCAAAGGAAACTAGTGACACTTGTAAACTGTCAGCTGGTGGAAGAAGAAGGTCGTGTAAGAGCCATACGAGCAGCCCGTTCACTTGGAGAAAGGACTGTAACGGAACTAATATTACAGCACCAGAACCCTCAGCAGTTGTCTGCCAACCTATGGGCTGCTGTCAGGGCTCGAGGATGCCAGTTTCTAGGTCCAGGTAAGATAGATCACTGTCTTATTGGCTATCAGGGCTAGTGGGTGCCAGTTTCTGGGAGTAGGTGAGACTGCTCTGATTTATACATACAAATTTTAACAGAATGAAAGATAAACTTTATTTTTTTTTAATTTTTATAGTAACCACCCTACCTTGGGGTGCTTAACGTGTTTGTTTTTGCTGCTCTGGGTCTTCATTGCAGCACACAGGTTTTCTCTAGTTATAGCATATGGGCTTTTCTTGTTGTGCAGCATGGGCTTAAGTTGCCCCACATCATGTGGGATCTTAGTCCCTAGTCAGGAATCAAACCCATGTCCCCTGCACTGGAAAGTGGATTGTTAACCACTGGACTACCAGGGAAGTCCCAACTAGTTTTTATTAATCATAACATATATGATGAACAGTGCTATAGTGTTTTTGAATAAATTTCTTGTTTAATTCTCAACAGTCTTTAAGTGACACAGACCCAACTTTACAAATTAGAAAACTGAATTAGAGGCCTAATATTGCACACGTAGTAAGTAAAGGAAAAATAAACTTTCTTTTTATGAAGAAAATTAAAAGTTCATGATTGTCTTTAAAATTGGGAAACAGAAAAATTATTGGAAAAAATGAGAATCACCAGAGTATATTTCTTTTATAGTTACCATCAACTGCATTCTTTTTTTAAAAAATCTTTACCTATACCAAGGTTATGAAATACTTTTCTGTGATATCTTTTTGTTTTACCTTTCTGATTTAGAACTATATAGGCTAGGAAGAATTTATTTGTGTTAAGGAAACTTTTTAAGTGGCATTGGGACTACTGGATAGACATGTGGAAAAAGATAAAGTTGGATGTATTTGTTTTTTTTTTCTTTTTGCATGAATGTATTTCTTAAATTTTAAATTTTAAATAGGTTAGAAATACTTATGATTAAAAAATAAATTATATTTAATAAAAACGTAAAACTCAACATTCACAAAACTAAGATCTTGGCATCCAGCTACATCATTTCATGATAGATAGATGGGGAAAAAAATGGAAACAGTGACAGACTTTATTTTCTTGGGGTCCAAAATCACTGTGGATGGTGACTGCAGCCATGAAATTAAAAGATGCTTGTTCCTTGTAAGAAAAGCTTTGACAAACCTAGACAGTGTATTGAAAAGCAGAGACATCACTTAGCCGTCAAAGGTCCATATAGTCAAAGCTCTGATTTTTCCAGTAGTCATGTATGGATGACTCTGAGAGTTGGACCATGGCTGTGCACAAGAATTGATGCCTTTGAACCATGGTGCTGAGAAAGACTCAATTGAGAGTCCCTTTGACAGCAGGGAGATCAAACTAGTTAATACTAAAGGAGATCAACCCTGAATTGGAAGGACTGATGCTGAAACTGAAACTTCAGTACTTTGGCCACCTGATGAGAAAAGCCAACTCAGTGGAAAAGACCTGAACTGGGAAAGATTGACGGCAGGAGGAGAATGGGATGATAGAGGATGAGATGGTTGGATGGCATCACCAACTCAGTGGACATGAGTTTGAACAAACTCTGGGAGATAGTGAAGGACAGGGAAGCCTGGTATGCTGCAGTCTGTGGGGTTAAAAAGAGTCAGGTGTAACTGAGTGACTCAACAACAATAAATGTGAACAGAAGAGTGAAATCTTTATAACCCAGAAGTAGGAAATACTCTTTTCTTTGGCTCCGAAACCAGAAGCAATTACAGAAAAGATTGCTATTTGACTATATAATTTTTAAAAATTAAAGCCTCATAAGAAAAGTAAGATGAAAGATGATGCTGTGAAAGTGCTACACTCTGTGCCAGCAAATTTGGAAAACTCAGCAGTGGTCACAGGACTGGAAAAGGTCAGTTTTCATTCCAATCCCAAAGAAATGCAGTGTCAAAGAATGCTCTAACTACCGCACAATTGCACTCATCTCACATGCCAGTAACGTAGTGCTCAAAATCCTCGAAGCCAGGCTTCAGCAATACATGAACCGTGAACTTCCAGATGTTCAAGCTGGTTTTAGAAAAGGCAGAGGAACCAGAGATCAAATTGCCAACATCCGCTGGATCATGGAAAAAGCAAGAGAGTTCCAGAAAAACATCTATTTCTGCTTTATTGACAATGCCAAAGCCTTTGACTGTGTGGATCACAAGAAACTGTGGACAATTCTGAGAGAGATGGGAATACCAGACCACCTGACCTGCCTCTTGAGAAATCTGTATGCAGGTCAGGAAGCAACAGTTAGAACTGGACGTGGAACAACAGACTGGTTCCAAATAGGAAAAGGAGTACGTCAAGGCTGTATATTGTCACCCTGCTTATTTAACTTATGTGTAGAGTACATCATGAGAAACGCTGGGCTGGAGGAAGCTCACAAGCTGGAATCAAGATTGCCAGGAGAAATATCAATAACCTCACATATGCAGATGACACCACCCTTATGGCAGAAAGTGAAGAGGAGCTAAAAAGCCTCTTGACGAAAGTGAAAGAGGAGAGTGACAAAGTTTGCTTAAAGCTCAACATTCAGAAAATGAAGATCATGGCATCCGGTCCCATCACTCCATGGGAAATAGATGGGGAAACAGTGGAAACAGTGTCAGACTTTATTTTGGGGGGCTCCAAAATTACTGCAGATGGTGACTGCAGCCATGAAATTAAAAGACGCTTACTCCTTGGAAGGAAAGTTATGACCAATCTAGACAGCATATTCAAAAGCAGAGATATTACTTTGCCAGCAAAGGTCCGTCTAGTCAAGGCTATGGTTTTTCCAATGGTCATGTATGGATGTGAGAGTTGGACTGTGAAGAAGGCTGAGTGCTGAAGAATTGATGCTTTTGAACTGTGGTGTTGGAGAAGACTCTTGAGAGTCCCTTGGACTGCAAGGAGATCCAACCAGTCCATCCTAAAGGAGATCAGCCCTGGGTGTTCATTGGAAGGACTGATGCTGAAGCTGAAACTCCAATACTTTGGCCGTCTCATGTGAATAGTTGACTTATTGGAAAAGACTCTGATGCTGGGAGGGATTGCGGGCAGGAGGAGAAGGGAACAACAGAGGATGAAATGGCTGGATGGCATCACTGACTCGATGGACATGAGTTTGAGTGAACTCTGGGAGTTGGTGATGGACAGGGAGGTCTGGCGTGCTGTGATTCATGGGCTCGCAATGAGTCGGAGACGACTGAGCGACTGAACCGAACTGAAGAAAAGTAAAAAAAAAAAAAAATGAGAAACTTAGGGAAATATTTATATAATATCACATACAAGGGGCTTATATAACTAATATATAATTGTGTTGTACTTAGCTGCTCAGTCATGTCTGACTCTGCAACCCCATGGACTGAACCTGTCACGTTCCTCTGTCCATGAGGATTATTCTCCAGGCAAGAATATTGTAGTGGGTTGCCATGTCCTCCTACAGGGGATCTTCCTAATCCAGGGATTGATCCCAGGTCTCCTGTATTGCAGGCGAATTCTTTACCGTCTGAGCCACCAGAAAAGCCCAATATATAATTAGGTACTTGTAAAAACTCACAAGAAAAATACCAACCACCCAATTAAAAAATTGACAAAAAATGCAAACAGACAATTCAAGGGAAAAAGTAATGTAAATGGCCCTCAAACATATAAAAAGATACTCAGTCTTTCTCATATTAAGAGAAATATACAATAAAATTACACTGAAATACCATTTCTCACCTGTCAGATTGGCCAGATTCAAAAGTCTGACAACTTTGTTGTCAAGCCTGTGGGAAAGCAGGTACTTTCATCCAGTAATAGTGGGAATGCAAAGTGGGGCAAACTATAGAGAGAGGAATTTGTCAGTACGTTACAAAATCATCTGCGCATCTACTCTTTGGCCCAGCAGTCCTTTTTCTAGCAATCTGTCCCATAAATATGGTGAAAAATATAGAATGTATAAAGTTTATAAAGCACTATTTATAATAGCAGACATCTAGAATGAACTTGAAAGTCTGAATAGGAGACTGGCTTAGTAAACTGCTATATATCCTTCCAGTGGATTGCCCTGCAACTGTTGAAAGGAATGAGGAAAATGTGTATAGTCTGCTGCCTATGATAACATAATATACATTATGTTAGAAAATAAGCAAGGTACAGAATAATGTGCTTATTGTAGGAAAGCAAACTTTTCTGTCGGAAAAGAAGAGACAACCATTTTCAAATTATTTGTTTATATTTTTCTAAAGAACATTGGTAGGAAAAGTTACAACATAATAAACATGTAGTCAGGAAGAACAGAGGGAATCCAGACAGGACCAGAAGCTAGACCTCTCTCAGTGTATCTTGATTTGTACTTTGCACCTGTGTAAAGGTTTTATGTAATTTTAAAACGATTTTTAGTAAATATATGAGTTTTAGGAATTTAAATAAAATTTTGAATAGAACAAAAAAATGCCTAAAAACAAAAAGCTAAATGTTATTTTGGCAGCATATTCATCAAGAATGAATTAATTCAGGTGATTCTAGAACACAGTGTTCTGATTTTTATATTCCTGGTATGATATATACTCCTAGATTGTATTCACTAGTCATACTGATATTGTTATTTTGAAACGAATTAGGATGCAGCAAGTAGTTCTGTTAATACTGTCGGAAACAAAGATTTTTGACATTTAAAAAGAGATATAAGTATGAAATCAAAGAGTTTATTTAAAACGCCTGCATCCTTAAATTTTAATTGGCAAATAAGTACAGACTCATTTATTTCTCTTTTTCTAGAAAATAAGTATTTCCTAACTGTACACTGTAAAGCCTTGAAAGGAATGAATAGCCATAGCACCCAGATAGCATTTTATACTAAAAGGAAGTAGGGCTCTTTGAATAAATGTCTTGTGCCAGTTCTATGGTAGAAAAAGTACAAGATGAGCCTGGGAAGTCTTGTGCTAGAAAGTAAAAAAGCTGTTGAAGACCATCAGAATCTTGTCAGAAGGGCACAGAATTTGAAAAGGCTCCCACTGGATAAAAGTGGGACAGTTGAAAACTTTAAATGAATAATGACTGAAGTGAATAAAAAACATAAAATGTGTAAAAGTCTGTGATCTGATAATGTTAGTACAGAAAAGATTAATTGGTTATTTTTGGCAGTTGCTACAACACCAGCACATTATGCTAAAAATTGGAAAAGGAATAGAAAAAAATCAAGCATGCTTATATCCTGCCTTTTTAAGTTACTTTCAAGGATAGTTTCTCAGAATTTTGAGGATAAGTTTCTCCTTTAGCAGAGTTCTAGCTAATAAATTTGGAAAAAAGAATGTTAAAGTTAGAAAAATCACATCAGGTGAATTAATAGGTCTAGGTAAGAATTACTATTGGCTGTTAAAACCAGTAGATGAAAAGTTAGTAAATGCAAAAGGCCTGAACCCACTGATGAATCTTGATATTACTAAAAGTGAGACATCTAGGTCTTATATACCTCTGTGATACACAGAATAAGAAGTATGCTTGCCCCCCCAAAACCCCCAAAAGCTAAAATCTTATTCCAAATCTAATCAAGTCTCAGTTTACATGAAATAAGGAGGATAAAGGCATACCATAGAAAAAGTGCAAAATTAGCAAAATTGAGAATGTGGGGTATTGTTTAGAAAAATGATTGTTTCTGCAATCAGTTATTTTGTTCTAAATGGGAGGGTGGGAGAGTGGTGAGAAACTAGTATAGGTTTTTCTTATTAAGCCTGAAGACATACAGACCAAAAGCTACATATGGACTTCGGCTGCTTACTCAAAGAAATCAACTGTAAGAGGAAATTTTGAGACAGTGGGAGAAAATACAGCATGGATTGGATATTAGATGATATCAAGGAAATATATTTCTTTTTTTAGACATGGTAATAGTGTTATGTTAATTTTTTAAGTGCTTACCTGTTAGAAATACATAATGAACTATTTAAGGATAAAATGCTATGTTATCTTGGATTTACTTCAAACCACTCTAGCTAGAACAAACTAGAGAAGTGGGTAATGAGTAGATGAACCCTTCCTGGCAGCAGCTGTATTATGAATGCATGTTATTTCTACTTTTGTATATGTTTTATTTTACATAATACAAAGTTAACTTGAAAAATAATTTTGAAAATCCATAGAAAGTGAAAGTGAAGTTGCTCAGTCGTGTCCGACTCTTTGCAACCCCATGGACTGTAGCCTACCATGCTCCTCCGTCCATGGGATTTTCCAGGCAAGAGTATTGGAGTGGGTGGCCATTTCCTTCTCCAGAGGATCTTCCCTATTTATATATCATTTGAGAATGCCACCTGTGGATATTTCCTCATGTTTATTTACCTTATCTAAGAAGCACTAGGTGGTGTGTTGGTTTAGTCGCTAGATCGTGTCTGATTCTTGTGACCCCATGGAGTGTAGCTAACTAGCCTTCTCTGTCCATGGGATTCTCCGGGAAGAATAATGGAGTGGGTTGCCATTTCCTTCTCCAAATCTTCCTGACCCAGGGACCCGCATCCCCTGCATTGCAGGCAGATTAACAGTGAGCCACCATGGAAACCTAAGAAGCACTAGACTAGTTATCAAATATCCTGTGTTCTGAAACTCAACAACAAAAAGATAATAAATAGCACAATTAAAAAATGGGCCAAGGGCTTAAATAAATATTTCTACATAGAAGATACATAGATGGCGAAAAAGTACACGAAAAGATGCTTAGTGTCATCAGTCATTAAAGAAATGCAAATCAGAATCAACATTGAGATACCATTTCATATCCACTAGCTTGTCCGTAATTTAAAAAGTGGAAAATAAAAGTGTTAATCGAGGATGTTAGGAACTTGGGAATGTAAAATGAGGCAGCCCCTGTGGAAAAACAATTTGGTGGTTCCTCAGAAATTTAAATGTAGAATTACCTTATGATCCGGCATTTCCACTCCTAGGTGTATACCCAAAGGAACTGAAAACAAGTAGTCAAATTAGTATTTGTGCGTGAATATTTATAGCAGTCTTACAATAATCAAAAGGTGGAAGCAATCCCATCAGTTCTTATGAATGGATAACCAATATGTGGTATATTTATAAATACTGTATTATTTAGCCATAGAAAGGATTGAGATACTAATACATACCACAATGTGGATGAACTTTGAAAATGTTATTTTAAGTGAAGGAAGTCAGGGAATAGGTCACATATTCTGCATACACAAACGTCAGTCCATAGAACCAGACATCAGGCTAGTAGTTGCTGGAAGCTGCCGGGGTCATAGGTATGGGGAGTGACTGATTAATGGTTATTGAGTTCCTGTCAGATGATGAAGATGTCTTAGAACTAGATAGAGTTGATGGTTTTACAACATTGTGAATTGTTTACTTTAAAATGGTTAATTTTATGTTATATGAATTTTACCTCAATTTTTAAAAAGTCCTTGTTTCTAGTTATAATTTTGTGGCTTACTGATTTTTAGCAAGTCACTTAACTTTTCTGAGCCTTGATGTCTCACTTTGAAAAAGAAAGGATTTTCATTTTTAATCTAGATTCTAGATGATCTTTCAGTTCCGTTGTTTTCATTGAGAACCAGTATACTTTTTACCAAAAAGCTGCTAGAATAATGCAGAGAATTCGTTTGTACTCTTTATCCATATTCACTCATTTGTAACATTTTGCTATATTTGTTACATAGTTCACTTTCTCTCCTTTTTGAACCATTTGAGAGTAGGTTGCCTATTTTATGCCCCCTTTACTGCTTACACTTAAGTCTTTTTTTTATTAAAAACAATACATTGATCAAATTCAGAAAATTTAACATTTGTTAAAACTTATATTCCAGTTTTGTTGGTTATTACAGAAATATCTTTTATGGCATTAATTTTTTTCATTTTATGATTGAGTCTAAGATGATGTCGTATTTATTTGTCACAGCCGTTATGTGGCATGTAGGATCTTTATTCCTTGACCAGGGATTGAACCCATACCCTCTGCAGTGGAAACGCAGTGTCTTACCTATTAGACTGTCAGGGAAGACACTGTCATACCTCTTTTCAGTCTTCTTTAACATAGTACCCTTCCTCAGTCTTTCTTTGTCTAATGTTGCTATTCTTGAAGAATACAGGCAGTTATTTTATAGAATGTTCTTAATTTGGAGTTTTTTGATGTCCCCTTATGATTAGATTCAGATTATACTTTTACCTCCCTGACTGGAAAGCAACACAAATTGATGCCTTTAGGTATTGCATCCAGTGGCTAATACCACTTTTAAATTATGTACAAAATAATTCTGACAGGCAAAGCAACAGTCTAAAGTTATAAAAAAAATTACTATTTAAGACTACTGTGTGTCCTTCACATGTTATTTGTCAGAGTAGCTCTGTGAGTTTTATAAATAAGAACTTTTTTCACTTCAATATTATGATTATCTACTTGACTATTACAAAGCTATAGAGGATATATTTTGTTTAAAACCTGTTTACTTGTATTTTGATTGGTTGTTTAGTAGGACACGTCTTTTGCTTGATTACTTTCTAAGTAAACTATATTTGTGTATGTGTGATGTTCTCTTTTTGTGCTAAGTATTTGCGTACTGGAGATAATGAACCACCATAAGCTAATATCCAAAGAAGACTGTGACAGGCATGATCTGCAGGGCTCCTCATTTATCATGAACTCATGTTCTTTACTTATAGCTATGCAAGAAGAGGCTTTGAAGTTGGTGTTACTGGCATTAGAAGATGGTTCTGCTCTCTCAAGGAAAGTTCTGGTACTTTTTGTTGTGCAAAGACTAGAACCAAGATTTCCTCAGGCATCGAAAACAAGTATTGGTCATGTTGTGCAACTACTGTATCGAGCTTCTTGTTTTAAGGTAAGTAGCAAGCAACCGTCTAAACATTGCATGCCTGGAATGGGTGTTACCTGGTCTAGAGGCCCCAGAAATAAAAGAGATAAAGGAGACTTTTCCTTCTGTATTTATTGCATCTGTTAATACTGTAGATGTATAATATTGCTATGCGTGGGTGTAAGAACACATAATGTGAAGGTATCAGCAACACTATGAGGAAACAAGTTTGGTAAACTTACTCTTGGAATAGTAAAAATGAACTGAAGAAGCCTAATTAATTTGTATTTATCACCTTAAAAGAGAGGAACCATACTGAAAACTTAATAAAAGAAGGCAAATGTTTTAACTTCCCCATTATTATTTTTATCTCTTTCTCTGTTGTGATTAGATTAAAGCCTTTAAACTGAGGGTAGCCCATATGTTGTCCTGGGGACAACAGGAGAGTAAAAGTTGAGAGTTGCCCACTGTGCATTTAAATAAGGTTTTTGTCAAAGAGGGTAGGGATGAACCCTAAGCTATTTCAGAATGTAGTTTCCTTGTCATATAGGCTTATGGGTGATGACAGGTACTGAGAGACATGGGAAGAAGGCTCAATCCTTAAAGTTTCTGCATGACACAGGAATATAGGTTACTGGTGAGGTCTTGAGTAAAGGGACCAAGGACTTGGAATAGAAAGGCCCATTGGCTTCTATAAAAGTAAAACTTCTGGATTTGAAACCAAGGCTTGTTTAAGCTATTTTGCTGATTTTATAGCTCAAGAGTGACAAAGATATAAGCAGAAAGAGGTTTTTGTTGTGTGTGTGTGCACTGCTTAGTATGAGGTAACAGATTAATTGATGATAAAAATATGAGCTTGCCAGGCTCTGCAAGCCACTTATAATACATACATCTTTACAGTTCAGGTGGATAGATCTTCATACTACCCAAGAGGCACCCTGTACCCTGGTGGTTGGATGAGTGTTCCCACCCTCTGGTCTTTTAGGTTTCTTTTTTCTATGTTTTAGATTATTCTTCCCTACATCATTATTGATGACTGACTGACCAGGGTGGTACTTGCTGGAGGTTGGAGTGCCTGTTGCAATTTCTTAAAACAGCAGCGCAGCTTGCCCTGTGAATTGAATCTTCCTTTCACAGATAATTTCTCTGTGGCATGCAGCTTACCCACAGCAGAACTTCTTTCAGAATTGAAGTGAATTCTCAAACCTCGCTGCTGCTTTATCAACTAAGTTTATGTATTATTCTAAATCCTTTATTATCATCTCAACAGTCTTCACAGCATCTTCACCAGGAATAGATTCTATCTCAAGAAACCACTTTCTTTGCTTATCTTAAGCAACTCCATTAAAGTTTTATCATGAGATTGCAATAATTCAGTCACATATTTAGGATCCACTTCAATTCTTGTTCTTTTGCTTTTTCTACGATGTCTGCAGTTACTTCCTCAACTAAAGTCATGAATCCTTCAGAGTCATCCATGAGAGCTGAAATCTTCTAAGTTCCTGTTAATGTTGATATTTTAACCTATTCCCATGAATCACGAATGTTCTTAGTGGCATCTAGAATGGTGAATCCTTTAACAGGTTTTCAGTCTGCTTTGCCCTGAACCATCAAAGGAATTACTATCTATGGCCGCGATAGCCTTATGAAATGTATCTCCTAAATAATAAGGCATGAAAGTCAGAATTACTCCTTGATCCATGGGCTGCAGAGTGGAAGTTGTGTTATCAGGCACGAAAACATTACTCTTGTCCATTTCCATCAGAGCTCTTGAGTTACCAGGTGCATTGTCAATGAGCAGTAATATTTGGAAAAGAATTTTTTTTCTAAGCAGTAGGTCTCATCAGTGGGCTTAAAATACACAGTAAGCCATATTGTAAACAGATGTGCTGTTATTTGGGTTTTGTTATTCCATTTCTAGAGTACAGGCAGAGTAGATTTAGTGTAGTTCTTAAGGACCCTAGTATTTTGGGGGAGGTAAATGAGGATTGGCCTCAATTTAATATCACCAGTTAACATTAGCCCCTCACAGAAGAGTCAGTCTGTCCTTTGAGCTTTGAAGACAGGCCCTGACTTCTCTCCGACTGTGAAAGTCCTAGATAGTGTCTTCTAAGGATTTTTAGTAAGTAGAGTATTTTTTTGTACCTTCTTCATGTCGTATCTGATAGGCTATAGGTACCTCCCCGTTCTAAAATAAAGAAAAGGTTGGTTGGGGGAGTGGTGAGAGCAAAGCAAATCTGATGGGTTTTTTTTTCCCTCCTTTCTATTTTTAGGTTACCAAACGGGATGAAGACTCTTCCCTGATGCAGCTAAAGGAGGAATTCCGCAGTTATGAGGCTTTACGCAGAGAACATGATGCCCAAATTGTTCATATTGCTATGGAAGCAGGACTCCGTATTTCACCTGAGCAATGGTCCTCACTTCTGTATGGTGACTTGGCGCATAAATCACACATGCAATCGATCATTGATAAGGTTTGTGAAATTAGAGATGCTAATTTTATATCGTTGTTAATCTTGATGAATATTTGAATCTTCTGAGGGAACTAAAGAGAAAACCATTTGGGAGATTCCTGTTTTTACATATAAATATCTTATAGATAGAATTTCTTTCTTTTTTATTATTTTCTAACTTTCAAAATGAACTAAGGGAGGCTATAGGGAAGCAAATACAGGTATTGACATAAAAACAGCCTAGCTTACCAAGTCTGTCATTTATCTATATTCTGACACCAGATAGCTAATAAATAAGTTTTCTAAGTGTCTAATGATGAATTTCATAGGGCAGATTCTGAGGTGAAAATTTAATTCATCATTGATACTCCTACTATGGAATCTGAAGACACTTGAAAACCTATTCAGTGTGTTGACTGAATAAAAGCATTTGAATATAGATGTGTTGTAAAAACCTTTTCGTTTTCTTTTTGTGTTAGCTGCAGTCTCCAGAATCCTTTGCAAAGAGTGTTCAGGAATTGACAATTGTTTTGCAACGAACAGGTGACCCAGCTAACTTAAATAGATTGAGGCCTCACTTAGAGCTTCTTGCAAACATAGACCCTAATCCAGGTATGTGAGAATATAATTGCTTATGCTTTTTAAAAAATGATTTCCTATACACAAGAGATTTACTGCTAACGAATTTTTTTTCCTCATCTCATCCTCTTGGCGGACTATTTTAGATGCTGTTTCACCAACTTGGGAGCAGCTAGAAAATGCAATGGTAGCTGTTAAAACAGTGGTTCATGGCCTAGTAGACTTCATACAAAACTATAGTAGAAAAGGCCATGAGACTCCTCAGGTAAGTAAAGTTATTTCTCTTCTGACTGCTCTTATTTCTAATGGAGCATGCTGAACATCTTAACAGGCTGTTTGGTTAATGGACTCCTTATGTGATAGCCGTGTCACATAAGTTTTTATTCTCTGTTCTTTTGAGAGAAACTTGTTTTAGTGTACCCCATAAATAATTCATAGTACAGCAATAGTTTGGGGAGTGTCTTGAATATGAGTTCATGTCAAGTTTTTTTGACTGGCTATAGATGTGATTCCATCCAAATATTTTGCCTGATTTTTTCTTAATTTGGGGAAATTGTCACTTTTTTCTCATTTGTTGCCATTCCAGTGAGTTCATATTTGTAAATGTGTGGAAATAATGTATTTTCAATGTACTTTTGAAGGAGTTATTTAAGGTAAAACCCTTTATTGTGATAATAACATCCATTTATTAAGTTATTATGAGCTAGTCTCAATATTTTACATAGATTATTTCTAATCCCCACAGCCACCTGCAAGGCAGTTGCTGTCCCCAAGTTGAAGTTGAAAGAGGTTAAATAACATATCTAAGATCATGGTGGCAGTAAGTGACAGAACTGGGATCAAGTCTACTCCAAAGTGATCTTTCCACTCTTCTGTCCTTATTCTATTAGAAGACATTATAATGTTCAAATATTAGCTAAAAGATGAATATTTCATCTTAAGGTCACAGAAATAACAATGATGTCTTAGAGTTTGATGCAAATTATAGCAGTCATGATATTTTAATATTTTGCCTCATTATTTGTATGAACTTAGCACCAACCCTTGGAAGAAAGTTGTACTCTGAAGTTGACAAGTAAAATTAGTGTTTCATAAATTTTAACTTCTAGAGTAAGTTGTATTCTTCCTTTTCCTGAGAACGTTTAAGTAGACAAAGCTTACAGCTTTTTTAATGCTTTTTGACATTGTTTGCTTGATTTGATATAATTTTGAGACATCAATGAATTTTGATGAAAAAATCTTTTATTTTTGTGGCCATTTTGTTGACAGATAAGTAATGCAGCATTTGAACTAGTTCCTGATGATCCTCAGAAGGAACATCTAAAATGTCAGCCTGTGATTATGCCATGTAACTCATAACAGGAAACAGGGCAGTGGTAGTTGCGTCAGCATGAGAATTGTCTAATCGAAAGGAATCAAAGGTGTCCTCATAGAATTCTGGCGTCCCGAGGAGCCAGGGAGAGCTGACGTCTTCATTTATCCGCATATTGATTTTCTCTTTGTAGCCTCAGCCAAACAGCAAATACAAGACCAGCATGTGTCGAGATTTGCGACAGCAAGGAGGGTGTCCACGAGGAACAAATTGTACTTTTGCCCATTCTCAGGAAGAGCTTGAAAAGTAAGTTAAGAGAACTCTATTTTATTTGGATTTAATTTTTGGTCATCATGAAAGAGTCATACAGATCAAAGTTTGTGTTGAGTTTCAAAGATGCAGTTAAGTCCACGTCATGGAATTCTTTAGGTTGAAACATAACCTTTACTTTTGAAACCATACCTTGTTGCTTCTGGCAGCATAGTTAAAACGTGATTTAGAACCTTATTCAGGAATCTAATTTTAGACTGTTGTAGAGCTAGAATCCATGTTTCTGCTAAGCACCTGTGCAGAATGAAAATATTCTTATGCTTAGAGTCTTATTTACTCAGGTTCTGTTGAGGGTAACAGCTGAGTCTCAGGTAAAATGGTAAAGCAGATACATTTTCTTTTTATGGGCTTTTGGTTGGTCTTTTTAACATTCTTTTCCCTCTTTCTTGTCCTATAGGTAATCCCTTTTTCTATGTCCACTTAGCCCAGACATAAAAGTAAATGGAGATAAACTGTAATAAATGTTGTTCAAGCTTTTGTTGTTTTGTTTTTTAACCAAAACATTCATCGTTGAGATCTCACCAAAAATTGATTCCAGCCTTTCTACTGAATA
This sequence comes from Oryx dammah, assembly GCF_014754425.2. NCBI lineage: Eukaryota > Metazoa > Chordata > Mammalia > Artiodactyla > Bovidae > Oryx > Oryx dammah. The sequence continues at coordinate 92,895,776 of NW_024070209.1, read as the reverse complement.
TCTCACCTGCATATCAACTGTTAATGGACATCTCTCTTTTGTTTTTAGATACTTTAAATCCAGTTTGAGCTAATTTTCTCCTCATATATTGATGTCTTCTCTTGTGTACACCGTCTGTCTACTCTCCCCAAGTGTACCCTGTCCAGTCAGCTGTATATGCCATGCTATTGGAATAATCTTTGTCAGCTTTGACTTGCTTGTCTTAGTCAAGTCTGTCAGTTCGGCTTCCTGTATATTTCTTGACTCTTACTTGTTGTTTCTGTCATTATAGTCTAACCTGTCATCCCCTTTTCTTGATTCATAGTTGCCTCCTAATTAGTTATCTTATAGCTGTGATTGTCTACCCTCAACCCCATTATTCCCGACAAAATAGGGGGAGCTTTGCATTTAAGGCTCATTGCAGATAATGAGAAGCTTAGGAATCCATGTTGATAAAGATATAAAATCTACTCTGTGGCCTGCAAGTCTCTGTGTCATCTACTTTATGCCTACTTTTTTGTGAGGTGGCTAGCCCCACACTATGCTGTATGTAGAATCTTAGTTCTCCAACCAGGGTCAAACCTGCGCCAACTACATTGGAAGCAGAGTTTTAACCACTGGACAGCCAGGGAAGTCCCCTGGCTTACCTTTTTTACCTCATCTTGCAGTGCTCCCCATTTAGGAGACCTCCTTTGGGAAGCCCTTAAACTTAAAAAAGTTGGAGAAGAAATTGTGTGATTTCATTGCCATTATACTCAGAACTGGTACCCACCTGAAAATCCATTTTCCATCTTATATCTTCAAATTGGCTTCCTATTCTTTATCTCCAGTCCTACTTTAGAACTTTATTATTTCTTGCCTGAACTTAAATAGTAGTAGTAAAAATAAGCCAAATTTAATTGGTCAAATTTTGTGCCAGGTGCAGTGTTTAATGTTTTACATGTGTATGTTTACCCAGTTTGTCCGTTTTATGCTATGTAGCTTTTTACATGCATCTCCCTATGTCTCAACCAAGATTTTATTTTGCAAGTAAGTGTATAATCATGTCCATCTTCTGTTTTAAATTCTTAATTGGTTCTCAGAATATTATTGCTGGTTCTGGGCCCAGTCTTGCTTTCCAGCCTTACTCCACCTTTTATGTTACTTTTTTAAGGTACATCCAGTTTACTACTATACACTTCCTTTCGTTCTTCTTTCCTTTGTACGTGTGTTCACTCTGTATCATATACTCTCCTTTTCTCTGTTTGGAGAGCTCCTATTCCTGATTGTACTCAAATAGCATCTTCCATCTAAAAACCTCTGTGACTTCCAGGCGCGTTAGTTGCTACCTTCACTGTGCTTCTGTAGTACCCTATACATGGTAACTTTATAACTACCAGTTTGCTTACTGTGTTGCCGTTACTTACTTACTGTGTGTATTTTCACTGGACTTCATTTATTTGTGGGTTATTCATCTTTATATTTTCCTAACAAGTATCTGACATGTAAACTCAGTATGTTTATGTTGAAAGAGTAGATAATCTACAGTTTATATTTCCAACCAGTTTCACACTCTGTTGCTCTTAAATAAAAAGAAGGAGAAACAGGATAATACAAAGGATTGAGGAAGTGGAAGATGTCATTATCCCGTTGGTTAAAAAAAATGCGTGTTGCTACCCAACTCAGACTTTTTGAGGATGGATCCTTTTTCTTAACTCACATATTGTACCAGGAAGAATTCGAATGCAAATGTTTAATTTAATTTTTTTCCTCCAGCCTGCTTTCTCTACTATACATATCTCTAACCAAACAAATGCCCCAGATCTTTCTTGATATTTGTATGAATATATTTTAGAGTATAGGGTATCAGAATCCTTTTCCCAAGGATTACTGCATTCTGGAGAGTGACAAAAGCCTGAGGTCAGCCATCTCAACAAATATATTTTAAAATGGTTAAGTGCTAGGTACTTCTTTGAGGTACTTCTAGTGGTGAAAGAGAAACATTAAACATGTAAACAGATAATTTTAGCTACTGATAAAATGCTATAAAGTCTGAGGTGGAAACAAAATTGGCTTGAGATGGAAACAAGTTCAGGAACCAGAAAGATGACCAGTGTGTTGGGAGGATGGAGAATGAGAAGAATGGAGAAAGATAATGTTGGACAGGTTAGGCAAGAGTAGATCATACAGGCTTGGTGGACACTGGCAAAGAGTTTGCCTTTTATTTTGGAAGCCATTTTAGTGTTTTATTCAAATGGAACAATGGGATTTTAATTTTGTCCTAAAAATGTTACTCTGGTAACTACATGGTGGACTGTTGCAGTGGTTCAGGCATGAGATTAGTAGCTTGGTCCTAGGATTAGAGTAATTGAGATGATGACAAATAGCCAGACTTGGGATATATTTTAGAAGTAGAGCTGAGTTGACTAATGAATCGAATGTGAGGTATAAAGAAAAGAGGAGAAGCAAAGATGACTCCAAGGTTTGGGGCCTTCGTTACTAAGTGATGTCTTTTACTGAGATAAGAAATACTTGGGGGTAGAAAATCAGTAGTTTTCTTGGCCATGTGAAGTTTAAGGCTTACTCCACATTCGTATAGCAAATATTTATAGAACACCTAGTGTGCACCAGGCACTGTGCTAAAGACAGATGAATATAAAGACAAAATCCTTACTCTCATGGGGCTTACACTGTAGTAGACAAGACCAACGTAAAGTGAATAAATAGGAAACATAATACCTGGTACTATGAAGAAAAGTAACAGAGTAAGGAGAAAGAGAATGACTGAAAAGGGGAGGTATTTTAGATGAGACTGTCTGGAAAGGGATCCCGGAGGCTATGACATTTAATCAGACACCTGAATGAAGTGTTGATGGACTGGAGAAGAAAAGATGATTATAGAGAGTAAAGTCTTTGAGAAGGCAAATGGGCTTGGGCCTGGGGTGCGAGTGGACAGATTGACCTGAGTTCCGAACAATAGCTCTTCATCCCTTGTTTTACGTGGAATGTGTAGTTACAGAAGCAGGAGGGTTGGTGGAATTAGTGGTGGAAAGATAAGTAACTCTCCTCTGGTGTCATCTTTTCTCTGTTAAGTGGGAGGCAGTATCATCAGCTATGATGGGGCTATGGAGAGTGAAAGGCAAGAGGATGTTAGATATATGAAAGTTAAGTAGAGAAGTATATTAATGTATTGCTTGGCTATTTTAAGTGATTGATCATAATTTTGAAATGAATCTACTCAGCATGATTGCATGATTTTCCTCTAGCAACAGTCACCTACTTGAGCAGGCACAGAATAAGTAACAAATTGGATTGGGGCTTTACCAGGTGAGTTCAACAAGGTAATTGGGCCAAGGGAGTTTAAGGTAGGAATTAATGGTAGATAATGGATTCTAAACTTGGTAAGACAGGGAGCAAATGCTTGTGGGGGCTCCTTGATGGCTTTAAAATAATAGAAAGTAGTTGACTTTTTCATCTGTAAGGTCCAGATTCCAGGTCTAAGTCATTAGCTGCCTGGATGCTAGAAGTCCAGTATGCATCCCTATTTATCTTTTACTTTACTTTCTTTTGTTAAGGTTTTATTTCTCATCACTTCTCTCTTTTAAGAGACCCACAATTAAAACTTTATTTTTCACCTACAAGAGCAATCTTAAGGATATCTGAGCTTTATCCTTTGAGAAAGGAAAACAAGGAGCAGCTGGGCATTTTGTGCAGGAACCCCTGAGATGAAGAATGCAGAGCAGGTTTCAGAGCAGTATGTTAAGGAAAGCACAGGCCCCTCCATGCCACCAAATTGCCTTTTTAAAATATAGGTTTGCCTGTTACCCTCCTTCTTCAAGAAGTAATCATTGGTTCCCCAATCTGTAAGGTGATATGTGTAAACTGGCCACAACCTATTGCTTTTATTTTAACTTTGTATTCTGTCACTCCACTTTTAGCCAGTCTGGTCTGGGAATACTTGTCTTTACTGAGCTTTGCTTTTTCTGTCAGCATGTGAGTATGGGAGAGAGGGGGAGAAGGATTAGCTGTTTATAGATACTGAAAGACTAAAAGGGAAGCTATTGTGAAGGCATTGCTCATCACCAACACTGTTTATATTTAATTACCATATGTTTGGTTATGTATAACATGGGTACCAGATTAATTTAGTTATATGTAATTATGGCCCCATATGTGTATAATCATCTTTCTATTCATGTAACATAGTTGTTTACCACGTTAAAGTATTGGCAGGAACATTCACTAGGACTACAATGAAATTTTTGTTGTACAAGTGGATATAAATTTTCTTAAATTGAATCCAGGATCAAATTGCTTTATGTATTAGAGTGTTATATCAGCCCCAAATTTAATATCAGAAAAACTTTTTTAAAGAAAGATCTTTAAAATCAGAAAAATCTTTAACCCAAATACTTTATACTTTAGTCATAAACTAATCTGAAAAATGTAATACTAAATTTATATATCTTGGAGTTTAAGAATGAGTTTTGGATTTTTTAATCTCTTTAAAATTATCTGATGCTTTAACAACTTGTTAACAATAGAGAATTCTTTCAAATCTTGCATACCTTTTCATCTACATTCCCAACTAAATTTGATATTGGTTCCTTTCATTTTTTACATAGTGTACTTTGTATTCCAGGTATACAGACTTTTTCAGAAAGATCTTTTCCTACTCCCTCAGAATGTTTTGTGAATACATGTGTACTTTTCTTGCTATATTAATTGTGTGCCTAAATATATGTGTTGTATGTATACATATGTATATAAGAGATACATTTTAATGTGCCAGCTATTATAATTGAGTTTGATAGTATTTGATATTTAGCTGAATAAAGGTTTTTTCAAAGCTGTTCCTTCCTTGAAATTTTTTTCCCATTGCCCACCTCCCCCCGACCGCCGCCACCTTTTCTTTTAACTTAGGGTAAGAGTGAAATATTTACTGATATGTTTATTGTTTTTGAAACAGGTATCGATTGAGGAACAAAAAGATCAATGCAACTGTAAGAACGTTTCCTCTTCTAAATAAAGTTGGTGTAAACAACGCTGTCACAACCACAGCCGGAAATGTCATTTCTGTCATAGGAAGTACTGAAACAACGGGGAAAATTGTTCCAAGTACAAATGGAATTTCAAATGCAGAAAACAGTGTTTCCCAGCTAATTCCACGTAGTACTGACAGTACCTTAAGAGCTCTGGAGACTGTGAAGAAAGTGGGGAAGGTTGGCGCCAATGGCCAGAGTGCTGCTGGGCCTTCAGTAGAGTCTGTAACTGAAAAGTAAGTAGTAGGTAAAAATGTTTACTGGAGTAATTTAGCCTGTTTATAATTGCCTGAGTATTTTTATTTATCCCGAGGGAAAGCAGGTAATCGGAATTTTTATGCAGATTATTTCATGTAGTAGAGATGGCACTAAATACCAAAAAAAGTTTGAATTCTAGTCCTGGCTCTGCAATTGAATAGCCCTCTGACCTTGGAATTTCACTTCAACTATGGGTGTTTTCTTCAACTGTAAGCTGAAGAAGTGGAACCAGAATTGAATTTTTCATACCTTATTTCCTTGAACTTTAGGATTGAGTCCATAGAGGTGCCAGAAAGGAACTAAGTAGAAACGTAAACAGGTGAGATGCTTGAGCCTCCAGCCCCTGTTTTGATTAGAACAGTTCAACTTTGTGCTCTGTAATGGTGCGTAGCTGTTAAGAGAGAAATCTTTGAAACCAGATTTTCTGAGTTCATTTTGGCTCACTCTTCTCTAGCTGTTTGATCTTAGGCCAGTTACTTAATCTGTCATCTTCAGTTCACTCATCCATAAAATTGATATAATGATACTACCTACCTGGTATGTTGATTGTGAGAACTGAAGGACTTAATACTGCAGCATGCTTTGATCAGTGCCTGCCACATAGCATTCATTAAATATCTGCATCTGTTATTATTGTTATTGTTTGGGATTTCAGCATAAGACTTACTTTGGTAGAAAGGTTTTGGTACTTTAAGAAAAAAGTTTTAAAAATTTCACATTATCTGAAAAGTTACTTTCACCTCTAATGTCTCAGGCTTTTGTATTCTTTTAGTGTCTTAAAGTCTGAGGTAAAACGTACTCAGATTATGTTGCCCGTAAATAGTCTGTCAGTATCTATTGTATGCCATATAGGGAAAAAGCATTATGCTAGGCACACAGTAAATTTCTGGTGATTTCAAATAATAAATGGATAGGTAGACATTTATACTGTTTATTTCTGTAGTTAGCATGTAATAGGGAAATTTATTAAATGATATCTTATAGTCTTCCCTCAGAGAGATCTTGGAAGAGATAGAGAACATTGTCTAGTTTAGCAAATGTTACTTATACGCTAATTCTGAGCTCTGCTTTTGGCACTCTTGAAAATACATGAGGTTTATACCTGTGCCATAAGAAACTTATGACATAATGAGGGAGACAGCATTTACATAAGTGAAGCAATATTGGAGTTGGATCAAAGAACAGGGAAATATTATATTGCTGGGAGAAGTATGGGAAGAAGATTTAGATGTGTACCTTGGCACCAGATTATGGATACCTTGTGTTAAACATGCTTAGGAAGTGAGCTTTTGAAAATTTTGGCAAGGTAAAGTTGTAAAACCATAATGTCACTCAACCATGAAAGAGTAAGGTACTAGTACATACTACAATATGGATGAACCTTGAAAACATTATGTTAAGTGAAAGAAGCTAGATACAAAAGCCATTATGGTAGAATACCATTTATGTTAATGTCCAGAATAGGCAAATCCATAGGAGACAGAAAGTAGATAAGTAGTTGCTAGAGGCTGTGGCTGGGGGAACAAGGGAATGGGAAATAGATGCTAATGAATACAGGTTTCTTAGAGAGGTGATGAAAATGCTTCTGCAGAATAAGATAATTGTGATGGTAAATATACCTTGGGAATATACCAGAAATCACTGAATTGTACACTTTGCAAGGGTAAATTATATCTCAGTGTTTAAAAACTTTCAAAAATAAGAAAATCTAAGTAAATAAATCATTTATTCATTGATTCAAAAATTGTAAATCTTCTGCTGTGTGCCACATATCAGGCCAGTTGGCATAGTTAATGAAAATGAACTAAATATACTCCCTACCTCTCAGTGTCTTCCAGTGTAGCTTCGGAAACAGATGTAAACAGATATAATATATGCTGAAAGGTACTGCAGCAGAGTTGTGTTCCAAGTGTTACTAAAACATGAAAAATAGCAATAATTCTTTCTGAGGTTAATTGTGGAAAATTTTTTAGCGGTAAGGTGATGACACCTGAACCATTCCAAAAGTATGACTAGGAAGGAAGGGTCTTGTCAGTGGAAAAAGCAAATCAGACAAAAGCATGTAGTCTTTAAGAGGGGCTGCAAGGAGATCAAACAGGTCAGTCCTAAAGGAAATCAGTCCTGAATATTCATTGGAAAGACTGATGCTGAAGCTGAAACTCCAATACTTTGGCCACATGATGTGAAGAACTGATTCATTGGAAAAGACCCTGATGCTGGGAAAGATTGAAGGCAGGGAAAGGGGATGACAGAGGATGAGATGTTGCATGGCATCACCGACTCAATGGACATGAGTTTGAGCCAGCTCCGGGAGTTGGTGATGGACAGGGAAGCCTGACGTGCTGCAGTCCATGGGGTCGCAGAGTCGGACACGACCGAGTGACTGAACTGAACTGAAGAGGGTCTACTGTGAAGGAGGGCCTGGAATCCTGAAATTCATCTAGAGTGTCGCTATAGTAATCTAGCTATCTGGCCAGAATGAGATGGAAAGTTAGATTTTTCCTTAAATCTGAATTTTTGGGATAGCTTGCATGATTTCATATGGCTTTGAACCTTGTCATCTAGAACCAGACATCCTGGAATGTGAAGTCAAGTGGGCCTTAGGAAGCATCACTACGAACAAAGCTAGTGGAGGTGATGGAATTCCAGTTGAGCTTTTTCAGTCCTAAAAGGTGATGCTTTTAAAGTGCTGCACTCAATATGCCAGCAAATTTGGAAAATTCAGCAGTGGCCACAGGACTGGAAAAGGTCAGTTTTCATTCCAATCCCCCAAAAACACAATGCTAAAGAATGTTCAAACTAACACACAGTTGCACTCATCTCACATGCTAGCAAAGTAATGCTCAAAATTCTCTAAGCCATGCTTCAACAGTATGTGAACTGTGAACAACCATATTTTTCAAGCTGGATTTAGAAAAAGTAGAGGAACCAGAGATCCTCTGGATCAGAAAAAGGGGAACCAGAGGAACCAGACATCCGTTGGATCAGAAAAAGCAAGAGACTTTAAGAAAAATGTCTACTTCTGCTTCATTGACGACGTCAAAGCCTTTGACTGTGTGGATCCAGCAAATTGTGGAAAATTCTTAGAGATGGGAATACCAGACCACCTTACCTGCCTCCTGAGAAATCTGTGTGCAGTTCAAGAGGCAACAGTTAGAACTGGACATAGAACAGACTGGTTCCAAATTGGGAAAGGAGTATTTCAAGGCTGGATATTGTCACCCTGCTTATTTAACTTACATGCAGAGTACATCATGTGAAATGCTGGGCTGGATGAAGCCCAAGCTGGAATCAAGATTGCAAGGAGAAATATCAATAACCTCAGATATGCAGATGACACCACCCTTATGGCAGAAAGTGAAGAACTAAAGAGCCTCTTGATGAAAGTGAAAGAGGAGAGTGAAAAAGTTGGCTTAAAACTCAACATTCAAAAAACTAAGATCATGGCATCCAGTTCCATCACTTCATGGCAAATAGATGGGGAAACAATGGAAACAGTGACAGACTTTATATTTTGGGGCTCCAAAGTCACTGCAGATGGTGATTCCAGCCATGAAATTAAAAGACGCTTGCTCCTTGGAAGAAAAGTTTTGACCAACCTATACAGCATATTAAAAAGCAGAGACATTACTTTGCCAACGAAGGTCTGTCTAGTCAAGGCTATGGTTTTTCCAGTAGTCATGTATGGATGTAAGTGTTGGGCTATAAAGAAAGCTGAGTGCCGAAGAATTGATGCTTTTGAACTGTGGTGTTGGAGAAGACTCTTGAGAGTCCCTTGGACTGCAAGGAGATCCAACCAGTCCATTCTGAAGGAGATCAGTTCTGGGTGTTCTTTGGAAGGAATGATGCTAAAGCTGAAACTCCAGTACTTTGGCCACCTCATGCGAAGAGTTGACTCATTTGAAAAGACTCTGATGCTGGGAAAGATTGAAGGTGGGAGGAGAAGGGGATGACAGAGGATAAGATGGTTGCATCACCAACTCAATGGACATGAGTTTGGGTAAACTCTGGGAATTGGTGATGGACAGGGAAGTCTGGCACGCTGCAGTCTGTGGGGTCACAAAGAGTCAGACACGACTGCATGACTGAAGTTACCTGAACTTGAACCTTGTCATGAATTTGAGTGCCTTTTTCCTGCAGTCAAAGAATTTGCCTTTTGAAAAGTACTTATCCAGATTTTATGGTATGTGACATTCTGATATGGAAAACCAGATAATCTGTGTAAAGCACTTAGCATATTGCTTAGAATATGCTTAGTAATTGCTGTGTGCATCACAACAAACCGTGGAAAATTCTTAAAGAGATGGGAATACCAGACCACTTCATTTGCCTTCTGAGAAATCTGTGTGCGGGTCAAGAAGCAACAGTTAGAACTGGACGTGGAACAACAGACTGGTTCCAAATTGGGGAAGGAGTACATCAAGGCTGTGTTTTGTCACCCTGCTTAGTTAATTTATATGCAAAGTACATCATTCGAGATGCCAGGCTGGATGAAGCACAAGCTGGAATCAAGATTGCTGGGAGAAATACCAATAACCTCAGATATGCAGATGACACCACCCTTATAGGAGAAAGCAAAGAACTAAAGATCCTCTTGATGAAAGTGAAAGAGGAGAGAGAAATAGTTGGCTTAAAACTTAACATTCAGAAAACTAAAATCATGGCATCTGGTCCCATCACTTCATGGGAAATAGATGGGGAAACAGTGGAAACAGTGACAGACTATTTTTGGGGGCTCCAAAATCACTACAGATGGTGACTGCAGCCATGAAATTAAAAGACTCTTGCTCCTTGGAAGGAAAGTTATGACCAACCTATACAGCATATTAAAAAGCAGAGATATTAAAAATATTACTTTGCCAATGAATGTCCATCCTTTGAAAGCTGTGGTTTTCCAGTAGTCATGTATGGATGTAAGAGTTGGACTATAAAGAAAGCTGAGCACCAAAGAATTGATGCTTTTGATCTGTGCTGTTGGAGAAAACTCTTGAGAGTCCCTTGGACTGCAAGGAGATCCAACCAGTCCATCCTAAAGGAGATCAATCCTTAGTATTCGGTGGAAGGTCTGATGCTGAAGCTCCAAAACTTTGGCCACCTGATGCAGAGAAGTGACTCATTTGAAAAGATGCTGATGCTGGGAAAGATTGAGGGCGGGAGGAAAAGGGGATGACAGAGGAGATGGTTGGATGGCATCACCGACTCAATGGACATGGGTTTGAGTAGGCTCCAGGAGTTGGTGATGGACAGGGAAGCCTGACGTGCTGCAGTCCATGGGGTCACAAAGAATCAGACCCGACTTAGTGACTGAATTGACTTACTGTTATGAGGAAATCGTAATTATTTTCCTTCTTGGCTTTATTGAACTTCAAAGAGTAAGCCCAGCACTAAAATGCCTTTAACGTCTAAGCTGTTTGTACTTACTATTCTTATCTACAATTTCTTAGTTATTTTCTACATTTTGATGCACAAATACATGTAAAAGTAAGCATCTTCTAGATTAATCTCAGCTAAATGTAAAGGCACCCCATATTCCTTGTTGTTTATGAAACTGTTGCTTTAATAGGGCTTCTTTAGTTTGAGATGCAGTGTATTGAATTCCTGCATCATTAACAAGATCTTTTTCTTCAGTTACCACCACATATCTTCTCTCTGCCAGAGTTTGACTTCTTCAGAGGATGTAAGAAGCCATGGTAAGATCCTCTGGAACTGATCGCGTGGTGACTCAACAAAAAGAGTCATTTGTGTTTTCTTTTTTTTTAAGTAAAAGAAAGCTTATGTGTTTTGCATCAGTTTAATGAGTAACCATTTTATTGGTATTCTGTTTGTCCAGCAGATATTTACTGACTACCTACTGTGTGGCAGGGACTTTTCCATTTGTCTGACAAATATTACTGAGTGCCTTCTTTATGCCACAAATATTTACAGTCCTAGGGATCTATCAGTTAACAAAATGGACGAAAGTGGCCTTTCTTCGTTGAGTTTACATTTCAGTTAATCTTAACTCGTAATAGAACAGTCCTACCTGAAATTTGTGTTTTTTGTTTTGTTTTTTATTTTTCACCCTCACCAAAATATGAGATCTTTTACTATAATCTTGTGAACTAATAGTGTAAGGTAGCAGTGAAATTCATTGCCTTATTTGTCACCTGGAAAACCTGAAGCGTTGTCTGTCAGTGGTCACTATATAATTTTGTGAAAAATTCCTACTGATGAAGACTTAACAGACATAGGCAGTGATTTATCATTTGCATTTGTTAAATTTTCTCTCTAGTAAAATTGGCTCTCCACCTAAGACTCCTGTAAGTAATGTAGCGGCTACCTCAGCTGGGCCCACTAATGCTGGAACAGAGCTGAATTCTGTGCCTCCAAAATCCAGCCCATTTATTACTAGAGTACCAGTATATCCTCAGCATTCTGAGAACATTCAGTATTTTCAAGATCCAAGGACTCAGATACCCTTTGAAGTCCCACAGTACCCACAGACTGGTAAGTGATTTTAGATAATTCTAAGAAAAAGAAACTACAGTATAACATTTGTTGTAATAAATCAGTGAGTCATTTATAGCTAGCTAGAATATCTACATTAAAAAAATTAATCCTTTGGACTGTATGACCCTTAAATTTTTTCCTGTCTTAAGAATATATGATTCTACATACCAATAGTTTTAAGATTTCTCAGTCCTATGGATCAAATATGGGGTTCATGGATGAGCATTAGTGAGTTTTGTATATCCTCGGAAATAATGTACTAAATGTTTGGTTTATATACACTTAAAGTATAGTTTTGGAAGGAGAGCACACAGCTTATATAGATTATGAAGGATGTCTTTAAACTGTGCTCCCCAAAAGGTTAAGAATCAATGATCTAACTAACTACTTAAACCAACACCTGTGGCAATACCTGCCCTCGAAGGAAACTTACCAGGCATCTGTTAAAAGTTCATTGTATGTTTTTAAGGTGCAGTTTAACAAAATGTTGAATGTTAAGGAGATTTTGATATAGTGGAGTCTTGAAAACACGTAGTATCTTTCTAATCCTGGGGTAACTAAAATTCAAAACTTAACGTTATTTTCCCACATTAAAGGCTGCTTTAGACTTAAACCATTATAAGGTGTTAAATTTTACTAAAATTACATTACATATTCCTCTTTCCAATTTTCAAGGATACTACCCACCACCTCCAACGGTACCAGCTGGTGTGGCTCCCTGTGTTCCTCGCTTTGTGAGGTCCAGTAATGTTCCAGAGTCCTCCCTCCCACCTGCTTCCATGCCATATGCTGATCATTACAGTACATTTTCCCCTCGAGATCGAATGAATTCTTCTCCTTACCAACCTCCTCCTCCGCAGCCGTATGGACCAGTTCCCCCAGTACCTTCTGGAATGTATGCTCCTGTGTACGACAGCAGGCGCATCTGGCGGCCACCTATGTACCAACGAGATGACATTATTAGAAGCAATTCTTTACCTCCAATGGATGTGATGCACTCGTCTGTGTATCAGACGTCTTTGCGGGAAAGATATAACTCATTAGATGGGTATTATTCAGTGGCTTGTCAGCCACCAAGTGAGCCAAGGACAACTGTGCCTTTACCAAGGGTAAGTGATAATGGAACTAGGAATGCAAGCACAGCATAGTGGTTAAGAGTCTAGTGTGTGATGTTACAACATTTGGGTATATCCTGGCTCCTCCACTTACTAATTGTGTAACTCAGTGGAATTTACTTGACTTCTCTATGTCAGTTTTTTCACTTTTGATGGAAATAATAATAGTACCTACCTCATAAGGCTGTTGTGAGGATTAAATCAGAAAAAGCTCTTAGACTTGGACCTGATGCATATACATGCTCAATAAATGTTATGTTTGGATATGAAACTGATCAGAAAGTAAAAAGAAATCTTCAAGATACAACGACAGGGCCTGTTTTTACTATCCCCACATATATACATACGATTTTCCTAAACCAGAAAAGTGAGTGCCCAGATTTTACTTTTAACATTATTTAAACCCTTTTGTTTAAGTGTATGGAGAATAGGCTAGGGGGACTTCCCTTCTGTATTCTTTTTTGTCCCAACAGTATAATAAATGTTCACATTATTTCCACAGAGCATAGTTAAATTGATTGACTGCTCCCTAGATGATTAAGATTGTTTCTTTTATCCTCCCTTAGGAACCTTGTGGTCATTTGAAGACCAGTTGCGAGGAGCAGATAAGAAGAAAGCCAGAGCAGTGGGCACAGTACCACACTCAGAAAGCACCTCTTGTCTCTTCAACTCTTCCTGTGGCAACACAGTCACCAACACCACCTTCTCCTCTATTCAGTGTAGACTTTCGCACTGATGTAAGAAAGAAAGGTTTTAATCACTTGATGTTGCAGGGACAGGTCAGACGACTGACTTCAGAGCACTCATTCAAGCTAGGGATAAGTGTGTTGGATATTTTGCATTGGTTTGGTGGCAGTTGAGTTTAATTCAATAAACATTGAGTATGTAAGCTCTATGGCCAGGCATTGTGACACTGAAGACCGCTAACAAATCACAGTCCTTTTCCACCAAGAATTCAAGTCTTTCCAGCAGTGTAGTTCTCCTTATTTTTATAGATTTTATTGATAAATAAGATTTATACCCACCATTTATTGAGCACTTACTTGGCCAGGCACTGTGCTAAGCATTTACGTGTTATTTAATTCTTACAAAATCCTTAGGGGGCAGGTATTACCCATATTTTACAGGTTAGGAATCCTACTCAGAGAAGTTAAGTAATTTGCCCAAGTAATAAATTCAACGTATAAATAGCTTGGATTTGAATTCTGGTCTGTCTGAGGCATTTCTTCCCTACTTCACAAGAAGTGCAGAAATGACTACTATATTATTCATGGTGTTTTAAATCACTGTTAATTATTGTTATCATTTCAAGACAGGTTTTGCACCAGGATTGTTTTAATGTACCCTGTTTTCCATACTGTTATATTTAGAGCAAACCGTTAATTTTTCTTTGATTCTGGTTTATTCCCTATCCCTAGAGATACTAATATAAAATTTTTTCTAATCTTTTAATTAAATCTTTAAAATTTCAACATATGCAAAAGGAGAATAGTAATAAACTCCATGTATCCATTATACAGTTATCAACTCAGCCAACCTTGATTCATTTGTAGCCCCTCTTCCTACTGGATTATTTTGAAGTAATCCTAGACGACATATTTTTCCATCCGTAACTGTTGAATTTTTAAAGTAGACATATTTTTAAAAAATCCTAGATAGCATATTTTTCCATCCATAAATTTGAAATTTTAAATTGATCTTCCCAGTCCTTTTGTCAGATCCCCAGGCTGGGAAGCCTGACCTGGGGCTCAGAATCTTCACAACTGTGGGAGAACTTCTTTGGTATTATTAACCAGTTGGTGGGTCACTCATCTGGCTGGTATGGGATTTGGTTTTATTGTGATTGTACCCTTCCTACCACATCGATGTGGTTTCTCCTTTGTCTTTGGACGTGTAAGGTATCTTTTTTTCACGGGTTCTAGCATCCTCCAGTCGATGTTTGTTTAACACCTAGTTGCAATTTCAGTGCTCTCGCAGGAGGAGATGAGCGCATGTCCTTCTACTCTGCCATCTTGAACCAATCCCGATCCAAATTTATCTCATCAAAATTAGACTTCTTCAAAGCAGCTAACCATCTTGAGAAGAGTGTTGCCACTTGCTTAATACGAAAATGTATTTCTATGTATGTGTTTATGTATGTGTGTGTTTTCTTTTGCTTTTTTTCATTTTTTGGAGCACTTTGTACCATGTTAGAGGCATGCTGTAAATTGTTTTTTATTCTGGGTAGTGTCACTCCGGGGTTCCTTATGAATTCTTAAAGGACAAAGTGAAAAAGAGAAGGCATTCTGTTTCCTATTAAGATGTAATATAAATACGTACTATTTGTAACTTATTACAGTTTTTATATTAGTTATTGAATGTTTAATTATTCACTATAAAGTGTTGTGAATTCTATAATAGTTACTTTATATTAGTTACAAGTTTGTAATTTAAATTTCTTATCAGTTGCCTTTGCTTTTATTTTTTGTTCTTTTTTTAACCAGTTCTCTGAAAATGTGAGTGGCACAAAATTTGAAGAAGATCATCTTTCCCATTATTCTCCCTGGTCTTGTGGCACCATCGGTTCTTGTATAAATGCCATTGATTCAGAGCCCAGAGATGTGATTGCTAATTCAAATGCGGTATTAATGGTATGATTTGGGGGGGCAAGGGTTATGCATGTTGATTCAAATTTTAGAATGATTGAAAGCTTTCGTCTTCATTTTGTTGCTATATACAGTTAACTCATCTGTAAGCAGCAGTTATATTTAGGTAAGTCCGAAATAAATTGCACCTAGTGTTTAAATTATTTGAACATAGTGGAGTGTTTTAAAAATAGATGTTGGGTTATCACTGAGATATACAGTTAATGTCAAATTTATCAGAGAACCTAATTCCATGTTTTTTGAAAGCTTTTACTTGTATTATTAGCTGAAGTAATTGCCCACGATCTATTTTCTTTTATTTATACAGGACCTGGATAGTGGGGATGTTAAGAGAAGAGTCCATTTATTTGAAACTCAGAGAAGGACAAAAGAAGAAGATCCAATAATTCCTTTTAGTGATGGACCCATCATCTCAAAATGGGGTGCGATTTCTAGATCTTCCCGTACTGGTTACCATACCACGGACCCTGTCCAGGCCACTGCTTCCCAAGGAAGTGCAACCAAGCCCATCAGTGTATCAGGTAATCCGTATCATTAATACTTCACCTGGTATGTTCTAGCACTGTGCTTTATAATCCTTACTCTGTTAGATACAGAACATGTGTCTCATTTAACAACCACTGTAAACCTAGAGTTAAACAGTTTAGCCAGGAGAGCAAGGCTAGTTAGATAAATGTGGATTTTGGGGGGAAAGTATACATTCACATCTGTATCTAATTTTTCACTTTTCTGGTCATTGTTTCTTTCTACAGATTATGTACCTTATGTCAATGCTGTTGATTCAAGGTGGAGTTCATATGGTAATGAAGCTACATCATCAGCACATTATATTGAACGGTAATGTTGCTCTTAATTCTTTAGGAGTCTCTATTCTCAGACTTGTCTATATTCCCAAAGTACAGATCAAAGTCCCAGTTATTCATGAACTGTGCTTTGCTAGTGTTAACTGTATAATGAATTTCTGAAAAAAGTTTACATCTGGAATAATGATTGAAACTTTCAGGGTTGATCTGTTATGTAGAACATATATAGTATATGTCATTACTTCTTTAGTTGCTTCATTTTGTAATAGTAAACAAATTTCTCTTTAAAGGGACAGATTCATTGTTACCGATTTATCTGGTCATAGAAAGCATTCCAGTACTGGAGACCTTTTGAGCATTGAACTTCAGCAGGTAGGCTCTGTGTCAGTCAGCTTTGAGTTTATTTTTTAAAAAAGAATGACATTTAAAAGCTAAAGGTTGGAAGCTGACTCCTTTTTTTCCCCCCTCTAGGCCAAGAGTAACTCATTGCTTCTTCAGAGGGAGGCCAATGCTCTGGCTATGCAACAGAAGTGGAATTCCCTGGATGAAGGCCGTCACCTCACATTAAATCTTCTAAGCAAGGAAATTGAACTGAGAAATGGAGAGGTAAGGACACTGACCCTCTCAGCTTCATCTCTAGTATATTTGCTGTTTGCTGCTGCTGCATGTTGTTTTATGCCATTGTTTAGTGCATTTTATGCCATTACTTAGCATGGCTTTTTCTGGTAGATGATTGCTTTTAAAATTTAACAGTAGCAATAAAATTGTAATCCCAGATTTCTTTTCTTATATCAGTCATTGAGATTCCCATTTTCATTTAAAAGGGAAGCCCCAATTTCCACAGATATGAAATCAGTATTTTTCTTAATCACAGAGTGATTATACGGAAGATGCAGCTGATACTAAGCCTGATAGGGATATTGAGTTAGAGCTGTCAGCACTTGATACTGATGAACCTGATGGACAAGGTGAACAGATTGAAGTAAGTACCACAATTAGATATCCAGGAGGCTTTACTCCATCGGAAATTAAAGTACACAACACATTCCTTCCGAAGGATTAACATTTTATTTTCATAGGAGATCCTGGACATACAGCTTGGTATCAGTTCTCAAAATGATCAGTTGCTGAATGGAACAGCAGTAGAGAATGGGCATCCAGTCCAGCAGCACCAAGAGGAGCCTCTGGAGCAGAAGAGACAGAGTTTAGGTGAAGACCGTGTGATTCTGTGAGTGTTAGACATAAGATTCATAACCACTGGGCATAAGCCATGAATATTTAAAGAAAAATAGATACACTATTAAATTCATTTTTGATTTTATCCTATGAGGGGAAAACCTTATGTGATAAGGCAATGATTTGGTCAGTCTGGATTTGGTCAGTCTGGATTTTTAGGAGAGCAGAGGTAAATTTCAACTATGAAAGTGCTCCATGTTAGTAGCCTGAAACTTGCTTTTTATTGGGATCAATGTTTATTTTTATACTTGAGCATCAGGAGGATAAGATGGTTGGATGTCATCACTGACTCTGGACATGAGTTTGATCAAACTCAGGGAGATAGTGAAGGACAGGGAGGCCTGGCATGCTGCCGCTCTTGGGGTCACAAAGAGTCAGACATGACTTAGCGACTGAACGACAATCAGATTTTACTTTCTCTGTCTGATAGGCAAGCATCAAAACTACAAAATGCAGAATTAAAACCTAAATAAAGGGTTTCCCTTTTTAAAAGTCATGTTAGGATATTCTTGATCTTTAGTATAATTACTGCCAAAAATATGGGTTTATCTTGAACTTGACAGTTTGTTGGCCTTAAATGAACCAATCTTCTATTTTTTTATTATAATTTTTCAAAAATGGGAATTTTTTTTTAGTGACCTCTGATACGTTTTAGAAAAAGACATGCTGTTTCTAGGGGCTCTTAAAGTGTGTTATAGCTTTTATTCAGCATGCATGGTTACTCTTAAAAGTTTTCACTTGAAGCTAATTTGTTTTCAATGTCATTTATTTTCTCCCAGGGAAGAGCAAAAAACAATTCTGCCGGTAACTTCTTGCTTTAGCCAGCCACTCCCAGTGTCCATCAGCAATGCGAGTGGCCTACCCATCACCACATCTGTCAGTGTTGGCAACCTCATTCTGAAAACTCATGTTATGTCTGAAGATAAAAACGACTTTTTAAAATCTGTTGCAAATGGGAAGATGGTTAATAGCTGAAAGGAGGTTCATCTTTCAAATTTGTGAACATACCATGGAAGCATTTACACTAGCTTTTTATATATATAATATATATTATATAATGTATATTTTTTTTAAAAAAAAGATATTACTGGGGGCATCCATTTCCTGTGGACTCTTTGATACTTTAAGCCCTCTTGCATTAGCATTATGAAAAAAAAGAAAATTTACTTTACTAGGGTAACACGTTCACTTTCCAGAAGTGATTGGAATTTGGACATTTAACTTAAGCTTCAAGCAGCTTTTTATGAGTTTGTAGCAATCCGGTGCAGTAACTGAGCCATTTCCTATTTTAAATGGCTTCTATAGAAAATTAACAACTCAGTTATTAAACTAGCAGGATCCTACAATGATACATCTAGTGAAAGTAGACTTAATTAACTTATTTATTTCTATTTTATGTTTCACTGAGAGAAATTTCCATCTCATTCCAGCTGCTTTATTTATCTTTTTCATGGGACTTTGCATGGATTTCTTTTCCTCTTTTTTTTTTTTTTTTTTTAAATTTTGAAGAGTGGAGTTAGACGTTCTTACCATAGAATTTTACAGGGTTATATACTAGCTTTCTTTACTGCATTATATGTAGGAGTGTGGTGCAGTGCTTTTATCTGTAGCATTTAACTTTTTTTTCAATTTTCCATTTTTCAAGAATAGTTTCTGCTTTGTTAATATTTATACACAGGCTACTTGTTGAAGTAAGTAATTAAATATATAACCAAGTGCCTAAGTCTTTCAGCTGATGTACTAGATATTAAATTCTCCTAAGTTATGCAGAATCGTTTTTACAATTTTGATAAATTATGCACTAATGTAATGGCAGTTTTTTAAAATGCAGATTTAAGCCTGTACATTATTGAATCTGATGACTTGGCAAAAGAATCAGGTGCTTTCAGCTTTTTTGAGAAAACCCTGTATGTAGCGTTTGCACTGACTAACAAGATGGTTATTGCTGGGTTTTTTATTTAATTTTGATGTTCATTGCATTATCTTGGTTAAATATTGTTTGTTGTTACTTCATGTTGGGGTTTAATTTTCCTTGTTTTCTGTTAGGTTGATAAGACTATGAACCATGTAATAATAGAATATTGGCTAACCTTTATTCATACTTAAAACATGAATGATTGCTGCCCTGCTAAAATGTGACTGAAAAGTGTTTTGACTTGGCATCTGAAAGTATGCAGTATGTTCAACCAGCTGTGCTCCAGATTTGTGGGAGATATTTTATTGAAACCTAAATTTCAGTCAACATTTGAAAACAAAAGCTGGGCATTCCTTCCTGGTGATCTTACCTATAGTTTGTGTCTTTGTTTTTCCCCCTCTTATTTCTTTAAGATTAGTTTGACTTTTATTATTATTTTTTAATTAACTTCTGTGAAGTTGTTTACTCTGAAAATTGTACTGGAATATTTTAAGCCAAGCTGATCTTTCACCAGGTGTACTGTATGTAAGGGCTTTTCCTGCTAGCAAGATGCTTAAACAGGATCATGTTATTGGTCGTCTGAGCTATTTAGTTGTTTTACAAAACCACAGCATTGTATCAGATAAGATTTTGATAAAAAGTTTTGTGCACATTTCCAGGGGCGGGAGGGTTGACATTTCCCTGAAATTTCTTGATCAGAATGAGTAAATACTGGTGTTTGATACCTGTCTTAATGAACATGCTCATAAGGTGACTGATAAGTTGTAAATATACCTGAGAAACAAAGGGGTAGTTTTGATATTCTGGTGTCAGTATGGAAGATCTTACACATTTATTTAATACTCAAATGTATGAAGGTGTTTGTTTGTAGCATAACAGCACAGTAGCCTTGACTTAGTTTCCTTTGGTTAGTACTGTACCTTTTTGCCATGGCCAGTGCCCCTGTCCCTACAAAGACATTTTATTTATTTCACTCTGTAACCTGAAATGAATAGGAACAAGAGTTTTAAACCATGTTACATTAACTTATTTCCGACATTATGAATTAGCCTAGGATATTACAGGAACGTGATTGTTATATAATTTATATCAGAACCTTTCTATAAAATATGCGCTTATTACATTTGAAATGCTTCCAATGTACTTTATTTGCTGTTTGTATTTCCAAAAAGGATATGCAAACCAGTATGTCTATTTCATGGATATTTAAATAGTGAGATCTTCCATGTTGAAGGTAATGTATTTTTTTTTAAGATTTTAAAATTGCTATTTTGTTACAAAATAGAGACCTATTAACAGTTTGAGAGCTCCTTATGTGCCCTCAGGGAAAGAACCCTCTGTGCAACAGAACTACGCAAAACATCTTCAGCACGTTCTGAGGGTGAATATATACTACATAAATTGATCTTGTGTATTTAACCTTATCTTTTTAATTTTAAAATTGAAGTTTTGAAACTTGGTTGTGCTCTGCTGGAGGGGGTTGGGATAAACTGCTTAGGTGTTTGCCTACTTGTCCAGTGAAATTACATTTGCATCAGTGTATGTATATACCTGCCAACTTTATTGGTATGTCTCAGAACACTTATATTAAAATAATGCTTGTCTTGCAGCAGGTGATCCCATAAAACAATAATTCCCTGTTCTTAAAAACTTGCTCTCTTCCTCACTAGCAGCATAGGAACGGTTTCTGTGTAGGGATGATTCTGTATTGCATCCTTTAGTGACCATCTTCTGTTTCTCATGGCGTGAAGTAAATGTGTAGTAAAGACATTGGTTCTCTGCCACTTGAGAAGAAAGAGCAGTTTATCTGATCCTTCTTCTGAAAGGTACCTAATGGTATCATAGAGGAAAAAAATCACAAATCAGACCTAGAGTGTGACTTTTATATTGGGGATATTTCCTGACATTTGACCCTTTTACCAACATGTTTATGATGTACATATATTTGAAATCAAAAGATATAAAGCAATAGGAGAGGAAGTTTTTAATGTCAACTAAACTGCATATGTGGTATGTGGTCTAATTAGGAAAAAGTAGCCTGAGGTCTGGAAAGTGGGAAAATGGTGGGGTTTTTTTTGTTTTGTTTTGACTTTTTGTGTTTTTTAAAACTTCTGAGTCACATTCTGAAGTTCATGTGCCTCATTCAGATACTGTGATGTAGCATCAGTAGTTCTTTCCTTATGGTCCCATCTCACTTCATGAATCCTGAGAACGTTACTGAAGTATTTTGTGTAGTTGGTACCTGAACAAAGCAGATTCCTTTGCTTTTCTGCCATGACTTTCAATACCATCTAATAAACCAGCGTCATGTGTGAAAGTTGTGCATCGTATTTTCAAGAGGAGGTACTTCGGTGGGTCAGTAGCACTGATACTTTTCCTAGTAGCTGTTTACTCTCAGAATAATAAACGAAACCTCCTATACTAGAAATGAAATTTTCTATTTGTGTGGATCTGGGCACTTTCAACTCAAATTTCAAGTTGATTCTAAGTTTACAAAGCACATCTCAGTTTTGCATGTTGCTTTGAGAAAATTACAGGATGCACAATAATTTGTAGGAATTTAAATTGGGATCATTTAAACATTTGAAAACTTGTTTTAAAAACCATCTAGCTTGCTTGTACATTTTAGATGTTAAAGCCCATGTTGTCTTGTTAACAGGCGTGGAGTTTGTAATGATCAGATTGAGCATGTGATTTCAGCTTTGAATCTGAATATTTCTTCCCTAGTTGCTAGATTCATTTTCTGAGCAGACTGTCACTAGTATTGGTGACTAATCATTTAAGGGGAAAGTTGCATTTGCAACTGTGTATTGCTTTTCTGGAAGAAATTTCCTTGTGTCTTAGTGAATGAAGAGTGTTGTTGGGATCACTTGCTGTAACTCCTACATAAGAACCCCTTCTGCAAGCAGAACACAAATGCACATGCTCAAGGAGTATCTCATCTTCGGAATAAATTGAATAAATTTGCTAGTCATTCCTTTATACTAGCTGTTTCTTTGTATCCCTTTGCTGGCAAGGGAATACAAGGAGTCAAGGCCACCAATCAGAACAGCCCACATTTGAGTGGAGTGCTATTTTTACTCCAAGAGCAGTTATTCCCCGAAGTCTGAAATTGGCAGTTTTTTTCTTTTTTTTAATAGAAAAATTTTAAATCTCCTTAAACCAGTGGAACACAGACACTGGCTGCACTTAGTACTGCCAAAAGCCAAGGTCATTTGCATATATTCCATCAATCTGTCAAAAATTAGGCCTCACTTTATAACCCAAGGCATGGAAGTGCATGCATTCTCTTAGCTGGGCAAACAATTATACTGTAGTTGTGATACAACACATGTGGCTTTTATTTGTACTGCACATATCCACTGTACAGCCACTTGGGAGTATCGTGGTTAGCTTGCAGCAACTGCTGTCTGCATTTATACTGTTTATTGCATATTCTTTTCCCTGGAAGTGAAAGAGAAATGTTTTTTCTTGTTGCATTGATTACATTTTATAAATTTGCTTAGCTGGAAAGTTTGGGAAAAGAGGCCTGTTTGTCAATTGTACAACCGATTGTGAAGCTCTAGTGTGAATATTTTTACGTCTGTATTAGACATTTTCTTTGCAAATCTATTGTTCGATTGAAATGTAAATGAAATTAAAAGATGGTGTACACCCATCATGTAAAAAGCAGGCACCATCTCTAAGATGGATTTAATGCTCATTTTTAAGGCATATACTCAGCTTCTATTTAAAACTATAATTTAAAATAATTCTGTACAATGAAATGGGGAATATATATGGGAATAAATTCTATTCCATTTATTTCAATTTGAATTTTCCAAATTGTAATGTTTCCCTTTGTGCTATAGAAATAGGATTAAACAGGGGAAGGCTAGGATTCATAAGGCCTGTATATGGGGGGAGGGCAGAGATGGAACAATGAGGGTTGTGATGATAGTGAATAGCAAAGAGTGAATTCTGTGTGTTTTTGCTGTAGCACTGAAGTGAAGAGATATTAGCTTTGGCTGTTCACAGAATAGAGCATCATGATTTCCAGTGTTTGAGAGAAAATTGATGGAACAAGTTTGCAGTACTTGACATGTATTTGCATGCACAAAATAAAATTATTTGTCCACCTTAAAAGTTGTTTGTTTAGTGTCAATATTAAGTTTATAGTGCATTTTAGTTATCTTGACTTCGTTGGCAAATTTTTTGGTTTCACCAAGCTACCAGGATACTCTTTGAGATTTAAATAATCACCTTGCCTCATGCATTCATCACTGGTAAGGATCTGAAAGAAGTAGATTAGGCCAGGGAGGTTGAAATACTCCTTAATTCAATCAGTCACTTTATTCATTCAATGTAGAGTATTTTCTGTATGGAAGATGAGGACATAGATAATGCCAGCAGTTCACAATCTAATGGAGAAAATAGACTAAATACACAAATAATGAATCTGAAGTAGTGTATTAAAGAAGTATGAAGACTGTTCAGGGGAATCTCAGAATGTAACAGAGAATGGCCTCAGTAGATCCAGACACCATTTTTACTGGGCCTTGCATAGTTTTACTCATTGACTCAACTGATGAATTTTAACTCCCTGTCTGTGCTGGTCAGTAAGGTTGAACGTCAGTGAAACAAACTAGCCCTTTCTCTTGAAGCTCTCAGCATGGAACATGGGAAAAACAAATCTGAATAACCAGCTCAGTGAGCTATTTTCTAGTATAAGGGATATGGAGACTCCAGAAGGGAAATGATGGGGTGAATGGTAGTGATAGTGAACCAGAGGAATTGCTTCTTTGTGAAATTACCTCAGGCTAGACTTCACAGGCTGAATAATATTTCCCCATCCAGACCTAAATGGGAGAAAACACCCAAGTACCTACTCTATCTTCACGCCAACCCACTCTGTATCCTAATAGTCCTTCACTGTAAATATTATGAGCCCTGTTTTATATTTGAGATGTTAAGAAACTTGCCCAAGACCTTCAAACTAGAAAGTAATGGAGTTAGAATTCTGATTCAAGTCTTACTCTACCTTCCAGAGGTGGTGATGGTTGGCACCTGTTTCAGCCATAAGTGTTAAACAGTGGAAGGAGTGTTTGAGGAATAGCTTAACCAACTCTTGGAGCACTTAATAAGTTCCAGACACAGTTCTAAGTGCTATAGGTATGATATCATCTAGGACCATTATTTTCACCATTTTACAGATGAGAAAACTGAGGCAGAGACCTTAGAGAATTTGCCCATGGTCACATAGCTAGATGAGGTAATTGGGGACCTCTGTGAAGGACACTGAATACTAAAGAGACTGTTAAGGAGTCTTGGAAGTTAGATGATTTGATTGATTTGAGGTTTTAGATCACTTTGGCAGTAGTGTTAGGTGAAGCTGGAGATTGACCAGCAGGGAAACAAGTCAACAGTCTAGGTAAGAAGGGTTTAGAGCATGGCCTAAGCAAGGATGGAGGAAAAGAGATGGATTTGAAAAGGATAACATCTGCACGTTATCATGGATTAAATCTGGCTTAGAATCCCAGACCTCATTGCTGAAAACATCAATATTTGTGAAATAGATGATTTCGTATAAGCCCTGAAGTGATCACTGAGTCAGGAAGAAGGGGAAGAACCATGGATAGTTGACTCAAAGGAGAGGAAACTTAGTGAAGGAAATGAAATCCCAAGATGATTTTATTTTCTTTATAATTAACACCTATTGAAGTAATTATCATGCAGTTTAACAAAGACTTAAGTTTTTTTTATAATTGAGAAGTCCATAGTGCAGTGGTTCCAAATTTACCTGTATATTGCAGTCACCTGGGTGTCTTTAAATAAATTCCAAAGCTCAGAACACACCCCAGACCAACTAAAACAGTCTGAGGAGGTGGGATCAAGGCACTGCTACTTTTGAAGCTCCCCAGGTGTTGCCAATGTGCAGAACGGTTGGGAACTACTGCCATCATGAATGAAATGGGTTTGGAGCCTGTCTTAGCCCAAGTGCATTTGATAAATATCCATCATCAAGTGTTCAGGCTCAGGTAGTTTACAGATAGACTCATGCAACAAATGCATTTTTGAGAATCTTCTAAAAACTGGGCATTAGGGATACAGGATTGAATTAGTCCCTACTTCATGAAACTTAACGTTATAGTTTAAGTACAGTTTTAGATAGGGCCATCTGCCGAACATCTTAACTAGATCTCTAGTAAATATCTCAGATATATTAACATGTCCAAATCTGAAAACCCCAAACTGTACCTCCAAGTGTTCCCCATTTCAGTTATTTCTCACTTGACTACTCGTCCTAGTCCAGCAGCAAAGCCTGTCAGCCCTGCCTCCAAAATAGATACCCAGAATTTGACCACTTCTCACCACAGAGGTCCAAGTCACAGTTACCACTCACCTGGACTGTGACAGCCTCCTGTTTTCCTTCTTGCCTCCCGTTAGTTTGTTCTCCCCACAACAACTAGAGAAATCAGTTAAAATGTCAGCTTGATCTCTTCACTCTTGTGCCTAAAACCCTCCAAATGCTGCTCATCTCAGGGTGAAAGCCAGAGCCTTTTTTTAAAATATTTTACTCACTGTGCTCCAGCCGCTTTGGTTACTGATTTCTTCAACAGGCCATCCAGGCCTGCTCCCATCGTAGGGCCTAATTTACCCATGCTGTCCTCTCAGGTTAGAAGGCTTTCCCGACCCCTGTCAGAATCTTCACTAGATCTCTCACTTTCTTCAGGTCTTTGCTTAAAAGTCAACCTCACTGAAAATGAGACGAAGAGTAATGGGGGTAGAGGGTCAGAGTGCTATTTAAAACAGATATTTTAACCTAAGAGACTGGATGAGATCAACTGAAGTTTTTTGCTAGTTTGTTTCTAAACTTGATATCCTGAAATAATTATATAGATTCACAGGAATTTGCAAAAAATAATAAGAGTACCCATGTACTCTTCATACAGTTCCCCCAATGGTAGTCTCTTATATAACTAGACTATACCAAAACCAGGAAATTGATACTAGTCACAATCTATGGAACTTTTTCAGATTTCACCAGCTTTCACATGCATTCATTTTGTGTGTATGTGTGTGTGTAGTTCTATTCAGTTTTATCACATGTAGGTCTGTGGAACCACCACAGTTCTTGATAACAGAACTGAAAAAAAATTGTTCTGTCATCTCAGTGGTCCCTCATGTTACTATCCCTTTATATATATAAGTGAAATTATGCAGACTATACCCTTTGGAGATTGGCTTTGTTCACACAGCCTGATTCCCCTGAGAACCATCCAAATTGTTGCATGTCTTAGTAATTTCTTCTTTTTATAGCTGAGTAAGTATACCCCTTTTTGTTTAAACATTGACCCATTGGAGAGCATTTGAGTGATTTTCTCACTATTACAAATAAAGCTGCTATGAACTTTTGTGTACCTGTCTTTGTGTGGACATTTTTTTTTTTCTTTCTGTTTCTGAAGTGTTTCTTGACCAAGTAGATTAGCATACTTGGTCTACTTCTGAAGGAGATGAATAAATTAAACTGTATGGTTTTAACTTAAAAATGGACAAATTCCTGCAAAATGTGATTTACCAAAACAAGATACAGGATGAAAAAAGAAAACTGGAATAACTCTTTTATTAGTTACCTATTATAACAAGAGTATCCTCAAATTTAGTGGCTTAACACATTATTTCATAGTTTCTGTAGGTCAGGAGTCTGCATGTAACTTAGAGGAGTACCCTGCTCTGGATCTCTCTCACAACCTCGGTGTTGCAGTCTAGGTCTTAACTGGCTCTGTAGTCATCTCAGGACTCTCCTGATCAAGGGTCTGCTTCCAAGCTCCCTCCGCTTATTGTTGGTAGGGTTCAGTTCCTCCTGAATGTTGTAATGAGGCCTCAGCTTTTGATGGGCTGAAGCGTGCCCTCAGTTTTCTGCCTCTTGAGCCTCTCTGTAGGGGAGATGACAATCAAATGGTAGCTTGGCTCAGCAGACCAAAAGAGCCCGGAATAAGTAGGGGGTGGGGCCAGGTGGCGGGAGCTATAAGGAGTCACATTTTTTTTTTTTTTTGATAGGTAAGAAGTAGATTTATTTAGAGAGAAACACACTCCACAGACGGTGTGGGCCATCTCAGAAGGGCAAGAGGCCTCGAAATAAGGCATGGTTAGTTTTTATGGGCTGTGTAATTTCATAGGCTAATAATGAATGGGAGCATTATTCCAACTATTTTGGAAGGAGCAGCGGGGTCACAGTCTTTTATAACCTAATCATGGAAGCTTATTTAACTTATATGCAGAGTACATTATGCAAAATGCCAGGCTGGATGAAGCACAAACTGGAATCAAGATTGCTGGGAGAAACAGCAATAACCTCAGATACGCAGATGCCACCACCCTTATGGCAGAAAGCAAAGAAGAACTAAAGTGAAAGTGAAAGTGAAGTCGCTCAGTCGTGTCCGACTCTGTGACCCCCGTGTACTGTAGCCTACCACGCTCCTCTGTCCATGGGATTTTCCAGGCAAGAGTACTGGAGTGGATTGCCATTTCCTTCTCCAGAGGATCTTCCCAACCCGGGGATCGAACCTGGGTCTCCTGCATTGTAGGTAGACACTTTACCGTCTGAGCCACTAAAGAGCCTCTTAATGAAAGTGAAAGAGGAGAGTGAAAAAGTTGCCTTAAAAACTCAACATTCAAAAGACAGATAATGGCATCTGTCCCATCACTTCATGGCACTATTTGCCATGGGGAAACAACAGAAAACAGTGAGAGACTATTTTCTTGGGCTCCAAAATCATTGCAGATGGTGACTGCAGCTGTGAAGTTAAAAGACGCTTGCTCCTTGGAAGAAAAGCTATGACCAACCTAGACAGCATATTAAAAAGGAGAGAGATTAAAGGTCTCTCTAGTCAAAGCTATAGTTTTTCCAGTAGTCCTGTATGGCAGTGAGAGTTGGACTATAAAGAAAGCTGAGTGCCGAAGAATTGATGCTTTTGAACTCTGTGGTGTTGGAGAAGACTCTTGAGAGTCCCTTGGACTTCAAGGAGATCAACCCAGTCCATCCTAAAGGAGATCAGTCCTGAATATTCATTGGAAGGACTGATGCTTCCAATGTAAGACTAGTTGATGCTGAAGCTTAAGTTCCAATACTTTGGCCACCTGATGCAAAGAACTGACTCCTTAGAAAAGACCCTGATGCTGGGAAAGATTGAAGGCAGGATGAGAAGGGGACGACAGAAGATGAGATGGTTGTATGGAATCACTGACTTGATGGATGTGAGTTTGAGCAGGCTCTGGGAGTTGGTGATGGACAGGGAAGCCTGCCGTGCTGCAGTCCATGGGGTTGCAAGGACACGACTCAACTGAACTGAACTGAATCTTAGCAACATCCCATCAGTTTTGTCATTATTCCTTAGAAACAAATCACTAGGTCCAGACCACACTCAGGGACTGATATAGCTCCCAAAGACCCATACCTTCTGGTAATCATATTCTGGTGTGATCCCCTCACCTCTGTGTGGACCGGACCTGATGACTTCTCTACTCCCATCAGGAGGTAAAAACCATAGAGGGGCTGTATGATACAAAAGAATTATTACAATCTAGTCAGTGAGTGACTATAATATTAACGAAAATTCCATATGGTACCTTATGGCTTAGGGAGAGTAGCTAAGGAAGGACAAACTTGTCCTCCTAGTTTAATCTTACTTAGGTTTTCCAAATAGATTTTTAAAAAATGTTTATTCATGTATTTGGTTGCACTGGTTCTTAGTTGTGACACATGGTATCTTCAATCTTCGGGGTGGCATGCAAACTGTTAGTTCCAGCATGTGGGATCTGGTTCCCTGGCCAGGAGTTAATCCCAGATCCCCTGCATTGGGAGCATGGAGTCTTAGCCACTGGACCACCAGTTGTTTTTTTTTAAGAATAAAACAGGGTGAACATGCATTGGCGGAAAAAAGGACAACTTGGAAAGGGGATCTCTTTTGAAGACTGGGGGGCAGACCTCATTGGAGACCGTGAAGTTCAGCCCACTGAGCAGAAGAGAAATTTGCTGGTTTGCCCAGCCTGGGATTGGTTACTGGCAAGCAAAAAGCAAGGTTCTGGACTGCAAGCGAGCCTGCAGAGGAAAACTCGCCAGTGCAGACAGGAAGCCTTTGGCTGCCAATGCAGGCAGGAGCCCTTCAGGGCACTGACTTCCCTGTTGAGAGGGCTGCAGGCTCTCTTAGTGCTAGACCAGAGGGAGGTTGCAGGATAACCACATGTGCTGGGCCCATGTCTGGGGAAGAACTCCACTGGATGTCCTTATGGCTGTACCACTGACCACAGCCCCTCTTCCTCCAGTGCCCACTACTGAGAAGTTTATTGCGCTCACTGCAAAGGAGAGATGCGTAAAGGAATTTTATCCAATCTTAAAAAGCAAGAACAGTGAATTGAGAGCTGAGAGACAGATTATTTTCTGCTACAGGAACCATTTTAGAAGCTGCCTGCCATAGCTGTGTTATCTACTGAACAAGTGAAATTCATTATGAAAAGCTTCCCACAGAGGAAACTAAAGGCCCCCAGTGGTTTCCCAGGTGAATTCTATTAAACATTTAAGGATGAAATAATGTCAGTTTCACAGAAGCTCTTTCAGAAAATGGAGGAGAGAACTTCCTAACTAGTTTCATTAGACCATAAAACCCTGGCATCCAATAACTTAACAAAAAATTACAGCTCAATATCCCTTGTGAACACCAATGCAAAAATCCTTAAAATCCTAGCAAATCCAGATATTTATATATGTAAATTATAATCCATCATGTCCAAATAGGGTTTATCTCAGGAATGTAAGACTAGTTTAACATTTGAAAATCAATCAGTGTAATCCACCATATTAATCAGAACACAGGTTTTATCTATTATCGCATCTGTGCTCAGTCGTGTCTGACTCTCTGAGACCCCATGGACTGTAGCCCACCAGGCTCCTCCATCCCTGGGATTCTCCAGGCAGGAATATTGTCACGGGTTGCCATTTCCTACTCTAAAGGATCTTCCTGACCCAGGGATGGAACCCACGTCTCTTGCATCTCCTGCACTGGCAGGCATATTCTGTACCACTGTCCCACCCAGGAAGCCCTGTATCTGTTACTACATACTCTCAAAATCTAATGACGCTCTGTCCTGACTGGCTAATAAAGATTAAAAATGTATATGTAAATAAGAGAAACCCAAATATTTCTAAAAAAGAGAAAGTATTTTGTTTCTTACATTTTAAATATTTGGGCTATTTAAAGAAAAATGTTGCTACTAACATATTATTGTCAAAGCTATGAAAGCAAAGAGGTTTTCTCAGATGCTCTAACCAAAACCTTAAAAAGAAATTTAATTGCTTCTTAAAGACAATCTAACATCTAAAGCAAATTTCGATTTATAAAATTAAAGCCTACACTAAAGATACCACTTTT
This sequence comes from Oryx dammah, assembly GCF_014754425.2. NCBI lineage: Eukaryota > Metazoa > Chordata > Mammalia > Artiodactyla > Bovidae > Oryx > Oryx dammah. The sequence continues at coordinate 92,864,907 of NW_024070209.1, read as the reverse complement.
AAAACTTAAAAAAGTATCTATTATATAAGGAAGTAGCCCTCACTGGTTTTACATTCATTAATACAAAAACAAAAAGTTGTTTAGTCTAATTTGTAAATGACATATTCAATTGCCACAAATTGGCCCCATACTGACAGAGAGAGGAAGGTAAAGAGAAAGGTTAAACAATTCTCACACTGGTTGATGTTATCCAAAACTATTAATATTTCTTGACCCTTAATACCTTTATAACAAAAAATAATCCAAACAACAGGGACAAATTTGTTCTAAATTTACAAAAATATTGGTTGAAAAACTTTTTCTGGGAAACTCAGTAGAGGACCAAGTCTTGTTTTATCTCCAGTTGATTATAATCTGGAAAAACGGTAAGGGTGGAGTAAGCCTGGGAACCCAGACTCGAGGCATTTAAGTATTTCAGTTACTTCAAAACTTTAAATATGTTTAATAATAGTTGGCAAATCTGGTTGGATCAAGATTTTTCGCTTGATAAAAGGCAAATGCTTTAACAGCTCATGGATTTTGTTTTTCCAACTAGGAAATACCTTCAGTACTCTCTATGAATAAATTTTACATTACAGGTAAAATACTTCAAAAACTATAAATTACACCTGGTACTCTCATTAAAAGGAAATGTCACTCTCCACATCACCCCTAAATACTGGTAAGATAAACTGAGTGGTCCTGGGGAATACTGTTAACTGACTCGGGTACAGTCATATTCCGGATGGATGCAAATGACATTCCCAGCAAGCATACAACTGGAAAACCCCTCTATAATACACAAGAGGAGAACAAAAGAGATCAATGAAAATCAGTATTAAAACTATACATTTACATTTATACTTAAATGTTTTATTAGTTTTCTCTTACTCTTACTTTTTTACCTTTTGTTGATTCCTGTTTTCTGTCCGCTCAACTCTTTAAGCTGTCTAATTACTTTATGCAAAAAATTACAATGATAGCTATTCTTTCTGGCTTTTAATTATGTTATCTAACTTTCAAAATCCTCTAAAATATTACCAACCTAAATATGTCTCCATACTTAACTGGCTTTCAGTCCCCCTAAGAAGAAAAGTTATGACCAACCTAGATAGCATATTCAAAAGCAGAGACATTACTTTGCCGACTAAGGTCCATCTAGTCAAGGCTATGGTTTTTCCAGTAGTCATGTGAGAGTTGGACTGTGAAGAAGGCTGAGCGCCGAAGAATTGATGCTTTTGAACTGTGGTGTTGGAGAAGACTCTTGAGTCCCTTGGACTGCAAGGAGATCCAACCAGTCCATTCTGAAGGAGATCAGCCCTGGGATTTCTTTGGAAGGAATGATGCTAAAGCTGAAGCTCCAGTACTTTGGCCACCTCATGCGAAGAGTTGACTCATTGGAAAAGACTCTGATGCTGGGAGGGATTGGGGGCAGGAGGAGAAGGGGACGACAGAGGATGAGATGGCTGGATGGCATCACCGACTCGATGGACAGGAGTCTGAGTGAACTCCGGGAGCTGGTGATGGACAGGGAGGCCTGGCGTGCTGTGATTCATGGGGTCGCAAAGAGTCAGACACGACTGAGCGACTGAACTGAACTGAACTGAAGGAGAACTTTACAGGGTGGACCCCTCAGCCTCTTGGTATGGTATTCAAGTTCTTGTATAATCCCTTCCCCTTGAGTGTGGGCTAGATTCACTGGCTCACTTCAAATGAAAACAATACAACCGAAGTGATGGGTGTAACTTAGAAGGTTAGGTTATAAAAGACTGATTTCTATCTGGGTCTTGGATTCTCTCTGTTCCTCTCTCGGTCTTGGATTCTCTGTCCCTCTCTCTCTCTCTCTTTCTATCTTGTTATCTTAGATAACAAGGGCATTTAGGAAGCCAGCCTGGGTGGAAAAGAACAGAGGTCTGCCAGCAACCATGGAAATCAGCTTGAAAGTGGAGCTCTGTTGCCCCAACTCCCCACTTAAGAATAAGACCTCAGTCCCAGCCAACAGTTTGACTGCAACATTATAGCCAGAGACACCAAGCTAAGCTATGCTTAGAGCCCTGACTCATGTACACTCAGCTCAGTTCAGTCGCTCAGTCCTGTCCGACTCTTTGCGACCCCACGAATCTCAGCACGCCAGGCCTCCCTGTCCATCACCAACTCCTGGAGTTCACTCAGACTCCATCGAGTCAGTGATGCCATCTAGCCATCTCATCCTCTGTCGTCCCCTTCTCCTCCTGCCCCCAATCTCTCCCAGCATCAGAGTCTTTTCCAATGAGTCATCTCTTCGCATGAGGTGGCCAAAGTACTGGAGCTTCAGCTTTAGCATCATTCCTTCCAAAGAAATCCCAGGGCTGAGCTCCTTCAGAATGGACTGGTTGGATCTCCTTGCAGTCCAAGGCACTCTCAAGAGTCTTCTCCAACACCACAGTTCAAAAGCATCAATTCTTCGGCGCTCAGCTTTCTTCACAGTCCAACTCTCACATCCATAAATGACCACAGGAAAAACCATAGCCTTGACTAGACGGACCTTAGTCGGCAAAGTAATGTCTCTGCTTTTGAATATGCTATCTAGGTTGGTCATAACTTTTCTTCCAAGGAGTAAGCATGTTTTAATTTCATGACTGCAGTCACCATCTGCAGTGATTTTGGAACCCCCAAAAATAAAGTCTGACACTGTTTCCACTGTTTCCCCATCTATTTCCCATGAAGTGATGGGACCGGATGCCATGATCTTTGTTTTCTGAATGTTGAGCTTTAAGCCAACTTTTTCACTCTCCTCTTTCACTTTCATCAAGAGGCTTTTTAGTTCCTCTTCACTTTCTGCCATAAGGATGGTGTCATCTGCATATCTGAGGTTATTGATATTTCTCCTGGCAATCTTGATTCCAGCTTGTGTTTCTTCCAGTCCAGTGTTTCTCATGATGTACTCTGCATGTAGAAGATATGAATACTGTTCTGTTCTCTCAATGTTAGGTTAATTTGTTCTACAGCAATAGATAACTACGCCAAAGTCTTTGACTGCATGAATCACAATAAACTGGAAAATTCTGAAAGAGTCGGGAATACCAGACCACCTGACCTGCCTATTGAGAAACCTATATGCAGATCAGGAAGCAACAGTTACAACTGGAAATGGAACAGACTGGTTCCAAATAGGAAAAGGAGTATGTCAAGGCTGTATATTGTCACCCTACTTATTTAACTTATATGCAGAGTACATCATGAGAAACGCGGGGCTGGAAGAAGCACAAGCTGGAATCAAGATTGCCGGGAGAAATATTAGTAACCTCATCTTAGACACCATCTTTAGGGCAGAAAGTGAAGAAGAACTAAAGAGCCTCTTGATGAAAGTGAAAGAGGAGAGTGAAAAGTTGGCTTAAAGGTCAACATTCAGAAAACTAAGATCATGGCATCTGATCCCATCACTTCATGGCAAATAGATGGGGAAACAGTGTCAGACTTGATTTTTTGGGGGCTCCCAAATCACTGCAGATGGTGATTGCAGCCATGAAATTAAAAGATGCTTACTCCTTGGAAAGAAAGTTATGACCAACCTAGACAGCATATTAAAAAGCAGAGACATTACTTTGTCAACAAAGTTCTGTCTAGTCAAGGCTATGGTTTTTCCAGTGGTCATGTATGGATGTGAGAGTTGGACTATAAAGAAAGCTGAGCGCTGAAGAATTATGCTTTTGATCTGTGGTGTTGGAGAAGACTCTTGAGAGTCCCTTGGACTGCAAGGAGATCCAACCAGTCCATCCTAAAGGAGATCAGTCTTGGGTGTTCATTGGAGGGACTGATGTTGAAGCTGAAACTCCAATACTTTGGCCACCTGATATGTAGAGCTGACTCATTTGAAAAGACCCTGATGCTGAGAAAGATTGAGGGCAGCAGGAGAAGGGGACGACAGAGGATAAGATGGCTGGATGGCATCACCGACTCAATGGACATGAGTTTGAGTGAACCCCGGGAGATGGTGATGGACAGGGAGGCCTGGCGTGCTGTGGTTCATGGGGTCACAAAGAATCGGACACAACTGAGCGACTGAACTGAACTGAATATATAACTAAGGCAGTTACACTACACCTATTCAATTTTCTTGGAACCTTAAAGAAACGCAAGGGATTTTTTAAAAAAGGAATAAAATATGGGATTCATAATACAAACTATGGCCCTATTTTCTCATACATTTAGATAGGAATTGTTGCATGGTTTTAAAACTTAAGACCAAGTAAATTCAGGCAATAATTAATACTTACCAGCACATCCTCAGGACTAAAATTCTCATAAATGAAAGTGCATGCTTACAACATCAAAATATGACCTGTATTTTCAATATATTTCTCTGGAAAATCCTGACATGAGAAGTTGAGAGAATTTTGATGAGGAAATTGGCTCAGCCAAGTAGAGGTGCTTACAATAGACAGAGACAACCTGTTCCTTGTACTTCACAGTTTTCTGCAGAATCTATAAATAGCTAACATTGTTTTCACTGATGCCTTGAGCCAGCCAGCTCCAGGGCAGGCTGCCTAGACTGACTGCTTTGCAAAATGCTAGCTTGTCAGTTTCCCTCTAGAAAAGCAGACAAGACTCATGGTTTCCAGACACCCCACATCTCCCTGCTCTCTTTTATAAATCCTCCCTTTTAAAAGCCTTGTTGACAAGCACATATTGATTCTCTTTCATATGAGTAAATCTGTTTGCATATAATTAACTTCTTCCATATTATTCTTGGACAGGAGTATACATAGAAGGAATCTATGAAAAGAAGATTCAAAAGGTTGAACCTGGGACATTCCCTTATTTAGAGGTCAGAAGCAAAGCAGTTAATGAGGGTATCAAAGCAGTTGGAAAAACTAGGAGAAGGTATCCTTCAGAAAACCAAGAGAAGAAAGCCAGAATACTGGAGTGGGTAGCCTATCCTTTCTCCAGGGGATCTTCCTGACCCAGGAATCAAACCAGGATCTCCTGCATTGCAGGCAGATTCTTTACCAACTGAGCTATCAGGGAAGCCCACTCTTCATGAAACCAAGAGAAGAAAGCGTTTCTCTTGAAATAACTGTCGAATGTTGCTGAGTGGTTCTATCTAGGATTTGGCAACTTGGAAGTCACTAGTTACCCCCACAGGTGTAGTTTCAGTGGACTGGGGGCAACAAAAGCCTAACTGAAGTAGGATGAGGAGAGAATGAGAGATCTATTGGTTATGGCTGTAAAGGAGATCAGAGAAATGAAATGTGGTTGGAGAGGCATGGTGAAGGAGGAAAGTGAGGGTTGATTTTCAAAAAAATATTAAGTTTTGGAACATAATAGATAATACTTTCAGATGATTAAAAATTACAAATAAAACATTATATATAAAAAGTCTCCCTCCCACTCCTGATTCCCATTTGAATTATTTCTTGTATCTTCTTCGATGCTTTTCTTCCTGCACACATAAGAAAATGGTATTATTTGTCCCTATTTTTATTGTAAAAGGCAAGAAACTAATACATACATAATTTTCTCCATTTTCCTTTTTTTTTTTTTTAAAGGAAACAATACATAAATTCAACTGTATCGATAGGATAAGCTTTCTGGAGTGGGATTGCATATGCTAAAGGCACATTGATAGATATTTCTCAATTGCCATCTGTAAGAGTTGTATCAACTTACACTCCTATCAGCCATGTATTCCCCACAGTCTCACTGAGTGCTATCAAACTTTTTTGATTTTTAACAATCTGAACAGTGGAAAATGGTATCTGAGAGGATTTTCTTTTAGAGATGAAAACTAGAAAAACAGAAAGAAAGCCTGAATACACAGGGGAGAGGGGAAGAACCTGCAGAAGATTCCTTTTCTAGGCTGGAGGAGCAGAATCCACTTCACTGGTGATTCATTTCATAGACCCAGATGCAGGGGGTTGTTGGTACATTTTGAGGGTACACGTCTGTACTGATTGCTTCTGTTTCTCACTTGAAATAAGAATCGAGGTTATAAGGTAATAAGCCAGGACAGGGGAAGAGTGTTGAAGATATGAAAGACCAGGTGTGAACTGCTTTGCTTAGAGGGTAGGGGAATAGTCTGCCCAGAGCAACTAGGATTGTTGAGCAGCTCTGAAGACCCCCTCGAGACTTGCAGCCTTAAACTGCAAGTGAATTTTGAAGGAAAAGGAGCCTCCGTGCATGAAGAAGACCACTGCTTCAGGGAGATTTGAGAGGAAAAAATAAAGCAAAGCATTTATCAGGTGGTGGTTTAGTTGCCAAGTCGTGTCTGACTCTTGCGACCCTGTGGACTGTAGCCCATCAGGCTCCTCTGTCCATGGGATTTTCCAAGCAAGAGTACTGGAGTGGATTGCCACTTCCTTCTCTAGGGGATCTTACAACCCAGGAATCAAACCTGGGTCTCCTGCATTGCAGGCAGATTTTTTACTGACTGAGCTAAGAAGGAAGCCCAAGCATTTATCTAGTATTTAACAAATATTTTGGCGACTATCCTATATAGAGACTATTGCTGGGTGCTGGCTTGTCACTTACTTTAAAATTTTTATTATTATTATTTTTGGCTACTAAGCAAAGTGTGGGATATTAGTTAACTGACTAGAGAAGGAACCAGGGGTCCCCTGCATTGGGAATGCAGAGTCGTAATTACTGAACCACCAGGGAAATTCCTGGCTTGTCACTTAAAGCAGATCACAAGCATATTTAAGTTGGCTGTTCACATAATCTGATTACAGTAAGACTATTCACTCTGCAAACAAAAATACAAAAAGTTACCGTAGGATCTCTTTATATGAACTTTTCCTAAATTTGGGGATGGGCGTTTTGACTCTTAATAGCCTGGACAAACAGCTGCTCAGAAAAACATGCGCATATATAAATTTGCAGACAAATGCAGGTGGTTTAGAATCACAAATAAAGAATCTCTCAAATTTTAGGGAAATAAAACTTAACCTATATTTTAAACAGTGTACTGTTTTAGTATATTTCAAATGATTCAATTTACACAAAGCTTTCTAGGAGCTACTTCATGTTGTGTATTCGATGCCTCAATAAGAGCTCAGAATCTGAACTCATTTTACGTTTATATAGAGTTCACCTATATTCTCCCAGGATTTGCTTAAGTTTACATCTTACATAACTGTAGCTCAATTATCAGAACTATTGATAACAATACTATTGTTTCTTGATACACTTTATTCAAATTTCATCAACTGTCTCATTCAAGTCCTTTTTCTGTTCCGGAATCCAATACAGGATTTCACTTTGCGTTTAGTTGTCTAAGACTTGGCTTTCTTCTTCTTTTAATCCAAAGTGGCTGTGTGTTCTTGGACAAAATTAATGTCCAAGCCTTTCTTCTGTCTTACTAGACGTGATATTAACAATCAATAAAAATACATGTGGAATGTTTTAGGACACGTCAAAGACAACGAAACTGTCCTTACTGCGCAAAGCTGGGCATATCTAGCGTGGCCTTTCGTTCAAATTAAAATAAAAATAAAGCAAATAGAAGAGTATTACTTTTGTCGAGAAGTTTGTCCTAAAGTAGGACCCGTAGCTTCCCGCTAAACCAGCCAGGATGCGCTTCCTCTAATTGGGCAGCGTGTGTCCGCGCTGACGCAGAAAGGCTGCCCCATTGGTCCGCGCAGTCGGGACTCAGGCGGCTTTTCTCTTCGTGCTCAAGGTGCCGAACCACTTCTCTTCCTCCAGCCGAGCGTTACGCTTCTTCCCGAAGTGCCAGCCTGAAGGATCGGACTGAACGAGGCCGGGGAACCGCACTGAGGTCAGCCGGGAAGAAGCGGCGGGGATAGGGTATGAGGTGGGAGGTGGCAGAGTACAGGTGGTCGGCAAGCCTGGACGAGATAGCCCGGTTGGCGCGGCCCCTGGACCCCAAGGGTCTTTACCGTTTCCCGGCTCCCTCCGCTGGCCCCACCTTCCTCGGGATCCCCCGAGGTTCCGCGCCTCTCTGCCGCCCTTCTGCGGGCCCCGCCCTCGACTACTTCCCCCGAAAGGCCCCGCCTCCTCCGCTAGATCGCCCGCGGGCCCCGCCCTCGGCCCCCTCCCCCTAAAGGCCCCGCCTCCTCCGTGAGACCCGCGGGCCCCGCCTTCGGCCCCTCCTCTTAAAGGCCCCGCCTCCTCCCCATCCCCTTCGCTGGCACTGCCCTTGCCGCCGCTTATCCAAGGCACCGCCCTCACCGTGTGTGCATCCCTGCCGAGTCTCTTGTCTTTTCACCTTGCACCGCCTGGGCCCCTCTGCCTCTTTAAGTTAGGTTTGGTCCCATTTCTCTCACCGCCCCCCGATCCCGGCTTTGTTCCTGCATCGTTTTTTCTTAGCCCTGCCACTCTGCACACCTCCTCCCCCACTTCGTCTGGCTGCCCGGGTCCCTGGATATCCCCACAGATCCGGGCTGTCTCTGTGAACTTGGCAAATTGTGCAGAGGCCTCGTGCTGGGCATTGGCGATCTCTTGTTTTCAAGACCTCCCTGCCCGGTGAGAGAAGTCACTTTGTTATGGAATCTTAACAGGGGCGTGGATGCCTGTAATCTAGGAAGCATGATATTGCAGTATTTAAAGGAAGGCATGCTGGAGTTACAGCCCCTCCTGGTGAGATCCTCAGGCAGACCTGTGAGGGACTAAGCTGTACCTTTCTCCCCAGATGTCCCAGGCTTCTTCTGATGCAGAAGCTTGGCTCTCACCATGGTCCTTTAAACACTGGTGGTGTGGAGGTTGTTGCTAAGTCGTGTGCAACTCTTGCGATCCTATAGACTGTGGCGCTCCAGGCTCCTTGCTCAGTCGCTCCAGTCGTGTCCGACTCTGTGCGATCCCATAGACGGCAGCCCACCAGGCTCCTTAGTGGGATTTCCCAGGCAGAAATACCGGAATGGGTTGCCGATTCCTTCTGCAGGGGATCTTCCTGACCCAGCGATCTCGAACGGGCGTCTTCTGCATTGCAGGTGGTCTGTTTTCCGACGGAGCCACCTTAGGAAACTTAAACACCCGGGAATTATTAAATCTTGTCATGGGCCCCTCTTTTAACCGAAGTTGGTAGGGCTTTCTAACCCTCACTGGGAAGTGGAAGGCAAGAGATGAATGAGTGATGGGCTTAGATAAGCAATGTCTCAGCATCCCACTCTTGGTGCTGCTTTTTGGATTTTCCCTGAGAATTCTTATCCAATTTTTCAATGACCAGCAGTCTTGCTTGGTAGGTAAACCAAAAAGTATGTGTAGATAAACATCTTAAGTCACTCTGTAGATTCCTCCAAGCCACCATCCTACTTCAGGGTATACTGTGTGTACACTGTATACTGTTCAGAAAACAGTGACCCACCCCTTCAGTCTGTCAGAGTTAGGAAGCCCTGGGATCTGAGCCTAGCTCAACTGTTTGCTATAAACTTTCGGCGATGAAACTTTCCTCATCTGAGCCTCAGTTTTACCTTCTACAAAAAGAGCATGATAAGCCCTGTCACAGGATCATTGTATGGATTTGCTGATATCCTGCTTATTAAAACAGTCACTTTTAGGGTATTATAAATAGTAGGATTTGACCACAGGTGAGCCCCAACTCTTCAGATTCATGTCTGTCTGATTCAAGCCAGCTAACAGCCTGCTGTTGTTGCCCTCTCCCAGGCACGATGACGACCCTGGATGATAAGTTGCTGGGGGAGAAGCTGCAGTACTATTACAGCAGCAGTGAGGAGGAGGACAGCGACCACGAGGACAAGGACAGAGGCAGAGGTGCCCTGGCTGGCAGTCCCATGCCCACAGACACGGATTTGGCAGGCGAAGGCATCTCAGTTAACACAGGTACTGGAAATCCTGGGCTCTGGGAATAGGTTTAAAAAATGGCCATTAAATATGTATCAGAAGTCTCATGATCATTAAATATGTATCAGAAGTCTCATGATCACTTCTCTCTAATTCCAGTCGGACATCTAGAGACAACCCAGTGTTCCCATTTCACGGTGCTTCTAGCCATTGCACTGCGCAATATTAACATGTATGCATGGCAGTGTGCTGATGATTCAAATAGCCCGGCCTGTGTTTTGAGTCTAGCTTCTCAAATGAATGGTGTTTGATATCCCATAAATCATGGGTATAAGTATATTGGTAGTATAAATTCCTAGCTATGGCATATTTACACTTTTACACTTTATTATTTCCAAATTGCTGTCAGTTGAACTAGTACTGGTTTGTAGTTTAAGCAGGAGTGTGACAGTTCCCATATACATGACCTTCTGCTGTGTTACCAAACTTTTTTGATACCCTGATGCCATCCTGATGGATGGCAAATGGCACTTCACTATAGTTTTAATCTTTTTAGAAGTGACAACTCTTTTTTAAAAAAATTTATTTATTTTTAATTAGAGGGTAGTTGCTTTACAATATTATGTTGGTTTCTGCCATATATCAACATGAATCAACCATAGGTATACATGTGTCCCCTCCCTCTTGAACCTCCATTCCACTCCTCTAGGTTGAGAGTGACAAGTCTTTTTTTCTAATTTTAAAGGATACGTTCATGTCCTTTGCTCATTTTCAAAACTGGGTACTTGGTCTTTTTCTTCTTAGAGAGCTATATATTAAGGAAATTAATCTGTGGTTTGAGTTGCAAATATTTCTATTTTATTGTTTGTCTCTTGGTTTTTGTTCTTTTCGTGGCAGAAAGTGTTTTTTTTTTTTTTTCAATTGTTATGTTCTTGAGAGCATTATTTTATAGTTTCTTAGTTTTATTTCTTATGTAAAAGACCTTTCTCCACTCCAGAATTATTAAAAAAGACTCCCATGCCTTTAAAAAAAAGTACTGTGTGCCACAAGTACTTTTATGATTTTATTTGTTTGTTTAACACTTAACTGTTGATTTATTTGGAATTCATTTTGTTAAGTGGTAGGACTCCAACTTAATTTTTTTCATATTTCTACCCAGTTATTTCAATATCGCTTACTGAATAAGCCATCTTTTCTCCATTGCTTTTTGTTTGTTTTTATTTTTATTGGGCTCTAGGGGATGGGATGGGGAATACCTCTGTAGTTACGCCCCACTAGGAAGATGTCCATTCTAACTTCCTGGGATAGCTTTCAAAGCTTTTTCTTTTTCTTGGAACTGCTGCTCTTACTGGCAGCAGCCTCTTCAGGTCCACTGCTGAGTGGCTCCTCCTTGGAAGACAATTTCTGCTTTTTCTTGGGGACCCTCTTGTTTTCTGACTCATCAGGGTCAGTAACTGGTTCCTCTTTGGGAAAAGATTTCTTCCTCTTGGGAAGACTTCCAGTACCAGCTGTCTCTTCAAGATCACCACTAACTAGCTCTTCCTTGGAAAAAAATTTCTTTTTCTTGGGTTTGGAAAAAGAGACAGATGGGTCTTCCATTCCATTCTCCCGAAGAGCCTCCTGGGACTTTTGCTTTTTCTTCTTTTTGGATCTTTCACTTGTCTCCTCACACTCCTCCAGGGCACTGCTATTTGCTGAAGAAGCCAGGGCAATTGCAGCCAGCCTTTTCTTTTCCTTCTTCAAGTGTTTCTTCTCCTGTTTCTTGAGCTTCCTAGTGATCTTGGCAGCTGCTTCCTCTGCCTGAACCATTGCCTCCTTCATGACATCCAGATTCTTTCGGGGAATCTCTCCAGTCTCATAGAAGGACAGCCGCTCCTCAACTTGTTCTCGAAGCTTCTCCCTCAAAACACTGGTCAGTCAAGTCAAGTCGCTCAGTCGTGTCCGACTCTTTGCGACCCCATGGACTGTAGCCCACCAGGCTCCTCCATCCATGGGATTCTCCAGGCAAGAATACTGGAGTGGGTTGCCATTTCCGTCTCCAGGAAGGCACTGGTAGGCACCTCAGAGAAGCATTCGATTCGTGAGGCAATACTGCATTTGTTTGCCAGGTATCGGGAGATGCGACCTTTGTTCTTGGCAGCTGCTCGGCCAATGAAGGTAGAGTGGAAAATGAGTCTGTATTTTGGGGTGTTACCCCTTGTCTTCAAGGATCTGGAAACTTGGTCCCTTTGCTGGGCCCAGGGAATCACTCAGACACCAGGATGGGCCATTTCTCCATTGTTTTGGAATGCCAGTTCTATCTTGTACTGACTTTCTGCTTATATTTGCATCTTTGGCTGTTCTTGGTAGTCTCTCCCACTGATTTGTCTTTTGATATCACAGTGTTGTTTTTATGTTTTACTTACTTACTTGTTAATAGCTGCACTGGGTCTTCGTTGCGTCACAGGGGCTTCTTGTCGATGCAGCGGCTTTTCTGGTTGTGCAGCGCAGGCTCTAGGGCCCATGGGCTTCAGTACTTGTGGCACACAGGCTTGGTTGCCCTACAGTCTGTGCAATCCTCCCCGACCAGGGAGTGAACCCCTATTCCCTGCTTTGGCAGGCGGATTCTTCACCACTGGACCACCAGGGAAGTCCTCCCGCACTGCTTTAATTATTCCGTTATAATATGTTTTAGTATTTGGTAGGCCTGGTCCCCATACAGTACTCTTCTATGTCATTATTTTCTTAACTCCCACTTTCTTATTTTTCCAAAGGAACATGCACACGTGTGTAATCACATATTTTCATCAGAAATGCATTAAATATATGGATGAATTTAGGGATAATTATGCCCTTGTGATGTTGTGTTTTCCTGGTCAGGAATATGGTGTTGCTTTTCCATTTATTCAGGTCTTTCTTAGTGTTTCTTGGCAACATTTTAAAGTTTTCTTCATACAGATATTTATGTTTTTTTTTTTCCTGTGATGACAAATAAACCTTGACCTCCCAGTCTCATGTCTTGTGACAACAAAGATTTATTTCTCAGTCATGTTACGTGCTACCCGTATGGATCACCAGCAGCCTTGCTTCTGCTTCATATGTCCTGTCATTCCAGAAACTAGGCTGAAGGAGCAGCCCCTTTGGGGACACACTGTTCTCCTGACCAAGTAGAGAAAGAGAGGGCTGTTGGAGACATATAACGGCTCGTTAAGTTTTGGCTCAGAATTCAGTGGCCACAGTAAGTCACATGGCCAAACCCTGCATCAGTGGGCTGGGGATACATGTTTTCATCCCAGAGGTGGTATTACAAGTCACGTGGTAAGGGGCAGGGCTATATAGTATGGGGGCTGGGAGGTTTGGGGTTAGTTTGAATAACGGGACAACCTGCCACAATCTTGTTATAAAATGTCAGATAATAAGGAGTGTGGAAAGAAAAAAGTAAAAGTTCTCTCTCACTAGTCTCCTTAGATCTTACTTCCTAGACATATCCACTGTTAACAGTTTACCTATTTTTCTGGCCCTTTTTCTACAAGCAAATATAGAGGTCATACAAATGTACGTGCACATATATAAATATATGTAAATATTTATACATGAACATATAGTTCTTTTTCTAAAAATTGGAGGATCATACCATGATATTGTTCTGCATTTTCCTTTTTCTTTTTTGACCTAATATGTTTAGACACTTTTCATGGAAGGGAACCTATAGCTACCTTATTGTTTCTAAGAGTTGCTTTATTTTCCTTTGAGTAGATGAGTCTGAATTTATTTCACTCATCTCCTAACATTGGGTCTTAGTGTGGCCCTTTAAGTCTCGCACACCGTCCTGCCACGGACATGCCTGTGTGTGGACCACGCTGCCCTGTGTGAGCATCCCTGTGCCGTTGATGGAGCCAGCTCTGGACAGATGTGCACTGGCCCCTAATCCCTTGGTCATGTTTGGTCACCTCCACATTCACCCCCAACTCAGGTCCAAAAGGCGTGATCAATGACTGGCGCCGCTTCAAACAGCTGGAGACAGAGCAGCGGGAGGAGCAGTGCCGGGAGATGGAGAGGCTGATCAAGAAGCTGTCCCTGAGCTGCAGGTCCCATCTGGACGAGGAGGAGGAGCAGCAGAAGCAGAAGGACCTCCAGGAGAAGATCAGTGGGAAGGTAATTAGAGCACCCAGGCCTCGCTCAGAAGCTACCCCTGATCGCCAGTGTTTGTCATTAGCATGGCGTCCCACACGTCTTGTGTAACCTGTGTTGCTGTCGGGTTTACGTCTCTTACGCTCACTGCTGGTCCCCCTGCAGATGACTCTGAAGGACTTGGCGGTGATGAACGAGGACCAGGATGATGAGGCATTCCTGCAGCAGTACCGGAAGCAGAGGATGGAAGAGATGCGGCAGCAGCTCTACCAGGGGCCCCAGTTCAAGCAGGTTTTTGAGATCCCCAGTGGAGAAGGGTTCCTGGACATGATTGACAAGGAGCAGAGGAGCACCCTCATCATGGTCCACATTTACGAGGATGGTATCCCGGGGACCGAAGCCATGAACGGTTGCATGCTCTGCCTCGCGGCAGAGTACCCGGCCGTCAAGTTCTGCCGGGTGAGGAGCTCGGTGATCGGGGCCAGCAGCCGCTTCACCAGGAATGCCCTCCCTGCCCTGCTCATCTACAAGGGGGGCGAACTGATTGGCAACTTTGTCCGAGTCACTGACCAGCTGGGGGAGGATTTTTTTGCTGTGGACCTTGAGGCTTTCCTCCAGGAGTTTGGATTGCTCCCGGAAAAGGAAGTTTTGTTGCTAACCTCTGTGCGTAACTCTGCCACCTGCCACAGTGAGGACAGTGATTTGGAAATTGATTGACCACCTGAGCCGGTGGCATAGACCTCTCATGGTTTGGGCTGGAAGACACATGTCCGCGTGTTTATTTTCATTCTTTTGTGTGATCTTCCGGCTTTCCGCCCTGTTCTTCATAGTCTCTTTTATGATATGTCAGATCAAGAAATCCTCCGATCAAATCAGAGTGCTGAATCACCTTGTGGTTAGCCATGAAGTGACTTAACATTGTATAAACAGGAAGTCAGGCTTTTGAACTGTTTACTTAAGGTCCTCTAGCATGACATCTCTGTTATTGTTTCCAGTCAATATTTACATAGCATCCTAAAGACAGTGTCCTGGAAATTGTCTTCAGATGGTCTCAGAGGTCTCTGCCAGGTCCGGGAGTATAATCCTATAGTTAGTGTGTTATTTGCAACATAAATACTACATTTCCTTCATCAATGATCATATTATATTCACGTGTAATCAGACTCATCGCTGTAGAAGGCAGTTAAACTTTTTAACTCTGAGACCCTGTTCTCCCTAGGGTCTTGTTTAAAGGTTCTGGACCACATATGTTTGCCCCATCAACAGGGGTGACCTTTGCTGCTGGAGTCGATGTCCTGCTCAAGTGTTGTTAAGTCTACAGTAGGAGGAAGGATGGAGACAAACTTCCCTTTTGATGCTGGAACACCAGCTTGACTTAAAAATTAGAGCTCGATTGGAGCTGGGAAGCCTTTTTAAAGAAAGATCTTTGAATAAGATACCCCTGCTCACCTTTTCTCTTTTTTATTTAACAAGGTAAAAATTTTTTTGTTGTTTAATGTAGCTTTTGTTAATTATTTTTTAATATTGGAAAAGTAACCAATATTTAAGAAACGAAAATTTACCAAAATATAGAAGCAAAAAAAAAGAGAATAATCTCTAATCTTACTACCGAGGATAAAACACTATTAATATTTTGAGATTTTTCCTTCCAAGGTGTTTTCTTTGCATACACAGACATTTTGTGTGCTTGTTGTTAAAACAGTGGGATCATTCTGAACATACTGTTTTATAGTATGGTCAGTTAATATATCAAATGTTTTTCTGTGTTACTGAATACTCTCTTACAACATTTTAAAGTTGCTGTTTATTCCATTTATAGATGTGCTGTAATTTGCTTGGTGGTTGTCTCTTAAAGATAACCTTTTAAGAGGTAGTTCCTCTTAAAAAGGAAAGCAGCAAAGATTTTCTTATTCAAAAAGTAATTGATTTTCATTGTAGAAAATGTAACAATTGTTACTAAACTAAAAAGAGATTTAAAAAGCCTTATAATTCCACCAACCAAAAATAATCCCTGTTATCATTTTACAGGTATCTTTCTGGTCTTCTTTCTTTGTGTTTATGATAATGATTGTCTTTTGAGTTTTTTTCCTCTTATTTTTTTTACTTTGAACTATGTACATTGTAGGGTCAGGAAAAATATAGTCTGTAATTAAATGTTAGCTTTAAAGTTCAGTTTTGCTTTCCCTGGCTTTTTAGGAATCGACTAACTATAATAGGGTCTTGACAGTATCTCTTGTAGTTAACCAGAAAAAGAAACTGCAGGGTTTGTTTTTTTTTAATTAAAAAAAGTTTATTGTAGAAAGTATTTGGGAAGTATAGAAATTAGAAACAGAGACAGCTGTTGTCAATGTTCTTGTTTATGTCCTTCCAGCTTTTTCAATATTTTTAATAACATTGAGAGCTTATTGAATTTAGTTCTGTGTTTTGTTTAACTTAATATTGTATCATAAATGATGCTTTGATGTGTTAAATTCTAAATAAATAATTTTTAATGCCTTCATAATATTTCATCATTTGGATAGATCATACTTTATTTAACCAGTTCCTTGATATTGGATATTTAGATTCCTAGCTCTGGGTTAAAACGCATAGCATCTTTGTATCTTTTGCTATATTTTGGATCATTTTCATAGTATAGACTTCTAGAAGAGGAATTATTGGGTAATAGAAATATTTTAAAAGCTTTTATAAGCCATCTACCGTTCTCATTGGAAATGAAAACATGCTCTCCGAGCACTTTGACTTTGCCTTTCAAGAACAGAAATTCTGGGATAAAGTGAGTAGACAGAATGGGGAAATCCTGTTCTAGGGGAAGTGCAAACAGCACAGGCTTTGGAGCCAGACAGATCAAATCCTGTCTGTTTCTCACTGGTGGTGGAACTTCTGGTGAGGCACCTAGCCTTCTTGAAACTCAATTTCCTCGCCTTGGCAATGGGAACAACAGTGCTTCATGGATTGTTCAGTTTTCCATGTGTGATCCCAGAACTGCAGTGTCAGCCTCACTGGGGAACTTGTTAGAAATGGAAAATGTCAGGCATCGCCTTGGACTAACTGCGTTGGAAATTCTTGGAGTGGCCCAGCACACTTTTCACAAGCCCTCCAGGTGGTTCAAGTTTAAGGATCACCAACTTGTTGATTAAGGTGAGTGACAGCAGCTGTCAAAACAAGAGTTCACTGCTGTCCTTTTTTATTTGCGTAAGGGGTGGAAGAAGTTGAAATAGAGAATTCAGGTCACTTCTCTTCTTTGTTTATACAATCCACCTTTTTGGTGATGGACTTGGGAGAAGGAATGAGAAACCAATACTTGTCTATTAGAAACTGTCTCAGTAGTTTTCCAGATTCCACTTTCCTTTGGAATGAAAATCCCTTGAAGGCATGGACTTTATTTTCTTCCCTGTGTATGGCATAGCCTCTATTCACTCTGGAACTAGGCTGACATTTACAGCTTTGTGGGCAAGATACAGAATCCTTCCATACCTCAGTTTCCTCATCTGAGAAGTGGGGATGAGTAGCATGAGTCGATTCATAAAATACCTAGTCAGCCTTTAAATAAGTGCTGTTTTTATGATCCCCAGCACCCACAACTGTGCCTGGCACTTGGTGAGAATTGAGTGTTTAATAATGAATATAAGGGCTCATTGAAGGCCACATCCTTTCATGGTAAGAAGTAGTAATATTTCAAAGATGAAGAAACCAAGACTTTGCAGAGTTAAGTAACAAAGTTACACAGCTAGAGGGCAGGGCAAGGTTTAAACTCAGGTCTGTGGCATTCCAAAATGTATACTATTTGCATGATGCTTTTTCTTAGCAAAGAAAGCGAAATGATCAAATGTCAATAAAATGATCAATTAGAAAAAAAGTGGAGAGAATAGGTTGGAGGAGGAAAAACAGGAAGAGAATTTTAGGAAGTGAGAGAAAGATATGAAGCTGGGTGGAGAGCTGGGTCTTCCAGGCCTACCTGTGTTTCATGTCAGAACCTTTCCTCTCTGGGGAATTCCCTGGTGGTCCATTGGCTAAGACTCCATGCTCCCAATGCAGAGGACCTGGGTTCGATCCCTGGTCAGGAAACTAGATCCCACATGCCGCAACTAAAAATTCCACATGCCACAATTAAGACCTAGAGCAACCAAATAAAAAACAAAAAACAACCTTTCCATTTGGACTGTGGCTGTGACCAGCAATGTACCCCCTGAGGTGACCCCTTTCCTCCCAAAAGTCCTTCTTCCCAAAGTCCCGTTATACCCCTGACTACACTGCCACCCACGTTCTGGCTCTGGGTGGCAATGATCAGGAGTACAGTCAGCATGAACTCCAGTCCTCTCCATGACCAGCTGTGTGCTGTTAGATAGGTCTCTTCCTCTCCCTGGACCTCTGTATCCCCTCTTGTAAGAAGAGGGGTTGCATTAGATGATTTTTTTTTAAGATGCGTTGAACTCTCAGATTTTATGAGTCAATGAATTTTTAAGAAATCTACTGTCACCATCATGCTATCATATTTTATTTGGTTTAATTTAAGGAACAATGTTAAGTTTTTCCTAAGTTGTGAAATGTGAAAAGTCCTGGTGACTTAAATAACCTTGTCTCCTTTTCCCATAGGACAACCCCATCTTCAGTGGGTGTAGTTGCCTAAGTATTTGTTTACACATTAGACTATGAAATCTCTGGGGACAGGGACTGCATCTCATCATTTCTGTTGTCTGGTCTGAGATGACATAAATGGTCACTACTTAAGTGGGGAAAATCCCCAAGGCTGGAATAGGCTGGAATTCACCACAGTAGGCTAGAAGACTATATGTTATATAACTTTTGGTACAGACATGTTATATATTTTGAATCAGAGATATACTACCTGTGCTCATGGAGACCCAGATAAGTTCAGATCAAGCCCTCAGCCCTGCCAAAGCCTGTAGAAATACTGGTTATAATCCAATAAAATCACACGGTGGCAGCAGAGGAGAGGGAACAAATCATTTTTTGTTTTCCTGTTAAATTAGAAGAGCACAGACTTTGGATTATGTGGGAGATGTCTGGCACCATACACGAATCATTTTATTTTCTTTCTTTTTTTTTCGGAGGTGGGGCAGGCTGAGCAGCTTGCGGGATCTCCATTTCCCCACCAGGGACTGAACCTGGACTGTAGCAGTGAAAACTGGGAATCCTAACCGCCAGGTCACCAGGGGACTCCGTGAATCATTTTACATAATTTGTTTTTAAGAAAGAGAATCAGAAAGTATTACATTCACATGATTTATTAATTAGTAACAAAGAAAACAAATATTGTTTCAGGCATAAACATACATACACTTAACTTTCACGTTATGGTCAGTGAAGGCTGAGGGAAAGTCTGGCCAGGGAGAGAAGAGGGAGCAGTGGGTTCCTGCCAGCCCCAAGTCTGGAGTCCCAAGCACCTGAGCTCAGGGGACAGCCTTCATATCCAGATCACAAAACCCATGACTTCTTGTCTCTGCCTCCCCTGCCTGTAGCAATGAGAGTTACCAGCATGCGTTTTTTTACTTACTTTGTGCCAGATCATTGTGCTAAGCACTTAGATAATTCTCAAACCCAGGGAGACAGTATCATTCTCGTTTCATAGTTAAGCAATTTGCCCAAAGTCAATCATCTAGTAAAGTCAGGACTTAAACCCAGAACTTGGAGTTCAGGAGTCAGGATCTTACTTAGTACACTCTAATAATGTTGACCCAAAAAGACTTCTGCAAAGAGATGAGGGATGCCTGTCCAGCGATTGGTGTTATGGGCTGAATTGTGTCCACCCCAAATTAGTATGTTGAAGTCCTAACCAAACCCCCTACCTGCCCCCCCCACCATCCGCACCACCCCATGTGCCTGTAGATGGAGACTACAGGAAGTAATCAAGGTTGAATGAGGTCATAAGGGTGGGGCCCTAATCTGAGAGGACTGGTGTCTTTATAGGAAGAGAGCTCTCACCAGAAACCAAACCTGATGGAACCTTGACCTTGGACTTCCAGCCTTCAAAACAGTGAGAAATAAATGTCTACTATTTAAGTCACCCACTCTATGGTATTTTGTTATAGTAGCCAAAACTAAGACACTGATTCCCGTGATTTCTACAAATTCAATAAAGAAGAGAGAAATAGGATTCCTCAGACTTATTTCAAAGGAAAGTTGGCAAGTATATGGCTGTTATTAGCATAGCCAAGGGCTTCCCTGGTGGCTCAGAGGTTAAAGTGTCTGCCTCCAGTGTGGGAGACCCGGGTTCAATCCCTGGGTCGGGAAGATCCCGTGGAGAAGGAAATGGTAACCCGCTCCAGTATTCTTGCCTGGAGAATCCCATGGACGGAGAAGCCTGGTAGGCTTGGGCCCTTACAGTTTCTCCTACCCTTCCACTTACCCTACCCAGGACTCAATTGTTTAGTGAATCACTTCTCTGTTGTCAAGGGCTTTGTATGTAATAGATATTGTTTCATAATCATTAGGACCAGGTAGCCTCTGTTCTCTGTTAGTCCCCAAACAGTGATGAAAACCTTCCTTGTCAAGTTCCCAGGACCTATGAAGCTGGTTACTCATTCATAAATCCTAGAAATGCATGTCCTGTTTCCCAGTACCTGCTCCCATGACCTATGTGCTTAGTCACTCAGTCATGTCTGACTCTTTGCAACCCCATGGATTAGGCTCCTCTGCCCATGGGGATTCTCTAGGCAAGAATACTGGAGCAGGCTGCCATGCCCTCCTCCAGGGCTCCCATGCTCTAAGTTAACTATAAAATTGTCCCAATGCCCCCTCTATGGTGCAGGGTTCAGCTTGGAATGCTTCTGGATCCTTTTCTGCTAATCACACCAGTGAGTAAGTTACCCGACAATAAACTCATTTGTTGATTATTTGGAACTGCCTGCCTCGTTTTTTGGTCTCAAGATGCCTTCTCAGTTTCGTGGGCACTTTTTGTTCCATCCATGTCCTCCAACAGAATCACAGAAACCTCCTCTGTCCAGTGTTCCTCATAATTGTCCATTATTTCCAGAGTTGTATATTTCCTTCAGTCTTCGAGTCACCTCTGAACATTTCCCAGCCAGCTCAGACTTTTAATTTTTTTTAATTTAAATTTATTTTTGGCTGCACTGGCTCTTTGTTGTGGCATGAGGACATCTCTCTAGTTGCGACGTATGGGCTCCAGAGTGTGGGCTCTGAAGTTGTGGCGCGAAGGCTTAGCTGCCCTGCGGAAGGTGGGATCTTAGACCCCTGACCAAGGATCGAACCCTTGTCTGCTGCATTGGAAGGCGGATTCTTAACCACTGGACCTCTAGGGGAAGTCCTGGCAATCTCAAGTTTTATATGATTTAGGTCAGTGATCTTATCGATATGCCCCAAAGACCATCTGCCTCAAAATCACATAGGGTGGTTATTCACAATTCAGGCCCTGCTGCTTCAGAAAGTTTGAGGGTGGAGAGTAGTATATGCATTTTAATAAGCAGGCCATGTGATTCTGATGCATGGTCAGTAGATTTGGATAAGAAGCAGCTGAGGGGTTTTACTAGTCCTCATTTCAGCCTAGAGACAGATCTGTGCTCAAATACTGATTCCACCACTTTCTAGCTTGGAGCCTTGGGTAAGTTACTCCCCTGAGCTGCAATTTCCTCGTCGGTTAAATAGGCATCATAATGTGTGCTGCACAAAGTTTTTATGAGGATCAAGTGATCCTCATAAAATGAGGATGAGTGCAAACCCACCAGCACCAAATCTGGCCTGTGTTTACTCAACCTCCTAGCTTGTCGTTGTGGTTTCCGAGGTCTGTGGTTACTTGATTTCGTGATATGTGTGGTGATGGTCATGATTTCACCAGCTGTCTGTTGTCCTGTGGTCCCTGGAGAGAGGAAGGGGTGGTGTCTGTATATGTGTCGGGTCCAGCTATTTGCCAAATTGGCTGACTTGATCAGTTTTGCTCATTTTATCCTTCCAACCTTTGCCAATTTCAATTTCCCTTCCCATAAGGGAGAGCCGAAAATGTTTCAGTGTAGACTGAATCTGAGCTTGATTACGGAGTCCCTGAAAAAGGCAACCAAGAGATGACCCTGACTCTCTACAAAGAGAAAATGGATCTGGTTGTGAGATCTAGAAGTGGGGGCCATGGCTTTTACTTCCAGGAGCTCCTCCCCCGAAGACATAACTCATTCTCTCAAAGAATCCTGGTTAGATTGGCAGAGATGGTGGGGGGCAGAAACGTGCTCAGAACAAGAATGTAAATCCCCCAAAGCAAAGAGAGAAAGCAAGCGTTCACTGGAAGCTCAGTCCTCAGGACATTGAAGGGGCCAGGATGTGCTCCGCTGGAGACAAAGACAAGTATCAGAAAACAGTTACGGGAGCCTCATCAACTTGCTGTTACTGTGTAGCACATCACCCCCAAAACTCGGTGGCTTCATGTTTTCATTCCTGGAAGCAACCTAAATGTCCATCCACAGAACAATGGATAAAGAAGATGTGGTACACACACACAATGGAATATTACTCAGCCATAAAAAGGAATGAAATTGGGTCATTTGTGGAGACGTGGATGGACCTAGAGACCATCATACAGAGTGAAGTAAGTCAGAAAAAGAAAACAAATATCATATATTAACAAATGCATGGGTGATCTAGAAAAATGGTATGAAGTGAAGTTGCTCAGTCGTGTCCAACTCTTTGCGACCCCATGTTCTGTAGCCTACCAGGCTCCTCTGTCCATGGGATTTTCCAGGCAATAGTACTGGAGTGGATTGCCATTTCCTTCTCCAGGGGATCTTTCCAACCCAGGGACTGAACTCGGGTCTCCCGCATTCTAGACAGATGCTTTACCGTCTGAGCCACCAGGGAAGTCCAGAAAAACGGTACAGATGATCTTATTTGCAAAGCAGAGATAGAGACACAGGGCTTCCCTGGTGACTCAGTGGTAAAGAATCTGCCTGCCAGTTCTGGAGACACAGGTTCAATCCCTGGTCTGGGAAGATTCAACATACCATGGAGCAACTAAGCTGTGTACCCATCCATTGAGCTTGCACTCTAGAGCCTGGGAACCACAACTATTAAAGCCTGAGTACTCTTGAGCCCATGCACAGCAATAAGGGAAGCCACTGCAGTAAGAAGCACTCACTACAACTAGAGAGTAGCTCCTGCTCGCTGCAACTAGAGAAAAGCCTGCAGAGCAATAAAGATCCAGCACAGCCAAAAAAAAAAATAAAATTTAAATAATAATTAAAAAAGAGAAACAGAGACACAGACATAGAGAACAAATGTATGGATACTAAGGGGGAAAGGGGAAGTGGTGGAATGAATTGGAGATTGGGATCGATGTATATACACCATTGATACTATGTATAAAATAGACTTTATTTTTCTGGGCTCCAAAATCACTGCAGATGGTGATTGCAGCCGTGAAATTAAAAGACGCTTACTCCTTGGAAGAAAAATTATGACCAACCTAGATAGTATATTGAAAAGCAGAGACATTACTTTGCCGACTAAGGTCTATCTAGTCAAGGCTATGGTTTTTCCTGTGGTCATGTATGGATGTGAGAATTGGACTGTGAATAAAGCTGAGTGCCGAAGAATGATGCTTTTGAACTGTGGTGTTGGAGAAGACTCTTGAGAGTGCCTTGGACTGCAAGAAGATCCAACCAGTCCATTCTAAAGGAGATCAGCCCTGGGATTTCTTTGGAAGGAATGATGCTAAAGCTGAAACTCCAGTACTTTGGCCACCTCATGGGAAGAGTTGACTCATTGGAAAAGACTCTGATGCTGGGAGGGATTGGGGGCAGGAGGAGAAGGGGACGACAGAGGATGAGATGGCTGGATGGCATCACTGACTTGATGGACATGGGTCTGAGTGAACTCCGGGAGTTGGTGATGGACAGGGAGGCCTGGCGTGCTGCGATTCACGGGGTCAAAAAGAGTCGGACATGACTGAGCGACTGAACTGAACTGAACTGAACTGAATGAAAACCTACTGTATAGCACAGGGAACTCTACTCAGTGCTCTGTGATGACCTAAATGAGAAAGGAATCCAAAAAAGAGAGGAGATATATATATATACACATAGAGCTGATTCACTTTGCTGTACAGACAAAACTAACACAACGTTGTAAAGCAACTATACTGCAATAAAAATTAATTTTAAAAATATTTTCACTCTTGTGGGCATGAGACAGCCTGGGTTTTTGTTCTTGTGTCTGCAGGTCAGCTGGAGGCTCTGATCTGCACTGGTCTTCCTGGATCGCCTTGAGGACTGGAAAAGCTCTGCTCTGTGTGTCTTTCATTCTCTGCTGGGGGCCAGTGGGCTAGCTGGGCATGTCCTTCTCATGGCAAAGAGGAAAAACACAAGAGAAAAAACCTAATATCTGAGCTTCTTTTCAGGTCTATGTCATGCCTCCTAATATCTTGTTGGCCAAAGCAAGTTGGATGGCAGAACGCCAAATCCCAGATGAAGGGCAAAGTTACGCGGCCAAGGATTCAGGGATGGGTGAACTGGGGCCGTTAATCACGACTGTGATTCATCAGACTCCTCACATCACCCTTATCTCCATTCATTGCTCTCTCTTTGATGCTTCCATAGTGCCTGGTACATCTCTCCTGGCTTTGATCATAATCTGTGTTCCTGGTATTAAGTATGTGAAGGCAAGTACTGTCTGTTGTCCTACTGCCCAGTATGTGATCATAACCGAGAAAGCAGAGAGCATAGAAAGCAAAGCAAAGAAGGAAGTAGAAACACAAGCACCTGAAAAGAGAGAACGGGGCAGATGCATCAGGGACGTGAAAAGGACGCGCGAGGGAAACATCCCTGGCTTCTTGAAATACCGATCCATTCCTCGTATTCTAAAGCAGTCATTTTCACATTTAGAAAGAGCCATCATGTTTTTATTTTTCAAGTCTAATAGTTGCATTGTCTCTGTGTCTGCCCTTGCATGAAAGAAGACTTGGCTTATAGAAATTGTTTTGGTCCCTTAGAAGAAGTAATCAATTTGCCATTTATGATCAGAGCCTCTTTCACAACTAAGATCTCTCCAGTTGTTTTACCTTTGAAATGAAGGTGGCCTTACATTATGATGCAGAAAGCCTGCACTGGCAGAGAGGCAGACTCAGTTCTTTTCTTGAAATGCAATTGTTTGTTGTTTCTGGACGATGTGGTTCCTAGCACTACCTAGTATTGGCATAAAATGAGGGGTTAGTAATATCGATGCTAGGAGGGTGAAAGTCGCTCAGTCGTCAAGGACTGTATCTCTATCCATGGAATTCTCCAGGTAAGAATACTGGAGTGGGTAGACATTCCCTTCTCCAGGCAATCTTTCTGACTCAGAAATCAAATCTGGGTCTCCTGCATTGCATGCAAATTCTTTACCATCTGAGCCATCGGGGAAAACCCATGCTAGGAGGATGAGCTAGATTGATTCTGAAATGGTCAGAAGTCATTTCAGGACAGAGTCAGGGAATATGGTGGGTAAAGAGAAGCAGTTCAAAGTCCTTCTGAGGGGTGACTGCAAACCCATGAAGCTGAAGCAGCCTCCCTGGGTACCATCTCTTCCAAGGGAACTGCTTGGAAGTGAATCAATTTGCATAGGCTTGTTTGCTTATGGTGTTAAAAACTGCTCTTTGTAGTTCATGTGAAAAAGATGCTGGGAGAATTCTTCGGGGGATTTTTGAACTCAGTGGCTTTTCTTGGTTGGGGATGGGGGAAGGTTTCATACTCACCTCCCAGTCAATATCATCTTTTAGGGCTTCCTGAAGTAAAACAAGAAACCTGATCTAGGTGGGGGGTGGGATGGGAATGGGGCCCAGGGACCCGTAGGCCTATTGACTGAGGCTACTTATGTGCCCCCCATCCCCTCTCTTGCCTGTCTTACTGGGGGTCTGGAAGTAGATCAGGCATCATCCAGCCCAGCACCTGACACAGAGGATGGTCAATAACTATTTATTAACTTGAATTGAGTGGTGGTTTGTGGTGTGGTTGAAAGAGCCTGAGACGGAGCGAGGAGAACGGGGACTAAAATAGGCTGGTGGAGCCAACCAGGAGAAGCCTCCTCTCTTCTCCGAGCCTCAGTTTTCCTACACGCTTAGTGGGGGGTTCTCCCTGGGCTCTCATTAGACCTGAAAGCACTTTTTACACTGGTTATGGTCATCCTGGAGAAGGAACTGATCATGCTGGGGCAGAGATGGCGTGCCTTGGTCAGAGACCAAGGTCAGAAGCTGGGCTGTGCTACAATGTGGGCGGTGGGGACCACTCGTCCAGGGTGGGGCCTCTTTGAGGGGCTGAGCAGGATGACCAGGTCAAGGCTGGTGGCCCAGAAAAAGCATTGATGACCCCTTGAGCCCCATAGGGCCCCTCTCCCCTTATGCTGAAGGAAAGAGACGAGAGGCCAGACGAGATGACAGCAGAGCACGTGTATATCTCTGTGCGAGGTTCTCGAGACACTGGCAGAACTCAGTGAGGTCCCTGGTGGCCAGCAGATGGCATTCCTTATGTCATAGGGTGGGGCTGATGGTACAGGTGTGGACTGGGTGATGAGCATCACCACCAGTATTTTTCTGAAACTTCAGAGACGAGTGAGGGGGAAGCAGCTTGTGGGGATATTGATAGAGGAGCAAGGATATGGCATCCACCTGGGCCTCGGGGTGGGGGTGGGAGGACGGTGGGTCAGGTGGACATGAGGGTGGTCTCGTGTCGCTGCAGGGCCAAGTGACGGGGCGCTGGGGGGCCAAGCAGGAAGCCTGAAGGTCACCACTGACTCTGTGTGACCCGGGCAGGTCCCTTAATCACTCTAGACCTCAGTTTCCCAGCTTATCAAAGTAAGGGTTTGGAATGGATCAGGGGCCCCTCAGGGTCGTGAGGAAGATGCATTGGGGAGGCTGAGAAGATGGGCTCCCTAGAAGGTCCCTCTGACCCTTACTTCTGCTTCTCCCCTTCATTTTAGACAATATGTTTCTGGGTAAGATTTCATTGAAAAAAAAAAAAAGAGTTGTGATTTGTGGTTTGGTTTTCTAAAGCCAGTGGTCCAAAGACCTTTAAGTTTTCTTTTAGATATAAAATGGCACAGGATAGCAGTTCCAGGATCAGGTGGTGGCTGACTCATTAGTGGGAACTGGAAGGGCCCGTGGATAATCCAGCCCTAGGACTTCTGTAGCCTGCAAGTTCTTTCATTGAGGCCACTGAACTCGGGATCTGGGTTCTCTGGGACCCAGTTAAAATGCACCTGAAGGGCTTGAGCAGCAGAAGTGCTTGCTCTGACTGTGCTATGGACTAACTCACTGTCTTTGAGCCTCCATTTCCTCATCTGTAAAGTGGCAATAACAATATCCATGCTTGGACTTCCCTGGTTAAGAATCCTCCTGCCAATGCAGGGGACACCGGTTCGACCCCTGGTCCAGAAAGATCCCACATGTCAATGATCAACTAAGCCTGTGTGACACAGCTACTAAGCCCGTGCTCTAGAGCCTGTGCTCCTAAACAAGAGAAGCCACTGCAGTGAACAAGAGCCCCTGCTCACCACAACTAGAGAGAGCCGGCATGCAGCAACGAAGACCCAGCACAGCCAAAGCAAGGGAAGAAAATAAACTCCCCCTAGAATTATAAAAAAGATGTGTGTAGTGCTGACATATGATAAAAACTTTTAAAAAATACCTCTTCCATCTGCATCAATGCCTACCCTGTCCCTTCTCTGTCTTGCTTAAGTTAATTTATCTATTTTCACTGCATGCCTACTGCCTTCTACTACAGAATGCCAGGGGGAGCTGAACAGGCAGGATCATAGCAAACAAGTACAAGAACAAAGGGTAAGAAAAATGGACAGCTTGTAAGTGCTCATAAACATAAAAAATACACTCATTTATTCATCTTCAGATGCTCAGAGTACTTCCTCTGTGCCAAACTGGGTTCACTGGGTGAGGTCAGCCCTTGACACATGGGTCTGTGAATTTTAGCCTCTGTCCCAGACAGATGAGAAGAAGTCAGTTTTTTGAGAAAACATGGTGATGTGATGGAAAACAAAGTCCCAATCCCTCTGCTACCCCCAAACAAGATCTGGGTAGCACAGCCTTCCATATAGCTTTAAGCCCAAATACAACAAAAAACGGTAGAATGCACCCTCTAAATGCCTGGAAGTGACTGTTAGAAGAGGGCATGGTATTGCTGAAAGGGCCTAGGTTTTGACACCTAAAAATGGTGTAAACTTGGGAAAGTCAAATCTCCTACTCTGAGCCCCAGTTTCTTCACCTGTGAAACTGGGTCATAAAAGTCTGCTTCACTGGTTGTTGTGGCATAATGTCAGGTCAGGCAAGGACCTGCACTATGGTAGCACTCAGAAAGGGATCACCGTTATTATGGTTTTGGAAAAAGCACAGAGCTGATGATGGCAGTCACGAGTGTCGCCATGGGCAATGCAGTCTGCCCTTGGTGGGGTCCAGGCCTCAGGAGTCACCCCCTGAGATCCTTCGCCGAGTGAAAAGGGCTCTGAGTGCCCCCTGCACATCACGGTTCCGGAGGCTATAGATGACCGGGTTCAGCATGGGCGTGACCATGACGGTGGCCACACGGCCCTGCTCGGCCTCATACCGGGACGTGGGCCAGAAGTAGACTGCGATGACTGTCCCATAGAAGAGACCCACCACGGCCAGGTGGGAGCCACAGGTGGACACAGCCCGGAGCCTCCCCGCGGCGGACGGCAGCCGGAGCACTGCAGCTGCAATGGTCCGTAGGAGGCGAGGATGAGCAGGAAGGGAGTGACCACCACTGCGGCACCCTCGGTGAAGATGAGCAGCTGGATGTGCCGGGTGTCAGAGCACGAGAGCCTTAAGAGAGGCTGGTGGTCGCGGAAGAAGTGCGGCACTTGGTGGGAGGCACAGAAGGACAGGCGGGCCACAAGCAGGATATGGAGGAGGGAGTGGGCGTGGACATGAGCCACGCTGTCCCCACGAGGGCTGTGCACACGGCCCGGGACATCCGCGTGGCATAGTGGAGGGGGTGCCAGATGGCCACGTAGCGGTCATAGGCCATGGCAGCCAGGAGGCAGCTGTCAGTTACACCCAGGGCGAAGAAGAAGTACATCTGGGTCAGACAGCCAGCCAGGGAGATGGAGCGGTTGTGGGCCAGCATCTTAGGTACCATGACGGAGGTAAAGCAGAGGTCAGCAAAGGACAGGTGGGCCAGCAGGAAGTACCTGGGAGTGTGAAGGGCTGGACTGGCTTGGCTGGCAGCCACGATGAGTCCATTACCCAGGATGCCCGCCACATAGAGGACCAAGAAGAGCACGAAAAGAGGTCGCTGCTGGCTGGGATTTGTTGTTAGTCCCAGTAGGATGAATGGGCTTCCTTCTGAAGACTCATTGGCAGCATCCATGGCTAGGCTGCTTCTTCACCTGGAACCCCAGGGGTTTCATTCCATTGCTGAGTCATCTCTTAAGTGTCAAAGGAAAAGGGTGAAAGGCCACTGAGTTGCTAAAGGCTTTCTAGCCACAAGGGAAGTCATGAGAGCCCTGTGGATACACACAGCTGTGACTGTGAGCAACTTTCCTCCTCTCCAGGTCTTAGGTTCCCCATCTGTAGAGTAAGGGAGCTGAATCAGGTGAACTTGAAAGCTGCTTCCGACTTGAATACGTTCCGATTTGCAGCAAAAACAGAACAAAAATATTGCCCAGGATGTGGACCAAAGAAGGAAGAAACACAAAAGGAAAGATGAGAGAGGATCAAAATCAGGGAGAGATTTGACCAATGGCTATTTATTTTGGGGAAAGTCAGAGTGAACAAGAAAACCAAGATGGAAGTGAGGAACTTATCTAAGAAATAAAATTCCAAACATGAAGGGCACATATGTATTGAAATGAATATAAATCGATAGCACCTGAATGCAAACATGATGTTTTAGAGCTCTAAGGATCAAAACAAGAACCCATCCGCCCAAGGGCAGGGATGTAAGGATCTGATGACGTTGCTGCTGCTGCTGCTAAGTCGTTTCAGTCGTGTCCGACTCTTTGCGACCTTGTGGACTGTAGCCCGCCAGGCTTCTCTGTCCATGGGATTCTCCAGGCAAGAATATTGGAGTGGGTTGCCATTCCCTTCTCCACGGGATCTTCCCCACCCAGGGATTGAACCTGAGTCTCTACACTTTTAATAAAGAGTGAGAAAAGAATAAAGAATATACGAGACTTGCCAAAAAAAGAACCAAAGAATCTAAATGATTCCCAGTATTCCTGGAAAACTCTTCCCATGAAATCAAACACATACAGCATCAAGAAAATGCACAGCCCTTTATGGGAAACTCGTGCGGACAGGTGCATCCACCTGTCAGATGCAGAGACTTGACTCTTAAGGACAGAGACATTTCAATGCTTCCATTTTTTTCCTGACTTAATCTCACTGCAGAAATCTTGGATGATTTTCCAAGAAGGGTCTTAAAAGGAGAGGGGTTTTAGGACAGGTTTCCTGAAGGCTATGTTGAGACCAGCTCTGCATCCTTATCCATTAAAAGAAAATAAAGACCCTTCCTACCCTATTGTCTTCCTTTTTCTCCTCCACTGAATAAGAAGAATCTTTTGGCTTTGGATCCCTGGAGAATGTTCCCCCCGCCTCAATTATGTCCCACCTTCCAGGAAGGTAAGAGGATCAGGGTGAATGGTAAGGATCGAGAGGGGAAGCCTGCTTATGAAATGGCTTTTTCAGAACTGGAACTACTTAAACTTGGGAACTGACCCAAGTTTAAGCTACCCAGTCTATTCTTCCCAGGTATTCTGTGAAGGTAGGCTGAGCTATGCACACGTGTGTGCTAAGTCGCTTCAGTTGTTTCCAACTCTTTGCGACCCCATGGACTGTAGTCCAGCAGGCTCCTCTGTCTATGGGATTCTCCAGGCAAGAATACTGGAGTGGGTTGCTATGCCCTCCTCCAGGGGATCTTCCTGACCCAGGGATGGAATCCATGCCTCTTATGACTCCTGCATTTGCAGGTGAGTTCTTTACCACTAGCACCACCTGGGAAGCCCTCTAACCTGAGTTTAAATGGATCTCAATAAACATCCAAATACACTGAGCTGTTGGCAGAAACATTCATCTATAATTAAAAACACCCTGGTGCAGGCATGCAGGCATGTTCAGCCTCTAGTTATGCTCTGCAAACACACAGGCATGACAGACCACGTACAGAAATGTGGACCCAGACATCTAAGTAAGAGACGAGTGTAACACGAGATCCGTAGATACAGATCATGCTAAACATAAACCGAGGGTTTGGTTCAATCACAAAATAGCACTGAGGCCAGAGGGTGACACTCATTCACAGCCTCCTGTTCATGGAGGCTCCTGGTACCACACACAGCTCGGGACCCACGATGCCCATTTATGCTTTCACTGACCGAGTGGTCTGCATCAGTTCTCCACCACTGTCTGTCCACGCCTCCTGTCAGCCCCCCATCACACAGTCACATCTTCTGCTTCCAGCCCCAGAGGCCCAGGGCTTCGCAGCTTCCCACTCACGTCTCCTGCTGGGCACAGCAGAGATGTGCCCCCCCTAGAGGGGCATATCCACCTACACACCGCTTCCCCTCCCCCAGCGATGACACGGTGGGGCAGCAAGGGTAACGCACAGTCTCAGTCTCACACCAACAGCACCTGCTCTCACAGTCACACGAACAGCTCATGCCCCCAGCCAAGCTCAAGAGGACAGAGGCGCATGCTCTCCAGCCTGGCCCCTTGCCCCAGTTGCACCCTCTGGCTTCTCCACATCGCAGGAGGAGCAGCTGTGGGGACCAGGTGTAGCCCGATGCCGAAGGGTCTGGGGAGGGAGTTATTGGCCACATTTACGAGGTTTGGGGCCTTGGGAGTACCTTAGCTTCTCCCAGAGAAAACACCCTTCCCCTGGCCCCCATCCCTGGGGCAAGAGGCAGCTCGGCTCTGGGGCTTGTTTTCCTTCCTCTCTGGGGCCAGTTTGACTGGGAAAGGGTGGTTGGTGCCACCTCTAACTCGGGGGGCCCCAGGAGTCCTGTGCATGGTGAAGCTGCTGCTCCCCAGTCCTTGTCCTGCGGGGTCCACAGCCCCAAGCCTGGGGTTTGCAGCAGCAGCTTCTGGAGCTAAATGTCTTGTGCCCTCAGCTGTTGCCGGGGCTTCTTGTAGGAAGTGTAGGAGTGTGGGAGCATTGGGCCTCTGGGGACTGTGGCAGTTGTACACCTGAGTGACTGTGACGTGTGTGTGTGTTTGTGTGTAGGATTGTATGCCTGTGTGTGGACAGAGTGACCAGGTCTCTGTCAAATGAAACGTGTCCATGAGCTTGAGTGTGTGTCTGCACATCCACTGTACGTGTGTCTGTGAAGGGCAGTGACACTTGAGAGTGTTTCTTGGTGCATAAAGTTTTCTGATAGGGAACTGGCTCTGCGTTGGAGGGGGCATGTATTCCTGTGTGTGTTTGTAGCCTTCCAGATGGGAATGGCTTTGCATGACTCAGCACTGGAACAACCATGAAGGGTTGTACCTTTTGAACACAGCAACTTCCATGGTTCCCTACTGCCTATTGAATAAAGTCCAAATTCCCTTGCCTGATATCCAGCCCGTGGAGCATCCCTCCCATCCCCAGATCTTCCATCTTCAGACTTCTCTCCACCTCTTTTCCAACACACCCGTCTCTAGTCAGTTAATCCGGCCTCCCAGAGTCTCCTGTGCAAGTCTCCAGCTTGCATTACCTCTGTGCCCTGTGTGCGCCTGTTTTCCCCCATTGAATGTCCCTTTCCCTTAATTCCCACCCATGCTGCAGGGCCCAACTGGTTTTGTGCAGTAGGTGCCCTAATCAGTCTTCCCCACCCCAAACTTGCTTTTGTCCTAATTGCTTGTCTTAGTAGATGGTGTTGAAGAAAATTTAAAAGGAAATATCAATATTTGATTAGAATTGGGGAACTTTCCTGGGCGTCTCACTTTAGGAATGAGGATCTGACTGTATTTCAACCTTTATCCTCCAGGTTGGGCTCTGTTATTGTCTTCCCATGCCTTCCATTCCCTCTTGTTTATTTTCTCTTTTTTAATTATCTAATTAATTAATTTGGTTGTGCTGGGTCTTCATTGCTGTGTGCAGGCTTTCTCTAGTGGTGGTGCATGGACGTCTCATCGCAGTGTCTTCTCTAGTAGGGGAGCACACACTCTAGGGCTCAACAATTGCGACTCTCAGGCTCCAGAGCTCAGGCTCGGTGGTTGTGGCACGTGGGCTTAGTTGCTTTGTGGCATGTGGGATCGTCCCGGATCAGGGATCAAACTGGTGTCCCATGCATTGCAAGGCGGATTCTTAGCCACTGGATCATCAGGGAAACCCATTATCTTCTTATCTACCAAGTTGGCCCAGCATAGCAGTCTGAAATTTCATGTTTCCTCCAGTGGATGTATAGGATTGATGTGATTATCGTATCTGGCTGTTCCAAGGATGCTAAAAATGTGGAAGGACCCATGGACACCCTGTACGGCCAAGATGAAGGAAGGGCTGTATGCCTCTGGAAACCTTCCCTTAATTGTGGTGGGAACTGTATGTCATGAGAGGCCCACAAAGAAGAAAAGACCACAGAGGATGTCTCTGAGTATAAGTCACTGAGCTGGGGGCAAACCTTCTATTCTCATTCCCACAGGTGCCAACTCTTCTGACAATGTCCCCAACCATTGTCATGGCATGTGAGTTGTCATGGTGATAGGAGGCAAGAACTGGGAAAGGATTATAAAACCTTGTGGTGGGAGAAGGGGCTTTAATTCATTTAAGCCTTTGTCAAATTGTGCTAAGTTTAGGCTATTGTGCCCTCTGCTCTCAACAGATGGGGTCATCAGGAAGTAGGGTGACCAGCCATCCTGGTTTGTCCAGGACAGAAGAGATTATTTGGATATGGGATTTAAAGTTTTAAAAACTAGGACAGTTCTGGGAAAATTGGGACAATTTTGTGACCCTGTCAAGAAACCTATAACATTCTCTATGGTTTGAGGAGACAGTACAGTTCACATCTCTCTCTCTCCATCAGTCTGGGGCCTCCAAGAAGACTATAGATACTAAGGAGAGACCTGGTTCTGGTATCAGGGGATATCACCTCCCCAGGGAGCTGGGATGAACCTCCAGCCTTCCTGAAGTCTAAGTTCCAGCAGCTGATTTCTCCTTGAAAGGAAGTTGGAGTGGTGAGACCAGCCCCCGGCTGAAGCCCAAGGAACACACTCTATGGGGCGGCTATATGGGGGCAACAATGAAGCATTGCTTGAGCCACCCCTGGCCTCATCTCAACCATAATCAGGGAGGACTGGAAAGGGGAACAGACAGTAGCTGACATCTACTCTGGCCAGGCTCCATCTCTCCTTGGAAGCACCTACTATAACTTCTGGGGTCCATTCCTGTCCTGCTCCTGCATAGAGGGGCTTCCCAGCAGAATGCAGTGCCTTGGGCCTTGCTCATGTGTAACTTAATTAGATAAAGAAAATCTGTCAAAAGTATAAACTCTGGGTAGATAAAAATCTCAAGAGTGCTGGATCTGAAGGGCCCAGAATGACCTAAGGCTTGGAGCACTGTGGTTGCCTTTGCCCAAGAGGTAATGGCATTCCCTCTCCTAACCCCGACTCTGTCTCTAGATGTTATAGTCTTAACACAAAGCAGTCTACCATACCTGACCATGTGCATATTTAAGCAAGCTCATAACTCTCAATGAAACTTAAATCCACCCATAGTTAGCTCCTACTCTTATGTTTTAAGGAACATTATCCATTTCCATAACCCTAAATATATCTCAAATTGAAGTCACCCCAAACATGTCAGTTTGATACTCAAAATACTCTTCTTCTTATGCCTAATTCTCATCTAGTTCTGAACCTAGGCTAACTGTAATAATAACTAGATTGTGACTTAAACTTGTCATGAACATTATTCACATGCTAGCTTAATTTAAATTTAACAGAGCTATAACACGAACTAAGCTCTAACCTAAATTTAATCTACCAGTGAGAATAAAACGTGAATTCTAATCTTAAGTAGTCTTTCCCTCTAACACTAGCAATAAAAGAGTTTTAATATTTTATTTTTAAAAACTGAAGTATAGTTTATTTACAATGTTATGGTAGTTTCAGGTGTACAGCAAAGTGATTCAGTCATTAATTAATTGTTAGTTGCTCAGTCATGTCTGACTCTTTGCTACCCCACGGACTATAGACCGCCAGGCTTCTCTGTCCATGGAATTCTCCAGACAAGAATACTTTTGCAGATTCTTTCCCTTTATAGGTTATAAGAAAAATATTTTTAAACTTCTTTATTTTATTTAACTTATTTTTTTGCTACGCCACACAGCATGTGGGATCTTTAGTTTCCCAAATCAGGGATCAAATCCGTGCCCCATGCAGTGGAAGCAGGGAAGTCCCTCTTACAAAATAGTAAGTATAGTTCCTGTGCTCCTTGTTGGTGTTCTGTTTTATATACAGTAGTGTGTATATGTTAGTTCTAATATTTCTAAGAAGAGCTCAAATTTATTTGAACCCTGACTCCTATATTTTCCCCAAATCTACTGTTCATTAAAATCAATCCAAATTGAACAATTTACATAATTTTAACTAAGTCCTAAATTTGTCCAATTGCTTCTTTAAATTCTGAACCTAACTCTGGCTTTACCCTAACTCTAGCCATAACGTGAACCCTATTCTAACTACAACCATAATTCTGACCCTTTCCTAATCTCTGTCACAGCCCTGAAGTAACCTAATCTTGGTCAAATTTTCACACAACTGTGGGATTTTAGCAATGAGATCATGTGTGTTCTCTGAGAGATGGAATATGTGGCTTCATAGGGAAAGATATTTGCCTACCCAGATTCTATCCCAGTCTTTGGCATAAGTGGGTTCTGAAGTTGCTCTCTTGGGCTCAAAGTGAGCAGTGTGACTCATTGGTCACAAAGGACCTTAGAAAAGCAAGGATCTAGAACACTTGCAGCCAGCACAGCCCTTATCTGGTGTTTCTGGGTATCAGCCCCTTGGAAATTCAAGTGGCAAATAAACCTAGTTACTGCACCTGGTAACGTGCTTTGAACATGGAGGAACCTAAGGCAAACTCAACAGCAAATTCACTTGATCTTGGTTCTGGTTGGGTCTAGAGTACCCCAGGTTCCTGTCTCCTGTCTGTAAACCTCAGTTTTTCCCCTTTCTTCCACCTCAAACAAGGACAAGGGACACCCAGCCCGTGCCAGGGGCCGGGAAGAGCCCACCTCATCCCTCCAGAGTCAGTCCTAACGCCAGCCTGCAGCCCTTTCACTGGTGCCTCCACCGTGGACCGCAGCATCGGCTCCAAGTCCTTCTGAGCGCCTCCTTGACCTCTTTGTTGCGGAGGCTGTAGATGAGTGGGTTGAGAGCTGGGATGACAAGGGTGTAGAACACGGAGGCCATCTTGTCGGTGTCCAGGGCGTAGCTGGAGCTGGGACGCAGGTACATGAAGATGAGTGTCCCGTACAGCATGGCCACAGCCGTGAGGTGGGAGCCACAGGTCGAGGCTGCTCGCCACCGGCTCGCGGCCGAGCGCATGCGGATCACAGCGCCGGCGATGAACCCGTAGGACACGGCGATGGCCGAGACGGTGGCTGTCTGGATG
The DNA here is from genome assembly GCF_014754425.2 of Oryx dammah. Taxonomy (NCBI): domain Eukaryota; kingdom Metazoa; phylum Chordata; class Mammalia; order Artiodactyla; family Bovidae; genus Oryx; species Oryx dammah. The sequence goes on along the minus strand of NW_024070209.1, from coordinate 92,828,524 downwards.
AAGCCACAGACGGCGAAGAGGAGGAGTTCATTGAGACTGGTGTCGTTGCAGGAGATGGCCAGCAGGGGGGGAATATCGCAGAAGAAGCTGTTCACCTCCTGGGAGCCGCAGAAGCTCAGGCGGAAGGTGAAGGTCGTGTGGACCACGGCGCTCACTGCCCCGCCCAGGCCGGAGGCTCCCAGCAAGGCCAGGCACAGACGCCGGGACATGGCCGTGGTGTAGAGAAGAGGGTTTCCGATGGCCACGTAGCGGTCATAGGCCATGGCTGCCAGCAGGCAACACTCGGCATCGGCCAGCCCTGCAAACAGGAACATTTGGAGGACACAGGCTGCGTAAGGGATGCTGGCGCGAGGCAACAGCTGGTCCACTAGCATCTTGGGGCCGATGGCTGAGGAATAGCAGGCATCTAGCAGGGAGAGGTTGGCCAGGAAGAAGTACATGGGTGTGTGGAGCTGGGCGTCTACGTGGATCAGCAGCACCATGCCTGCGTTTCCCAGCAAGCTCACCAGGTAGACGGGCAGGAAGATGAGGAAGAGGGTCAGGCGCAGGTCCCAGCGGTCTGTGATGCCCAGGAGGATGAACTCAGCAGGGGCACTCCAGGCCCAGGTGAAGTTCTCAGGTGTCATTTTGCAGGACAGAGTCTGAGCAGAGACAAAGCAAGAGGGAGGTGAAGAAAAGGTCAGGACCATGACCAGCCAGAACGTACTTGGTACTGGGAACAGATTTGGGTGAGTCCTAACTGTGTAATAAAAGTGTGATGTGTGTGGACAAGCCACAGCACTTCTCAAAACCTGTGTTTAAAAGAATCCTTCAATTAAAAATATATAAATTAAAAAAATTTATATAAAGAGGTAATTTTAAAATTGCTTCTTTAGTGCTAAGTCCTTGCCACTTCCCAGATAGCTCAGCTGTAAAGAACCTGTCTGCCAATACAGGAGACTTAAGTGATGAGGGTTCAATCTCTGGGTAGCGATGATCCCTGGAGGAGGGCATGGCAACCCACTCCAGTATTCTTGCCTGGAGAACCCCATGGACAGAGGAGCCTGGCTGGCTATAGTCCATAGGATCGCAAAGAGATGGACATGACTTGAAGCAGCTTATCACACACATGCTACTACTTGACCTCTGTGAGAATGGGGCACTTGCCTGGCTTACTCAATTTTTAATCTGCAGTACTGAGAACATTGCTGGGCACATAATAATTGCTCAGTAAATAAAGTCACACTTCATTTTATTGCACTTTATCATGCTTCACAGATGGTGGTTTTTTGTTTTTTCTTAAAAACAAATTGAAGTTTTGTGGCACAGTTTTTCCAACAGCATTTGCTCACTTTGTGTCCCTGTGTCACATTTGGGTAATTCTCACAATATTTCAGATTTTTCATGATTATTATAGGTGTTATGATGATCTGTGATTAGAGATCTTGAATGTTACTACTATGATTCACTGAAGGCTTAGGTGATGGGTATCATTTTTTAGCAATAAAATGTTTTAAAATTAAGGTATGTACATTGCTTTGTTAGACATAATGCTATTGCACACTTAATAGACTACAGTATAGTGTAAACATAACTTTTATATGCCCTGGGAAACCAAAACTTTGGGGTGATTTGCTTTATTGCTGTATCTTGGCTCTATTATTGTGCTTGTCTGTGACCAAAACCCACAATATCTATGAAGTATGCCTGAATTTATTAAATGCATGCATAATGAATATGATCATAGTGTCTGGACAAGGATCGAGAACTCTGTGACTCCATATGCATTTTCCTCTCCAGTTTCCCAAGGAGAAAAAGAGGCAGTGAAACAGGCACGGTTTCCTGATCCAAAGGGTGGCTAGCTAGGTTTGCTGAGAGGACATCCTTCTATTGGAGTAAAACCTGGGACAGGAGAGCGCAGCAGTGGCTGGCATCTGGAGGAGACGACAGGGAGTGGAAAGAATAGAAGACTTGAATATATTCCAGGGCTGGACTCTTCACCACCCCGAGCCTCAGTTTTCTCTTTGTGTAATGAGGAAAAAATGTTGCAAGGATTCAGTGGAATAAAGCATGTAAAACATCTCACACAAAGCCTGGCATATGGCAAATATTTACTGAAGGATCAGTTTATTGATACCTAACCCTGATACTGAAAGGAAGTAACTTCAAGGCAACCAGAAGTAGTGCAGTTTCCAGAAAATATACTGTTTACACTCCTGTGCCTTTTCATGTGTTCCCTTTGCTAAGAACCCATTTCCAGTTTTTGTGTTTGACAAAAACTATCTCGTATGTAAAGCCTTCCCTCCTGACTCACATGACTCAGAGGAAACTATACTTCTCCCTACTTTGTGCTGGCTGCACTGGGGCTTACATCCATCACAGTGCATCACTATTCTATTGCATGTATTTTTGTTTTATTTTTATAGAATTTTTAATGACATGGAAAAAGCACATGATATAATAATGTTACATGAAGAAAGTTGAAATTAATCTGAAAGTCAAAAAGCTACTGTATGTTCCTTTTGTGTGTCTGTCTCTCCTGTGGGCTTTGAGTGCCTTGATTCAACATTCATTCAACGAACATTTATTAAGTCCTACTATGTGCTCAGTATGGCTCTGTGATTCATTTTTGTACTTCCAGGGTCTGGTACGTAATAAGTGTTCAATAAATACCAGCTGAATGTCTAAAACAGTGAAAAGAATATGAATTTTATCAGCATACAGACTTGGTTTTAAGTCTGGCTTCTGCACTTTCTGGTGTGCAACTTTGGGCAAGTCACTTCGCCTCTCTCAGACTGTTTTATCATAAAGTACATGTAATACCTCTGTTGGAGGGTTCTGAGAGGCAATAAACATATAGCACTTGGAACTGAGTAAATGCTCTTTCTTCTTCCTTTAAGAGAAGTTTAGATATTTGTGACTTACCTGTCGCTGGTGAAGATGCACCACTTGAATGAAACAAAAATGATTATATCATACGTTGGTGAGGTTGTGCTGGTGTAAATGTAACCTGAGAAAACTGGAGGACCCACAAATATGCATACTTTAGTATCTTAGTCTGCTTGGGCTGCTGTAACAAAGTACCATAGACTGGGTAGCTTAAGCAACAGATACTTATTTCTAATAATTCTGGAGGCTGAGAAGTCCAAGATCAGGGTGCCAGCATGGTTGGATTCTGGTGAAGGCCCACTTTTAGAATCGCTGATGGCTGTGTTCTTTTGACATGTGGTGTTGGAGAAGACTCTTGAGAGGCCCTTGGACTGCAAGGAGACCCAACCAGTCCATCCTAAAGAAAATCAGTCCTGAATATTCATTGGAAGGACTGATGCTGAAGCTGAAACTCCAATACTTTGGCCACCTGATGTGAAGAACTGACTCATTGGAAAAGACCCTGATGCTGGGAAATATTGAAGGTGGGAGAAGGGGGCGACAGAGGAAGAGATGGTTGGATGGCATCACCGACTCAATAGGCATGAGTTTGAGTAAACTCCAGAAATTGGTGATGGACAGGAAGGCCTGGCATGCTACAGTCCATGGGGTCACAGAGTCGGACATGACTAAGCGACTGAACTGAACTGTGTTCTTGTTTTATCCTCATATAGTGGAGTGAGAGAGATAGCAGGTTATCTAATCTCTTCTTATAAGGGCATTAATTCCATCATGAGAACCCTACCCTTAGGACTTGATCTGAACAAAGACCCCACTTCCAAATACCATTACATTTGGGATTAGGACTTCAACTTATAAGTTTTGAAGAGACACAAGCATTCAGTCCATGACAGCTAGTAGTAATTCCACTTCTTAGTGTTTTGAAAACTCTCACATATGTACACAAGGAGACATGCCCAAGGGTGTATGTTCTCCTGGACTATTTGCATTGGACTAACATTAGCCAAACCTAAATGTTAATAGGCTCATGGAAGTTAAAAAGGAATAGATTTAACTTATATATATCAATGTAGAGAAATCTTAAAACCATATTGAGATTAAAATCATAATTTGTGGAAAACTGTACAGATTAAAGAAAAACAAAGCAATAATATATGTTTTAATTTATATGCATATCAAATGCTGGTTCCTTCAACAAGAGATCAGGTCCCAGCTAAAGGATCCTGGGACATCTCAGAAGGTTTTTATCTCCTTTGGCTCATCTATACAACCAGAGCTGATCCTTCTTATCTGTTAAGACTCCATTCGGGGATCATCAATTTTTCCCCAGGAAGCTTTATCTGACATCCAACCACCCAATCTCTCAATCTGGAGCCCTGTTCACTGAGCTCTCTGTATTATAACCCTACTCTATTATTTGATAATTACCTCAATGATCTTCTCCCTCACCTAGATGAGCATCTGGGACCATGCCTAGTTCTTCCCTTTATCCTTAGGGATACAGAATTTTAGGGATCTTCCCCTCCTTCTTGGTGGGGTCACTGGGAGAGGTCAGACAGCCTCCAGGGATAGAGAACTGTGGGGTTCCAGCCCCACCCAACTACATGTTCCCCATGAATGAAGTTGGTTCACTGGCTGAAGTTCTGCATCCAGAACCCAGTTGGTGGCAAACCCCTTCCGAATTACTGTCTGTCCAGGTGAAAAGCAGACATTACTCACCTTTACAAAGTGAGGAGCACAGCTGCTTCGAGTGCCTCTCCATTTCTTCATCTGTAAAATGGGGACAATGAGACTTCAGGGCTTTTAAATTGCTTTGAAATTCTGGGATGCAAAGATCCCCAAACCTCAGTTAAGCAGTTACTATGGAGTGTGAGTGTGTGTGTGTGCACAAGACATAGAGTGAATTCTCCATTAATTTCTCTCTGTTGCCTACTGCCCATGAGGAGTAATCCTGACATTCAGGGACATTCATTTTTTTTTCCTTGAGGATAAGAAAATGGAGCTCCAAAGATGGGAGGAGACAGGATATTCTGCTATTAAGGTAGTGAGTTAGAGTTTGGATCTAACTCCATCCTTTTTTTTTTTTTTTTTTTGGTCTCTAGGCAGAAATATTAATTGAGTCTCTTAATAGATTACCAAGCTGGTTGTCACTGTCTTGCCTTAGTTTTCTCAGCTTTAGATTAAGCAGATTGAACCAGATCAGGGGTTCCCAGTTTGCTCTGTGGACCTCTGTCATTAGAACTACCAATGGAGCTTTGTGAAAAAAAAAAAAAATATGGCTATCCACAGTGCCCAGAAATTCTGATTTAATTTATCTAGAGCAGAGCTCAGAAACCTGTAGTGTAAAAAATGTTCAGCTGATTCTGATATGCAGGTCTATTTGAAACCCTGAGCACCAGAGCCTCTCCGTCTTGAATGCACATACAAATCATGTAGGGATCTTGTTAAATGCAGGTTCTGCCTCAGAAGGGCTGGGGAGGGGCCTGAGAATCTGCATTTCTAACAAACACTCAGGTGATGCTGATGCTGCTGATTTGGGCACCATGCTTTGTGTCCTACTGGACAGCATTCCAGGCTCTGACATATTAAGATTCTAGCTTTCTGGAGGGTTCTTTTTGCCTCCTCCTGCTTGCCCCTTTCTCTCTGCTGAACACTTTATTTTTGACTCATTTTCTCTTTCCAGGCCCCACTGTACACATGAACACATTTATGTTTGGCAAGGCCAGAGTCCTGGCATTTTTCAAGCTGGGGTTTCCCCATTTTCTAACAAGCCCCAGTTCTTAGATCATTCCTCCTCAGTACACAAACATTTGATATGCTTTGGTCCAGACACCAGCTGCTGTCACTGTGTTGGTGAGTGGTTATTGGGTTGGTAGGACATACCTGGAAGGTGGAGATGGATGAGTAATTCTGATGGAGCAACTTCAGCCCAGCCTTTTGGTGATGATGGCAGGGGAGGTAGCAGGGACATGCCCCACCCCAGACATAGGAACAGGGGGACTTATACTCTTCTTGGACCCTGGGGGAATTGCCTTGTTCCCCCTCTGCTGACTCCTCTTTCCCCCTCTGCTGTCCTGGTCTCCATGGAGACTCCCTCTCCACATCCTTTGGAGACTCCATGAGAGCTGATGGCAGGGGAATCCCAGGGATGACTCACTCTTTAGAGCCTGGGGAAGTTGGAAAAGTCTGACTGAGTGGGTCCCCAGGCTCTGTGTGGGGAATACACTCATGCTGCTTGTTTAGGGGAGTTTTCCCCCTTTGTTCTTTGAGGCTCAGTATTTTTATGATGCTTTATGGTCTCCTACACCAACACAAATTCTTCTTGTGGGGCTCCTGACATGTTACATTTTCCTCTTGCCTGGATTGTCCACCTTCTTTCTCGTCTACCTGAAAAACTCGTCCTTTTAGTTACAGAATCAGCTCACATACCCCATCACCTTTTGCAGGAAGCCTTCCTGCCTCTGTGATGGAACCATTCTTTCCCTCCATGCAGCTAAGATGCGCATGCTGCTAAGTCACTTCAATCGTGTCCGACTCTGTGTGACCCCATAGACGGCAGCCCACCAGGCTCCCCCGTCCCTGGGATTCTCCAGGCAAGAACACTGGAGTGGGTTGCCATTTCCTTCTCCAATGCAGGAAAGTGAAAAGTGAAAGTGAAGCCACTCAGTCATGTCCGACTCTTCATGATCCCATGGACTGCAGCTTACCAGGCTCCTCTGTCCATGGGATTTTCCAGGCAAGAGTACTGGAGTGGGGTGCCATCGCCTTCTCTGAAATGCGCATGCAAGAGCACTAATCCAAAACAGACAGGGAAACAGATAATTGTGACAGAGTCAATTCCTAGGACGGTTGATAAAAAGTCCAGGGTCTCCAAGGAGGAGAAAGGGGTCCAGGGCCCTTGAGAAGGAGAAACGGTCCGAGTCTCTCAAGGAGGAGAAAAGGACAAACATTTTTTTCTACATTGCTTTGTCTTAATATAACAATGTATCTTGCTCAAGGATTTGTTTCTCCTTAACAAGAAACTGCTGACTAATCTTGTTATCTTAAAACTTGTATACTATGAGAGTGGGTCTGGTAAGATCTTTCTATTGTTAGTTCAAATCCTGTTATCTTAAGATGTATGTTGTGGGAGTGGGTCTGATAAAAGTATATAAAGCCTTGCTAAGACTAGCGAGGAGAGCACTCTTTGTCCCCCTTCTTGTCTATGTCAGAAGCTTTCTCTGTCCCTTTTTATACTTTAATAAAACTCTGCTACACAAGAGCTCTTGAGTGATCAAGCCTGGTCTCTGCTCCCAAAGCTAAATCTTCTTCGGAGATCAGGAATCCAACATTGTTCACTATAAGCTATCAAATGTGGCTGATGCTGTGCCAGACTGGAAGCAACCTGAGGCCAGGACTGGACATGAAGTCAGCTCTCTGGAAATTATATCATAACTCTTGGGAGTCGACCCAGGCACTGGTGATTTTTAAAACCCTCAGGATTGAAAACCACTTTCAGTGTTCATATAGGATTGAGAACCATTCCCTAATGGATGAGAAGGGGGCTGAGCCTGAAGGTAGAGCTGAATAGCTCAGTCTGTGGAGAGTTGATGGCAATGGGGTGAGAACAATCTGGAATCACCTCAGTTCTATGGTGTGTCTTACAGCTAATCTGTCATTCATGTTGGCAAAGTGTTCATTAGTTCACATAATTAATATCTATTGCATTTTACTGTGTTCTGGGCTTAAGTTTAAGGTCTTACTGATGAACTAAAGAGCCATAGTCCCCTTTTCCCTGGAGCTTGAAAGGAGTTAGAACTAACAAAATTGCATCAGGGCTATGGGGTGGGTATCATCAGAACCATGTAGTCATTCTGTCACATTAAAGGATAGTGACTTGCTTGGCACTGACTGTACCACTCAGGTGTTTATTGGGTGACCCCCAGTGGGACCCAGTTGTTGTGTGGCACAAATCTTCAGCTGTGGCTTCTACCTGGGTCATCGGGCTGCTGCACCCTGGGTTTTACCTGGGCAGAGGGTTAAAAAAAGTTGCCAACCTCCCTCTTCTTAAGGCCACATGGACACATTCTGTTTTCCATTGGTACAATTATTTGGCCGCCATCTTTCTCCCCTCCATTGGCCTGGAGGTCATTATAACACACGTGGAAGCCCTTACTAAATTCTCCCAACAAGTGTTAAATGGTAGCTGGCAAAATCTGTCTTTTCTGGACACTGAATCTAATGAGAAAAGCAATCATCTAAAATAGGAGGGCCTGGACATTATTACTGCCTTGCAAGGGACCACCTGTGACGTTACCCAGAGTGTTGTGTGTTTGTACCCGATGAGTCTACTAGTGTATCATTTTATTAAATCACGGGAGGACACAAGTGAGTGGCCCTAGTGAGCTGAGGTCAAGTTAGGGGACTTAATAACTCAGTAGTTCAGATCATGGGGCTTTTGGTGGAAAAATTTGTTCCTTATTTTGGGAATCATTTTCCTAATGTGTGTTTTCTCTTGCATGTGCCTATACTGCTTCGGTGACATCTCCTCCAAAACAGCCAGATAGGAACCACCTCCATGCAGTGAAGCCCTTTGCTGGACCCTTGCAAAGTGTTCAAGGTACCCAATGCTCATAAAATCTGAACTCTGTGATGGCTTTCAGGGAAAGACTTTTAAAGATGGGGTGAGGGGACTTCCCTGGTGGTCCAGTGGCTAAGACTCTGCTCCCAATGCAGGGGGCCTGGGTTCATTCACTGGTCAGGAAACTAAATCCCACACGCCACAACTAAAGAATCCACACACCACAACTGAGACACACCACAGCCAAATAAATAATAAATAAAAATAAATATTAAAGACAGGGTGAGGCAGAGGGTTGCTGTGTATGTGATCAGCTTGTGGATATTCTTCTGATTGGTTGGTGGGGAGGTAATGAGCAGTCAACATCATCAACCTTCTGGTTCCAACCTGTCTGGAGTCTCTGTGCTTGTGGGTGGCATACAGTTAACTTTTTACACCTGGTGGGGGTTTCAGTGTCTGCAAAACAACTTAGAGGATATGGCTCAGAATATTATCTATAGCTCTTGAGGAGGAACTAAAGATCCTTGACTTTGGTGAATGCTTGAATTATTATCATTTTGTCTTGCTTGATTGTTTTATTTCTGCATTTTCTCACTTCTCTGATTCAATTTATTTTTGAATCTTGAGGGAAGCCTAGGAGTCTAAAGATTTTCTACAACAAGAAGCAGGCTTGTGGAGGAGGATGTGGCTGGGCAGGAGTTTGTCCCTGGAGGGCCTGTTCAGGTCCACTGCGGGGAGGTCAGAGAGGGCGTGACTTCTGATTGACCTGTGAATCGGACCTGACTGATTGGAAGCACTTCATCTCCTCCTCTGTGCTTGAAATATACACTCTGCTCAAGTGGGTGCCATTTTCAAGAGAGCAATGAGAGAGGACTGAGCACTGAAGAAATGATGCTTTTGATTGTGGTGCTGGAGGACTCTTGTGGGTCCTTTCATCTGCAAGGAGATTAAATAAGTCAATCCTTAACGTAAATCAACCCTGAATATCCATTGGAAGAACTGATATTGAAGCTGAAGCTCCAATACTTTGGCCCCCTGATGTCAAGTGCTGAATCAGTGGAAAAGACCCTGATGCTGGGAAAGATTGAGGCCAGGAGGAGAAGGGGGTGACAGAGGATGAGATGGTTAGATGGTAACACCAACTCAATGGACATGAATTTGAGCAAACTCTGGGAGATAGTGAAGGACAGGGAAGCCTGGCGTGCTGCAGGCCATGGGGTCACAAAGAGTTGGACATGACTTAGCAACTAAACAACGAGTGAACAATGTGTTGTTCAGAGCATCTGAACGGTGTGCGTGTCTGAACCCGCTGTTTAAACTTCTAAGATCCTGGCCAGCGTGGGTGGATATCTACTTGTGGCTACTAAGACAAGCCTTGTAAGCAAGTTCCCCTGCTTATTCAGGGAATTCCTATCCTTCTCTGCAGCAGTTGAACTATGCTTTCTGTAAGTGCAGGGGAGGCTTGTGGGACTTTCCTATTCCCCTTTATCTTTCACAAGCATCTTCCCTAATATATTTTTTCCACTAATTATGTTTTGGCATTTGTTTATCATAGGCCTTGAACTGACACTATACTTAACAAAAAATTTGAAACAGTTGTGTATTTTGGGGTTGTTTCTATTCTTTCATTATTATTAATAATGCTATTATGAACATTCATGTACAGGCTTTTGTCTGATATACATTTTCTTAGTTATATGCCAAGGAACGGAATTGTTGAATCATATGGAAACACTATGTTTAAGTTTTTGAGAAACTGCTGATGTTTTCCAAAGTGGCTACATTATTTTAAAATCTCACTAAATGCAGGAGGCCTGAGTTCGATCCCTGGGTAGGGAAGATCCCCTGGAGAAGGGAATGGCTACCCACTCCAGTATTCTTGCTTAGAGAATTCCATGGACCAGAGGAGCCTGATAGTCCATGGGGTCACAAAAAGTCGGACACTACTGAGCAACTTTCACCAATGTAGAAGGGTTCACCGTTCTCTCATGCCTTGGTAACATTTTGATATTGTCCATTTTTTTTAACCATTCTAGTGGAAGTGAAGTGGTATCTCATTGTATGTGTGTGTGTGTGTATTTAATTTGGCTGAGCCAGGTCTTAGTTGTGGCATGTGGCATGAAGGATTGAACCTGGGGCCCATGCATATGGCGGGCGTGAAGAGTCTTAACCATTGGACCACCAGGGAAGTCCCTCAGTGTGTTTTTGATTTGCACTTCTCTGATGATTAATGATGTTAAAGAGCTTTCATGTGCTAATTGGATGTTTGTATCTTTTTCTTTGGGGAAGCATTTATTTAAATCCTTCGTGCATTTTAAAATTTGGTTACTAGTCTTGTTGCTGAGGTGTAAGAGTTCTTTATATATTCTTATACAAATATCTTATCAGATATGTAACTTGTATAGATGCTCTACCTTTCAGTCGGTTGCCTGTTCAGTCTCCTGATGGTATTTTTTGAAGTGCAAATCTTGGTGATTTTGATGAAGTCCCATTTATCCCTGTTTTTATATGACTGATTATGCTTTTGGTGTCATACCTAAGAAACCATTGACTAATCGAAGATCACAAAGATTCATTCTCACACTGTCTTCTAAACATTTTATAGTTTTAGCTTTGACTTTGAGTTCATTTTTATATGTATGTGAGGTAAAGGTTCAGGTTCATTCTTTTGCATTTGGTTGTCCAGCTGGTCCTGCCAGTTGACCCTGCACTGCTTGTTGAAAACAATATTTTTTCCCCACTGAATTGTCCTGAATTGCTGCCTTATTAAAAATAAATTGCCCATAAATGTGAAGGTTTACTTGTGGACTCTCGGTTGTATTCCTTTGATCTATATATGTGTCTGGCCTTATGCTGTATGGCATTGTACTTTTAAAAATTGAAGTATAGTTGCTATATATGATATTATGTTACAGATGTACAATATAGTGATTCACAATTTTTAAAGGTTTTACTTCATTTACAGTTATTATAAAATATTGATTATATTTCTTGTGTTGTACAACATATCCTTGTAGCTTATTTTATACCTAACAGTGTGTGCCTCTTGATTCTCCCTTTCTTCTCCCACTGAAAACTACTAGAGTTTTTCCTATATCTGAGTCTGCATTTTTTATATTTAATAGTGTCTTGTATTTTTTAGATTCCACATCCGAGTGATATCATATGATATTTGTCTTTCTTTATCTGACATTTCACTTAGCATAATGCCTTCAATGTCCATCCATGTTGCTGTAAATGGCAGAATTTCATTTTTTAAAAATAACTGAATAATATTCCGTTGTATGTGTATACCACATCTTTATCCATTAATCTGTTGATAGACATTGAGGTCACTTCCATATATTGGCAACTGTAAATAATGTTGCTATGAATACTGAGGTACATGGATCTTTTTGAATTAGTGTTTTATACCCAGGAGAGATATTGTTGGATCACATGGTAGTTCAATTTTCAGTTTTTTGAGGACCCTTCATACTATTTTCTATAATGGCTGTACCAATTTATATTCCCTCCAAAGGTGTAGAAGGGTTGCCTTTCCTCCACATCCTAGCCAACAGTTGTTATCTGTGTTCTTTTTGATAATAGCCATTCTGACAAGTGAGAGGTGGTATCTCATTGTAGTTTTGATTTGCCTTCCCTGATGATTAGCGATGTTGAACATCTTTTCCTACAAAGTACAGGCTTGATTACTTAATTGCCTTATTTACTGAAGCTTTGTAGTGAGTTTAGGAATCATGAAATGTGAGTCTTTTGACCTTGCTCTTCTTTTTCAAGAATGTATTGATTATTCTGGTTCCCTTGCATTTCTATGTGAGCTTTTGGATCAGGTTGTCATTTTCTGCAAAAAAGATGTTGGTGTTCAGTTGCTCAGTCATGTCTGACTCTTTGTGACCCCATGGACTGCAGCATGCCAGGCTTCCCTATCCAGATTTTGATAGAGATTGCGTTGAATTCAAATTGTTTGTTAGTTCTAATAGTTTTTTTGGTTGACGTTTACAGCAACTGTCATTTGCAAGTAGAAATAGTTTTACTTCTTTACAGTCTGCTGCTGCTGTTGTTTTAGCCACTAAGTTGTGTCCAACTCTTTTGTGACTCTGTGGACTATAACCTGCTTGGCTCCTCTGCCCATGGGATTTGCAAGAATACTGGAGTGGATTGCCATGCCTTCCTGACCCAGGGATCCAACTTGCATCTTCTGCAATGGCAAGCAGATTCTTTACCACTGAGCCACCAGGGAAGCCCTCTTTAGTCCAATTGCCTTCTAGTTCCTTTTCTTACTTAACTGTGCTGAGTGGAACCTCTAGTACAATACTGAATGGAAATGGGAAGAGTGGCCATCTTTGTGTCATTCTTGACCTTCAAAGGGCAGAAATAGGAAGATTAGGTAAATGGATAATGATGCTCACAAGAAAAACAGATCATATCCAGGGATTAGAGTGGGCTAGTGTGAGAAAGTACTTTTTGCACATGGCATGAAACTTACCCTGTGTTCCAGAGCATGGAGTAAAGGAAGAAGCCCCAGAGGGGGAAATAATGCTAGAAAGAAGGGCCCTGAGGGGAAATGTGTATGATATGTATGAGTGAGCAAGGGCTCAGACACAGTCAGCATCCTGTTTTTAGTAATTATGGGACAGGAAATGGAGAGGAAACTTGTAAAGAGTGAGAGATGTAAGGGAGAGAGCCACTTCTACATTTAGTATCATTCTTGGGGACGACCAAGGATGAGATGGCTGGTTGGCATCACTGACTCGATGAACGCGAGTCTGAGTGAACTCCAGGAGTTGGTGATGGACAGGGAGGCCTGGCGTGCTGCGATTCATGGAGTCACAAAGAGTCGGACACGACTGAGCGACTGAACTGAACTGAACTGAAAGTCATATACTGTTTCACTAAAAAAAACCATGCTGCCTACTAAAAGCCACTAAATTACAAACTATAAAAAGGGATTTTATAGTATATGAGTTATATCTCAATAAAACTGTTATTAAAAATAGCATCGTACTGAAATATAAAAAACAATTTATTATTCACATGAACTACATAGGGAAGGATTTTCCAATGATAACACAGCCTGAAGAGTCACAAAGAAGATTATTTTTTATTAGTTTCATGTTTGTAAATTGAAAACTTATTTATGTCAAAAAATCAAAAAGAAAAAAGCAAAGGATGAAATGGTGATTGGTAAAAGGCTGCAATATGAGTAGGAAACGGTAAAGTTTAAATATTTAATATAAAAAAAACTTATGCAAGTTTTTAAAATAGTCAAATGACATGAAGAAATAATTGACAGAAGAATAAATAAAATGCATTTATGGATTTAAGTAAACAATCAGTAATCCAAAACATTCAAAGAAGAGAAGTACCATTTTTTACTTACTATATTTGTGACAATTGAGTAAAAAATTGGAACACAAAGAATGCAGAGAAAGGAACATTCTCACAGAAGCATCAGTTGGTAAATCATTAACAGTTTGGTAAATTTTTATTTTTATTATAGATAGTTTCTTCATTAAAAAAATCCATCTATTTATTTGGCCGTGCCATGTGGCATGTGGGATCTTAGTTCGAACCCAAGATCCTTGCAGTGGAAACATGGAGTCTTAACCACTGGATCTCCAGGGAAGTCCTTGTAAACTATTTTTGCAACATATTTCACAAGCCTGAAAAAATTTCCACACAGCAATTCCACTTCTTAAAATTTATTGGAAGGGCATGGGAAAATCTATACATATATGGTTTAGTCACACTGATTTTCATTGCATTATTATTTATAAAGTTAAAAATAATTAACAGAACTAATAACCCCCAAATGGAAGATTACAGACAGCGTGTTGAAAATCAGAGACACTACTCTACCAGTCAAGGCTATGGTCTTCCGAGTGGTCACGTACGGTTGTGAGAGCTCGACAGTAATGAAGGTAGAGCGCCAAAGAATTCATGCCTTCCAGCTGTGGTGCTGGAGAAAGACCCCCAAGAGTCCCTTGGACTGCGAGGAGACCAAACAAATCAATCTTAAGGGAAATCAGCCCTGAATACTCATTGGAAGGATTGATGCTGAAGCTGAATACTGAAGACCAGTATTTTGATCACCTGATGCAAACAGCTGGTTCATTGGAAAAGTCCCTGATGCTGGGAAAGACTGAGGGCAGAAGGAGAAGAGGGCATCAGAGGATGAGATGGCTGCCTGGCATCACCAATACAATGGACATGAACTTGGGCAAACTTTGGGAGTTTGTGAGGGACAGGGAGGCCTGGTGTGCCTCAGTCCATGGGGCCACAAAGAGTCGGACACGACTGAGCGACTGAACAACGGCAACATGGAAGGTGCTTCTGCTATAATATTAATTATGAGAATGCTTATACAAATTTAACAACAGTGTGGAAAGCATTCATGTTTAAAAATTACATGAAAAACCATCATCTTAACAATGTAGAATAAATGTATAGAGAAAGGATTGTAAGAATTTGCATAACACATTCTTTCAGGAAAGGATTTGAAAAATTTTCCTTATATTTTAGACATTTACTATAATGACACAAATAATTTTTCAATTGGAGAAAAACTAAACAGTTTAAAAAATGAAAACAGCTCACAGATAACAACAATAATTTAACTCAGATGACCATTATATCTACTACTGTGGGCAAGAATCCCTTAGAAGAAATGGAGTAGCCATCATGGTCAACAAAGAGTCTGAAATGCAGTACTTGGATGCAATCTCAAAAACGACAGACTGGTCTCTGTTCATTTCCAAGGCAAACCATTCAATATCACAGTAATCCAAGAATATGCCCCAACCAGTAAGACTGAAGAAGCTGAAGTTGAATGGTTCTATGAAAACCTACAATACCCTCTTAGAAGTAACACCCAAAAAAGATGTTCTTTTAATTATAGGGGACTGAAATGCAAAAGTAGGAAGTCAAGAAATACCTGGAGTAACAGGCAAATTTGGCCTTGGGGTACAGAATGAAGCAGGCCAAAGGCTAACAGAGTTTTGCCAAGAGAATGCACTGGTCAAAGCAAACACCCTCTTCCAACAACACATAGACATCACCAGATGGTCAATACTGAATCAGATTGATTATATTCCTTGCAGCTGAAGATGGAGAAACTCTATATACTCAGCAAAAACAAGACCAGGAGCTGACTGTGGCTCAGATCAGTTCAGTTCAGTTCAGTCGCTCAGTTGTGTCCGACTCTTTGTGACCCCATGAACTGCAGCACGCCAGGCCTCCCTGTCCATCACCAACTCCCAGAGTTCACTCAGACTCAATGTTCATTGTGTCAGTGATGCCATCCAGCCATCATGAACTCCTTATTGCCAAATTCAGACTTAAACTGAAGAAAGTAGGGAAAACCACTAGACCATTCAGGTATGACCTAAATCAAATCCTTTATGACTATAATGTGGAAGTGACAAATAGATTCAAGGGATTTAGATCTGATAGAGTGCCTGAAGAACTATGGATGGAAGTTCATTGTACAGGAGGCACTGATCAAGACCACCTCCAAGAAAAGAAATGCAAAAAGGCAAAATGGTTGTCTGAGGAGGCCTTACAAACAGTTATGAAAAAAAGAGAAGGAGAAAAAAGGCAAAGAGGCAAGAAAAAGGCAAAGAAAAAAAGGCAAAGGAGAAAAGGAAAGATATACCCATTTGAATGCAGAGTTCCAAAGAACAGCAAGGAGAAATAAGAAAGCCTTCCTCAGTGATCAGTGCAAAGAAATAGAGGAAAACAGCAGAATGAGAAAGACTAGAGATCTCTTCAAGAAAATTAGAGATACCAAGGGAACATTTCATGCAAAATGGGTACAATAAGGGACAGAAATAGTATGGACCTAACAGAAGCAGACAATATTAAGAAGAGGTGACAAGAATACACAGAAGAACTATATGAAAAAGATCTTCATGACTCAGATAATCACAATGGTGTGATCACTCACCTAGAGCCAGACATCCTGGAATGTGAAGTCAGGTGGGCCTTAGGAAGCATGAGTACAAACAAGGCTAGTGGAGATGACAGAATTCCAGTGGAGCTCTTTCATATCCTAAAAGATGATGCTGTGAAAGTGCTGCACTCAATATGCCAGCACATTTGGAAAACTCAGCAGTGGTCACAGGACTGGAAAAGGTCAGTTTTCATTCCAATCCCAAAGAAAGGCAATGCCAAAGAATGCTCAAACTACCATAGAATTGCACTCATCTCACATGCTAGTAAAGTAATGCTCAAAATTCTCCAAGCCAGGTTTCAGCAATACGTGAACTGTGAACTTCCAGATGTTCAAGCTGGTTTTAGAAAAGGCAGAGGAACCAGAGATCAAATTGCCAACATCCATTGTATCATCGAAAAAGCAAGAGAGTTCCAGAAAAACATCTACTTCTGCTTTACTGACTATGCCAAAGCCTTTGACTGTGTGGATCACAACAAACTGGGAAAATTCTTCAAGAGATGGGAATACCAGACCACCTGACCTGCCTCCGGAGAGATCTGTATGTAGGTCAAGAAGCAACAGTTATAACTGGACATGGAACAACAGACTGGTTCCAAATTGGGAAAGGAGTATGTCAAGGTTATATATTGTCACCCTGCTTATTTAACTTAGGTACATAGTACACAATGAGAAATGCTGGACTGGATGAAGCACAAGCTGGAATCAAGATTGCTGGGAGAAATATCAGTAACCTCAGATACACAGATGACACCACCCTTACGGCAGAAAGTGAAGAACTAAGCCTTTTGATGAAAGTGAAAAAGGAGAGTGAAAAAGTTGGCTTAAAAGTCAACATTCAGAAAACTAAGATCATAGCATCTTGTCCCATCACCTCAAGGCAGATAGATGGGGAAACAGTGGAAACAGTGAGAGACTTCAGTTTTTTGGGCTCCAAAATCACTGCAGATGGTGAGTGCAGCCATGAAATTAAAAGACGCTTGCTCCTTGGCAGACAGGTTATGGATACATATACCCACACATCAACCTAGACAGCTTATTAAAAAGCAGAAACATTACTTTTGCCAACAAAGGTCCTTCTAGTCAAAGCTATGGTTTTTTTAGTAATCATGTATGGATGTGAGAGTTGGACCATAAAGAAAGCTGAATGCCAAAGAATTGATGCTTTTGAACTGTGATGTTGGAGAAGACTCTTGAGAGTCCCTTGGACAGCAAGGAGATCCAACCAGTCCATCTTAAAGGAAATCAGTCCTGAATATTCATTGGAAGGACTGATGCTGAAGCTGAAACTCAAATACTTTGGCCACCTGATGCGAAGAGCTGACCCATTTGAAAAGACCCTGATGCTTGGAAAGATTGAAGATGGGAGAAGAAGGGGATGACAGAGGATGAGATGGTTGGATGGCATCACCTACTCAATGGACATGAGTTTGAATAAACTCTGGGAGTTGGTGATGGACAGGGAGGCCTGGTGTGCTGCAGTCAATGGGGTCACAAAGAGTTGGACATGACTGAGGGACTGAACTGAACTGAACTGAACAAAACCAAAAAGCAAATCACCTACCAGAGACAAAGATCTAAGTCCAGATGTACGAAACTGGACAAATTCTAACTCTTTTTGTGCCTAGCTCCCTTTTCTAAAATATTCTTGTCCTTGCAATCACATAGAGTTCCTCGGCGGCTCAGCAGTAAACTAATCTGCCTGCAATGCAGGAGACACGGGTTTGAACCCAAATGGCAATCCACTCCCGTATTCTTGCTGGGTAAATTCCATGGATATAGGATCATGGCAGGCTACAGTCCAAAGGGTCACAAAGAGTTGGACATGATTGAACGACTGAACATAAGCATACACACTCAGGCAACATACAGATTCTTCCTACTTGATATGACATTCTCCATGTCGAGTCCAGTCCCCATGAATGAGTTTCTTCCAAGGTAGGGTCAGATTTGGTCCCTGCAGCCCAGTGACTTGACTGACATCCTGACCTGTCTAGTCTTGCCAGAATTTTTTGTTGTTGGGGAAGAATTTGTAACCTACACTGCTCCTATTGGCCTTACTCCTAGAAGCGAAGTGTTCACTGGCATTTTTGATGTTCCCAACTCTGGATTGACTCTGCCTGGATACATATACCCACACATCAAGTCACCCTGTGGGGAATGCTGGTCCCCCTTTCTCTCTCCAAATGCCCTTATTGCTGTTCTGCAAATCTGAGTCTTTATTTTCATGCATCTGCTCTGAAAACTCAGTATATTATGTTTTGAATGTGAGTCTTTCAAATTTATAATGGACAAATCTAGAGAAGGAGGCACATTGAAAAGCCTGGAGCTCTACTCTGGGGCAGGGCATTTTGTGGGGTGGAACATCTTCCCTGTAGCTCAAACAGTAAAGAATCTTCCTGCAATGCAGGAGACCCGGGTTCCATCCCTGGGTTGGAAAGATCCTCTGGAGAAGGGCATGGCAATCCACTCCAGTATTCTTGCCTGGCGAATCCCATGGACAGAGGAGCCTGGCGGGCTGCAGTCTGTGGGATCGCAAAGAGTCAGACACCACTGAAGTGACTAAGGCTACACTATTCCATCTTCCCCGCCAAGGAGTCTCCGCAAAGCTCCCTTCATGTGTCTGTTCCTCAGGCTGTAGATAAAGGGGTTCAGCATGGGGGTGACCATCGTGTACCCCACAGATGCTGCCATCCCAGTGTCTGCTGAGTAGGAGGATGAGGGCTGGAAATACACCAGAAAGACAGTTCCGTAGAAGAGAGTGACCACTGTCAGGCGAGAGCCACAGGTAGAGAAGACTTTGCACTTCCCCCCAGCAGAGGGGATCCTGAGGATGGTGTGGATGATGTGGGCATAAGAGACCAGGACACAGGTGAGAGGAATCAGACCTGAAGGAACAGCTTCAGTTAACATGGTGACCTGAAAGATACGTGTGTCTGAGCAGGCAAGTTTGAGGAGTGGGGGTACATCACAGAAGTGTGGGATGGCCTGGGAGGTGCAGAAGGAGAACTGAGACATGAGGAGACAGAGGGAGAAGGCCAGGAGGTGGGAGCTGAGCCAGGATGCGGCGACCAGCAGCAGGCAGTGCTGGGGCCCCATGATGGTGGTGTAGTGGAGAGGAAGGCAGATGGCCACGTAGCGGTCACAGGCCATCACAGCCGGCAGGAAGTCGTCCAGCAGGGCCAGTTCCATGAAGAAGAACAACTGCCCGAGGCACCCGGTGTGGGAGATGGTGTAGTGCTGTGTGTGGATGTTGAGCAGCACCTTGGGGACGATGGTGCAGGAGAAGCAGGTGTCGGTGAAGGACAGGTTGGCCAGGAAGAAGTACATGGGGGCGTGGAGGCGGGGGTCAGAGCTGATGGCCAGGATGATGAGTAGGTTCTCCAGCACGGTGACCAGGTACACGGCCAGGAAGAGCCCGAACAGGAGAGGCTGCTGCTCCGGGTGCTGAGAGAAGCCCAGGAGCAGGAAGTCAGAGATGCTGGTTTGATTCGCAACTCCCATTTAATGTAGAAAAATTCATGGAAAATATTGCTCAAATTTGTAGACTCCAAAATCTTAGATCATTCAAAACCTTTTCTCTATTTTCTGAGGTTTTTTCAAAGGTCACAGAGATGTATAGATGTCTCTTGCTGGTGGGCATGTAAACATGTCCAGATGTGAGAACGAAGCACAGTGATTGGGAGACTTGTCGGGGGTAAACTGTGCATTTTAGCTATCTTCTAGAAAGTCAGAGATGGTGGTTTGGTTTCTAATTTCTTTCTAAAGCCGAGAAATTTTAGCAGAATCTTATTTAAATATAAGATAGGCTTTCACTATTTCTTTTACTCAGTGTGACTTTATGTAATTGACTCCAGTTAATTACGTAACACTGGATCTCTGTTTCCTGTTTTGCACCATGTGTAAGTACCTCATAAGTTCACTGCAATTATTATGGAGATAACATGTGGAGAGCAGGCTGCTCCTAAGGGCAGTGATGGTACTGTCATCATTAGTAGCAAGTGATGAAATGTGAATCTGAGACACAGGATGTGGTTAAAAAGCGCTACCTGTGCTCCTCACGTGCCTTTAATTTTTGGGAAACTTTTATTACCATTGAGCTTTGCTGTTTTTATATATGTTATTGATAACAATCCCACGGATAGGATTGTTGAAGAAGCCAAATGATGGTATTAATTGCAGTTTCTTCAGGATTCAAGATGTGCAATCAAGATGTGAAATTCAAATGAGTTGTGCTGGTATGGAGGAAGAATGCCACGGTCAAGTGGCAGCAGGTGCTCTGTGACCCTAAATAAAATGTCATGCTTATTTAGGGTCGTGAATAAAAACATACCTCTGGAGTCTGACAGAATTTTCCCTGTCTTTATTCTTGATGAGACTTGAGAAAGTCATGAACTTTTTCAGCTTCAGTTTCTTCATTGGCTTAAACAGAATAATGATAGAAGATAGTTATATATATTTAGATCAAGGCTGACACACGATAAATGCTCAATAAATATGATCTGTTATTGTTTTTGCTGTTTTTAATAAAATGAGGGTGCATGGTCATTGTTGAGTCCTGGTTACTGCCTGCCTCTTGGGTTTGTAGGTTGTGAGATGTCAATATAAAAAGTCATCATCATTATCACCAATATTATTAGCATAGCAGCACCTTCCCTGACTCTTCTCAGAACTGTCAACAGCATTTGGAAAAGTGGAAACTGATTTTCTTTTCTTTTGGCATCTGGAAACCAAGTGAAAACTGGGTCAAATAATCATAAGATTATGATCTAATTATTAATTATTATTCTAAGTATTAATTATTAATTTCATGAGAATAAACAGTTCTATCCTAAATGATTTAGTTTGCTCACCTTTAATAGAAAGAAGCCTGAGACTGAGTTAGGTAACTGTAAACGGACTTGGAGAGTGAGTTACTGGTACTGACTTGAGCAGTGGCTGAGAGTGATTCCGGGAGCCAGGCTGTTCCACTGCACCAGGGTGAATTACGCTCTGTTCTTGCACAGGTGCTGTGTGCCTCTCACTGATAGGGCTGGGGGAAGGGTGCTCTGAGACCCATTCTCCACAGTGCCTTCAGTCTGCACCTTCAGAGATGTGATGAACCCCAGAACTGGGTGCCCCTCATGGTCATCAAAGATCCAGAAAATGATTGGCAGATAGTTATGTAGAAAAAAGTGGCAAAGAGGAAACAAGAGAGGCTTTAAGTGTTGTGTGAGTATATGTGTGAATATGAGTTTGTGTGTGTGTGTGAATGTATGTGCACACAGGTGGCCTTCAGTAGACTCTCTTCCCTTCCCTGATCCCTAAGCCTCTGTTTTCACCTGAAGGTGCTGACCAGCCTCCATCTGTAACCATTTCATGAAGGAAGTTGGGTTTGCTACCCAGTTGTCTCCCCAAGAAGATATGGCTGGAGACACAGAGCCCTTCCTTCTGAGTAGGAACAGCACAGACTGAAGACTCAGGTCATTAGTGATTCTCAGGCACAGGAGCCAGGAGGAGCAGCCGCTTTTTCACAGGCAGTGTCTTCTGGGATCTGATCCCAGACCTCCTAGTTAAAGATATGATGGGGCAGCTGTCCAACCTGTCAGCTCTCCCCTCTGGATGGTGGCCCCCAGTGTCCCAGTAGTATCAGTGATAATTTCATTCACATGGACCAGGCTGTGCTCCATGGCAGCACCCTTAGTTTCTCCCTTGGGTGAAGTATAGCATGGATCCATCCTCCCACCTTAACCCTGAACTTGTGCTTCTCTGTCCTGGAGTCCACACTTTCTAATTAGAGCCCTGTCCCCATGGATATAATAGAGTATGTCACAGAAAATAAGAAAAAATAAAGGCAGAAAGAGATTAGGGGTCATCATCTTTGCTTTTAAAGTCATGTAGAAGAAGAAACATCCTTACTTAATGATCTCAGAGATATGAATAATACTTAGATTTTCTACTGGGCCCAGGGTGCCTAATCATTTATTTCTAAACAGAAATCAATATCTGTGTATATTTATTTGTTTTCATTAAATGTATCTTCCATATAAAAGAATGTATGAAACACATATGTTCTCTTAAGAATGTTAATAAAATTAGTGTCTATTCACTCATCACTTAGCTTAAATAATATATGAGTCAATTCTTTATTAATTGATTGATGGGTGGTTGCTCCAAGATAGGCTTTTTTGTGAAAAAATTATTTTGATTTTTTAAAAACATTTTATTTATTTTTTACTTTACAATATTGTATTGGTTGATCTTTAATTAAAAAATTTTTATACAATTTTAAAGGTTTCTTTCCATTTACAGTTATTATAAAATATGGTTATATTCTGTGTTGTTCAGTATATCCTTGAGCCCATCTTACACCCAATACTTTTTGCCTGCCTCCTATTCCCCGTCCTCTATACTCCCCATCTCTCCCCTCCCCACTGGTAACCACTAGTTTGTCCTCTGTATCTGTGATCCTACTTCATTTTTCTATTATTCACTAGTTTGTCGTAATTTTTGGATTCCACGTGTAAGTGATATCCTATAGTATTTGTCTTTCTCTGTCTGTCTTATTTCTCTCCACATACTACCTAAGACATTATTAGAACCCAATCACCTACTTAACACTTCTCAAATTCAGAAGTAGAATGCTGCCAGCATGGTGGAAACTTCTTTTGTGTATCCTGTTCATCATTTCTCTTCCCTTCCTAAAGTAAAATGATCCCTACTGACTTTCTAATGTTTTACTTTAGTTTTGCCTAGTTTAGAATTTTATGTAAATGCCCTCATGGATTATGTATTCTCTTTTTTGGCTCTTTTGTTCAGTTGTTTCCTTTTGTGAGATCATCTGGACAGCTTTAGGTACTAGCTGTTCCTTCACTTCCATTGCTACATTACATGATGATACCATACATTCATCGTGCAAGCTATTCTTGAAAGTTGTTTCCTGTTATTTGGAAAAATACTGCGATGACCATTCCTGTATATGTTTCTTGCTGCATGCATGCATTTCTTTCTCTTTCATACATACCTAGGAGTGGAATTTCATGGTTTTAGGATATCTACATCTTCAACTTTAATATACACTAGCAAGTTGACTTCCAAAGAGATTGTACAGAGTTGCACTTCCATCAGGCAATAGGTGAGATTGTGGTGGCACCTCATACTTGGTAACACTTGGTGGTGTTAGCCTTTTCCACTTTAGTCATTTGGTGTTTGTGTATTGTGGGGCATCTCCCGATGGTTTGATTTTATATTTCAGTGATTAATAATGAAGTTAGGGAGCTTCTCTGGTGGCTCAGTGGTAAAGAATCCTCTTGCCAATGCCAGAGACATATGTTCGATCCCTGGTCAAGGAAGATCCCACATGCTGTGAAGCAACTAAGCCTGTGTGCCACAACTACTGAGCCTGTCCTCTAGAGCCTGGGAGCCACAGCTGTTGAGCCCATGTGTGCAGCTATTGAAGCCTGAGCACCTTAGAGCCTGTGCTCCTCAAGAAGAGAAGCCACCGCAATGCGAACCCTGTGTACAACTAGAGAATAGCCCCCGCTGGCCACAACTAAAGGAAAGCCCATGAAGCAACAAAGAACCAGCACAGGCATAAATTTAAAAAAATAATGAGGCTGGGCACCTTTAAAATACTTATTAGCATTTTTATTTCTAATTTTGAAAGTGCTTGCTTGTACAAAAGTACACTTTTGTTCATTTTTCTACTTATTTGTCTATTTTATTCTAATTTATTTATAGAACTATTTAAATATTCTAGATACAGTCCCTATAATGTAGTATATTATATGTATTACAAATATTTTCTCTGTCTTTATGGTGTGTCCTTTCACTCTTGTTACAATCTTGTGTGCTAAGTAAATATTTTAAATTTTAATGAATTGAATTCATTGATACTTTCCTTTCATCTTAATTCTTCACTTGTGTCTGGTGTATGAAGTCCATTCTTCCCTTTGCTCAGGAAGGTATATTTTAGCATTTTCTTCTAAAACTTTTATAATTTTGCTTTTCACAATTAGTGCTTTAGTTACTGTAGAATTGATTTTTGTGTATGTTGTGAAGTGAGAGTGGAGGTTCTATTTTTAGTTTGTTTTTGCTTCAAAACACATAACTAATAATTTGAACGGTTCCTATATAGACACCTTTGAATTGTAATAATATGAAACTGTCACATGTGAGTAAAATGTACTTTTGTTTCTTTCCTTAGAGAATTTATATCTTTTATTTATTTTTTTATCCTACTGCACTGGATGTGACATCGTGTGCAACATGGGATAGTTGTGGTGAGAGCTGGTATTTTGTCTTGTTGCTCATTTATGAGAAGGAATTAAACATATAATTATTATTATATATTACATATTTTATAGAAACATAACATATTACATATGTTGTAATTTGAAAAAGAACTCATTTTTCAGATTAGGAAATTTTGCTTCTATGTCTATTTTAACAGCACACTTTAATCAACATATGTTGAGTTATACAGAATTATTTTCCTTGCATCTATTGAGATGGCATTGTTGCCTCATATGATTTTTGTTCTTTTATAAAAGAGTGGCTTTGATTGATTTTTTTAATATAAATTTATTTATTTTAATTGGAAGTTAATTACTTTACAATATTGTATTGGTTTTGCCATACATCAACATGAATCCGCCACAGGTATACACGTGTTCCCCATCCTGAACCCCCCTCCCTCCTCCCTCCCCATACCATCCCTGTGGGTCATCCCAGTGCACGAGCCTCAAGCATCCAGTATCATGCATCGAATCTGGACTGGTGATTCGTTTCATATATGATATTATACATGTTTCAATGCCATTCTCCCAACATGGACATGGAAGCAACCTAGATGTCCATAAGCAGATGAATGGATAAGAAAGCTGTGGTACATATACACAATGGAGTATTACTCAGCCATTAAAAATCCCACTCTGAAGGTCAGGAATGGTGGCAGTAAGGAGATACCCCTTGCCCAAGGTAAGGAGCAGCTGCTGTGCTTTGCTGGAGCAGCCGTGAAGAGATACCCCACGCCCAAGGTAAGAAAAACCCAAGTAAGATGGTAGGTGTTGCAAGAGGGCATCAGAGGGCAGACACACTGAAACCATACTCACAGAAAACTAGTCAATCTAATCACACTAGGACCACAGCCTTGTCTAACTCAATGAAACCAAGCCATGCCTGCGGGGCAACCCAAGATGGGCGGGTCATGGTGGAGAGGTCTGACAGAGCGTGGTCCACTGGAGAAGGGAATGGCAAGCCACTTCAGTATTCTTGCCTTGAGAACCCCATGAACAGTATGAAAAGGCAAAATGATAGGATACCAAAAGAGGAACTCCCCAGGTCATTAGGTGCCCAATATGCTACTGGAGATCAGTGGAGAAATAACTACAGAAAGAATGAAGGGATGGAGCCAAAGCAAAAACAATACCCAGTTGTGGATGTGACTGGTGATAGAAGCAAGATCCGATGCTATAAAGAACAATATTGCATAGGAACCTGGAATGGCAGGTCCATGAATCAAGGCAAATTGGAAGTGGTCAAACAAGAGATGGCAAGGGTGAATGTCGACATTCTAGGAATCAGTGAACCAAAATGGAGTGGAATGGGAGAATTTAACTCAGATGACCATTATATCTACTACTGCGGGCAGGAATCCCTCAGAAGAAATGGAGTAGCCATCATGGTCAACAAAAGAGTCCGAAATGCAGTACTTGGATGCAATCTCAAAAACGCCAGAATGATCTCTGTTCGTCTCCAAGGCAAACCATTCAATATCACAGTAATCCAAGTCTATGCCCCAACCAGTAACGCTGAAGAAGCTGAAGTTGAATGGTTTTATGAAGACCTACAAGAACTTTTAGAACTAACACCCCCAAAAGATGTCCTTTTCATTATAGGGGACTGGAATGCAAAAAGTAGGAAATCAAGAAAGAGGCAGATTTGGCCTTGGAATGTGGAATGAAGCAGGGCAAAGACTAATAGAATTTTGCCAAGAAAATGCATTGGTCATAGCAAACACTCTCTTCCAACAACACAAAAGAAGACTCTACACATGGACATCACCAGATGGTCAACACCGAAATCAGATTGATTGTATTCTATGCAGCTAAAGATGGAGAAGCTCTATACAGTCAACAAAAACAAAACCAGGAGCTGACTGTGGCTCAGATCATGAACTCCTTATTACCAAATTCAGACTTAAATTGAAGAAAGTAGGGAAAACCACTAGACCATTCAGGTATGACCTAAATCAAATCCCTTATGATTATACAGTGGAAGTGAGAAATAGATTTAAGGGCCTAGATCTAATAGACAGAGTGCCTGATGAACTATGGACGGAGGTTCATGACATTGTACAGGAGACAGGAATCAAGACCATCCCCATGGAAAAGAAATGCAAAAAAGCAAAATGGCTGTCTGGGGAGGCCTTACAAATAGCTGTGAAAAGAAGAGAGGTAAAAAGCAAAGGGGAAAAGGAAAGATATAAGCATCTGAATGCAGAGTTCCAAAGAATAGCAAGAAGAGATAAGAAAGCCTTCTTCAGCGATCAATGCAAAGAAATAGAGGAAAACAACAGCATGGGAAAGACTAGATATCTCTTCAAGAAAATTAGAGATACCAAGGGAACACTTCATGCAAAGATGGGCTCGATAAAGGACAGAAATGGTATGGACCTAACAGAAGCAGAAGATATTAAGAAGAGGTGGCAAGGATACACGGAAGAACTGTACAAAAAAGATCTTCACGACCCAGATAATCATGATGATGTGATCACTAATCTAGAGCCAGACATCTTGGAAAGTGAAGTCAAGTGGGCCTTAGAAAGCATCACTACGAACAAAGCTAGTGGAGGTGATGGAATTCCAGTTGAGTTGTTTCAAATCCTGAAAGATGATGCTGTGAAAGTGCTACACTCAATATGCCAGCAAATTTGGAAAACTCAGCAGTGGCCACAGGACTGGAAAAGGTCGGTTTTCATTCCAATCCCAAAGAAAGGCAATGCCAAAGAATGCTCAAACTACCATAGAATTGCACTCATCTCACATGCTAGTAAAGTTATGCTCAAAATTCTCCAAGCCAGGCTTCAGCAATACATGAACTGTGAACTCCCTGATATTCAAGCTGGTTTTAGAAAAGGCAGGGGAACCAGAGATCAAATTGCCAACATCTGTTGGATCATCGAAAAAGCAAGAGAGTTCCAGAAAAACATCTATTTCTCCTTTCTTGACTATGCCAAAGCCTTTGACTGTTTGGATCACAATAAACTGTGGAAGATTCTGAAAGAGATGGAAATACCAGACCACCTGACCTGCCTCCTGAGAAATCTGTATGCAGGTCAGGAAGCAACAGTTAAAACTGGACATGGAACAACAGACTGGTTCCCAATAGGAAAAGGAGTACATCAAGGATGTATATTGTCACCCTGCTTATTTAACTTATATGCAGAGTACATCATGAGAAACGCTGGGCTGGAAGAAACACAAGCTAGAATCAAGATTGCCGGGAGAAATATCAATAACCTCAGATATGCAGATGACACCACCCTTATGGCAGAAAATGAAGGGGAGCTAAAAAGCCTCTTGATGAAAGTGAAAGAGGAGAGTGAAAAAGTTTGCTTAAAGCTCAACATTCAGAAAATGAAGATCATGGCATCCGGTCCCATCACTTCATGGGAAATAGATGGGGAAACAGTGGAAACAGTGTCAGACTTATTTTTTTGGGCTCCAAAATCACTGCAGATGGTGATTGCAGCCATGAAATTAAAAGACGCTTACTCCTTGGAAGAAAAGTTATGACCAACCTAGATAGTATATTCAAAAGCAGAGACATTACTTTGCCGACTAAAGTCCGTCTAGTCAAGGCTATGGTTTTTCCAATGGTCATGTATGGATGTGAGAGTTGGACTGTGAAGAAGGCTGAGCGCTGAAGAATTGATGCTTTTGATCTGTGGTGTTGGAGAAGACTCTTGAGAGTCCCTTGGAAGGAGATCAGCCCTGGGATTTCTTTGGAGGGAATGATGCTAAAGATGAAACTCCAGTACTTTGGCCACCTCATGAGAAGAGTTGACTCATTGGAAAAGACTCTGATGCTGGGAGGGATTGGGGGGAGGAGGAGAAGGGGACCACTGAGAATCAGATGGCTGGATGGCATCACGGACTCGATGGACGTGAGTCTGAGTGAACTCCGGGAGATAGTGATGAACAGGGAGGCCTGGTGTGCTGTGATTCATGGAGTCACAAAGAGTTGGACACGACTGAGCGACTGAACTGAAGTGAGTACCATCACTTCATGGCAAATAGATGGGGAAACAATGGAAACAGTGAGAGACTTTTTTTCTTGGTCTCCAATATCACTGCAGATGGTGACTGCAGCCATGAAATTAAAAGATGCTTGCTCCTTGGAAGAAAAGCTATGATGAACCTAGACAGCATATTAAAAAGCAGAAATATTACTTTGCCAACAAAGGTCCATCTAGTCAAAGCTATGGTTTTTCCAGTAATCATGTATGGATGTGAGAGTTGGACCATAAAGAAAGCTGAGCACTGAAGAATTGATGCTTTTGAACTGTGGTCTTGGAGAATACTCTTGAAAGTCACTTGGACAGCAAGGAGATTGAACCAGTCCATCTTAAAGGAAATCAGCCCTTAATATTCATTGGAAGGACTGATGTTGAAGCTGAAACTCCAATACTTTGGCCACCTGATGTGAAGAAACTGACTCATTAGAAAAGACCCTGATGCTGGGAAATATTGAAGGCAGGAGAAGAAGGGGATGACAGAGGATGAGATGGTTGGATGGCATCACTGACTCAATGAATATGAGTTTCAGCGAACTCAGAGAGATAAATGATGGACAGAGAAGCCTGGTGTGCTGTAGTCCATGGGGTCACAAAGAGTAGGACACGACTCAGTGACTGAACAACAGAATAATAATGTGGAAACAACTTGTGTCATAAAGTTAAGCAAAAAGTTATATAATTGTATGTCCAATATTTTCTCATCAAAGACAAAAGGATAGTGAATGTTTCTTCTTTTTTCTTTTTGTGTGTCTTACAAATTTGCTATAATATTTTTTTCTGACGTACAGAAAAGCAAAATAAGTCAGAGTTTGAGAGGTAAATCATGAATCTGTCCAATAACTCATAGTCACTCACTGTCACAGACTTAGTTCTAATCCCAAGTATTTGATTTTGGACCAGTCACCATCTACGTGTTCCAGATTTCCTCTCCTAGAATTAGTCTTCCTCACTTATTCTCAGCAAAGAGTATGTCCTCTGGTTCAGGTTTCTCCCTGTGTGGTTGAATCCCTTTGTTTCAAAATATGGGCTTGGCACTGGTCTCTGAAGCTCAGGCGCTTGACCCTTCCAGATATTGTCAGCATTTTTTGTAGCTGAATGCACAGGTTAGCTATAGACTGAATTGGTACTTGGGCTTCCTCCAAGAACCTGTATTTTGCCTGATACCATGTTTTGATGATTCCCACTCTCTGGTTTGAATCTGCTTGGTCACCTATATCCAGTAATCAAGTCACCTTGCAGGGATTTTTGGTCACTCCTCTTCCAGGCTTTATCTCTGTCCTCGGCCAGTTGATCGTATTCCAGTCCTGCAAGTCAGCCATTCTCCATCTTTAAAACCTGCTTGTGATGCTGAGCGTCATGTCACAGAGCCTGAGCTTCTAATGGGGGGCAGGGCTTTTTACTGAGTAGAATATTTTCCCCAGCTGAAGAATCTGCACAAAGCTCTCTTCATGTGTCTGTTCCTCAGGCTGTAGATAAAGGGGTTCAGCATGGGGATGACCATCGTGTACCCCACAGATGCTGCCATCCCAGTGTCTGCTGAGTAGGAGGATGAGGGCTGGAAATACACCAGAAAGACAGTTCCGTAGAAGAGAGTGACCACTGTCAGGCGAGAGCCACAGGTAGAGAAGACTTTGCGCTTCCCCCCAGCAGAGGGGATCCTGAGGATGGTGTGGATGAAGTGGGCATAAGAGACCAGGACACAGGTGAGAGGGACCACCCCTGAGAGGGCTGCTTCTGCAAACATCATGAGCTGAAAGATGTGAGTGTCTGAGCAGGCAAGTTTGAGGAGTGGGAGAAGGTCACAGAAGAAGTGTGGGATGGCATGGGAGGTGCAGAAGGAGAACAGGGACATGAGGAGACAGAGGGAGAAGGCCAGGAGGTGGGAGCTGAGCCAGGATGCGGCGACCAGCAGCAGGCAGCGCTGGGGCCCCATGATGGTGGTGTAGTGGAGAGGAAGGCAGATGGCCACGTAGCGGTCACAGGCCATCACAGCCAGCAGGAAGTCGTCCAGCAGGGCCAATTCCATGAAGAAGAACAACTGCCCGAGGCACCCGGTGTGGGAGATGGTGTAGTGCTGTGTGTGGATGTTGAGCAGCACCTTGGGGACGATGGTGCAGGAGAAGCAGGTGTCGGTGAAGGACAGGTTGGCCAGGAAGAAGTACATGGGGGCGTGGAGGCGGGGGTCAGAGCTGATGGCCAGGATGATGAGCAGGTTCTCCAGCACGGTGACCAGGTACACGGCCAGGAAGAGCCCGAACAGGAGAGGCTGCTGCTCCGGGTGCTGAGAGAAGCCCAGGAGCAGGAAGTCAGAGATGCTGGTTTCATTTGTAATGCTTATTTAAAGGAGAAAAATGCAAGGAAAATATTGCTTCAAAAAACTTATATCATTCAAAGCCTTTGTCTGTTTTCTGTGTTTTTTTCAAAGGTCACAGAGATGTATAGGTGTCTGTTGCTGGTGGGCATATAAACATGTCCAGATGTGAGAACTAAGCACAGTGATTGGGAGACTTCTTGGGAGATTCTGGATTTTAGTTGTATTCTAGGTTGTCCTGTAGACTTTCTGGATGAGGGTTGAACTGGAGATTAGCTGGGAAGAAAATTCCCAAGTCTTAGTCCATGCCTATTTTTTCAAATAGGAAAGCTATCAGTTTCACAGGCTTGTGAAATTTGAGCAAGATATCATGAAAGTGAAAGTGAAGTCGCTCAGTCGTGTCTGACTCTTTGCAACCCCGTGGACTGTAGCCTACTAGGCTCCTCTGTCCATGGGATTTTCCAGGCAAGAATACTGGAGTGGGTTGCCATTTCCTTCTCCAGGGGATCTTCCCGACCCAGGGATCGAACCCAGGTCTCCAGCATTGGAGGCAGACGCTTTAACCTCTGAGCCACTAGAAAATTCTTAAGGATAGTCCTCTCTCTTTCTCTCTCTGTCTCTTGTATGTGTGTTTTGTTGAGGAGTAGAGAAGGGATACTAATTATATAGAAAGATCATAACGGTCACTCAGATATTCTTCATATGATGGGAATATCCTTTTTCTTTTGAAGATTCATCAAATAAGCTAATGTGGATGAAATTACTTTATAAGCTCAAAGGTATTTGACAAACAAGAGTTATCATCATCAACAGTGTCAACATCTTCAGTCCTTAGGAATGTTGGCTTTGATGTCCTATAGACTGGATGCACTTCTTTTCTAGCTGTGTAATCCTTTGCAAACTCCACATCCTATTTTCTTTTTGCTTCAGTTTCCTCATCTGTAAATTATGTGCATACTTTGTATACTTACTGTAGCTCATCAATGAGATGACATATTCAAAGCAATAGCACAGAATAGGTCTTCAAGAAACTGTGATAATAGTTACTAATATTGCTAGAATCAGTAGTAGATAAAATGGAGCCTGGTGTCCTGATACACCAGAAAATATTAGAGGACATGCCTCCCCACTGTAAACCCTCATTGAATCTTATATTTTGGGGAATTATTTACTATCTGTGAGTCTCATTTTCTTCATCTATAAGATATGGACATCAACCTACCATACAGGACTGTTGAGAATATCAAACCCCTAGGATCACTTAAAGGTTTTCTCGGGACCTGTGATATAAAATACACGATGAGAGTTTCTGCATTTGGATGGTGTGGGAAGATGAGCACACAAACAGGCAATGGCAGCTAGGCCACTGTTATGCTCTTTGATGTGGTTATCCCTTCTGGGTCTGACAAACCTTTATTTTCCACCAGCCCCCCTGTGGGCTGTAATCTTGAACAAGTTTTCTCAGTCTTTCTGGCCTCAATCTCTGTATCTTCGCAAGGAGGATAATTAACGACACTGTGGTCAGGACTGAATTAGATAAGGATTGCCCCAGGCTAGAACAATGGTTCATATCAAATGATCCTCAAATACAGCTTCCTCTGATATTGTTTTTTTCTTGATGGAGTTAACAAAAGGAGGATGCTTTCTGGGGCAACCAACTAGTCCTCTATGTTTGTCCAGGACTTTCCTGCTTTCAAAATGAAACATCCCACTTCCAGAAAACTCCTTCAGTCCTGGGCAAATTGAACTTGGTCATGGTTTGTGAGAAGCTGGGCTTTGAAACCTGTAAAGTTTCATATATGGAATTGTGCATGCTACTGTCAACAGTGTTATCATCACCTTGGGTGGCAATGGTCTGACCTAGGAGTACCATAACAAAGCATCCACTGTGACATGGGCAGATCCAGGTTTGAGTCCCAGCTGTGCCATCTTGGTGGAAAACATTTAACTTACAAGAACCCCAGTTGTGAAATGAGCCTAAGTAAGCCTACTTTCACATCATTCCGGGACTGAAGTTAAGAAGATGGACTAAGGCTTCCTGAACTATCAGTGGGTGTGGGGATTGTTACTGTCTTTGGGTGGTGGCATAGAATGATTCTGAAAGTCACTCAGGGTAGAGTGAGCTGTGAGTGAATTGTCCAGGCATCATGTAGGGGTCCTGAGCACTGTTATTACAGCTACAATGTCTTGGCCTCTGCCAGGGGCTTGGAGACCACTAATCTACACTGACTTCAGGCTAGACTCTCTAGAGGGTCATGAATATTAAGTCGTCCTCATGATGGATAAAAGAGCCAGATTGTATTTGAGTGAAAGTTGCTCAGTTGGGTCCAACTCTGCAACCGTATGGACTATATCCTGGCAGCTCCTCTGTCCATGGAATTCTCCAGGCCAGAACACTAGAGTATGCCAGGGGCCAGCATGAGGAACTCTGCCCATGGCAAAGGTCATGAGGAAGGAGGCTTGGCATATGCAAAGGCGTGATCAAGCCTCAGGAAACCCCCTGTTCCCGAGCATCTACCCCAAAACCAGAGTCTGTTTTATGCTCTCGCCTACACCTCTGACTTTATGGGGGGCTCTCCCCCATAACCGTTTCTCTCAGAGAAGGAGTAAACGTGCAGCTCCAAGGCAATAAAAATTCCTGGGCGTGACAAGAGTGTTTCAGCTTACGGACTCCTCTGAAGGTTATCTAGCCCACGTGTATAGGTTCGTCCAGCCACATGTGATTGTTTACAGCCTCCCAACCTGAGAGGCATGAGATGTTTTAGACTTACTAAAGGCAAATTCTTTTGGGGAGTTGGAAGTTATTAGTATAGTGGGTTGGTTAGGAATTATATTGGCGAAGGGTTTTTCATTTATTATGTCAATAATTGCTGCTAATTCCCTGCTCTGGGTGGGACAAGGATGTCTCAGGTCAAATCTCTCTGCTGACAGACTAGCTTGTGTGACAGGATTATCCATACTCCTGCCACTACGCACATGATTGTTTACTACTTCTTAACCATAACCAGCACAGAGGGTTTTGGAGTATTTTGAGAGTCTTAATTAGCATAGGGCTTTTTCTTCTTGTTGAGTCAATGATTGCCGCCAGACCTCCATATCCTTAGGCACCTGGGAATGTATTAATCAATGTATTTGGACTATAGAAAAGGAAATATAGAAGTTTTTAAGGTTAGCAATACTAGACTTTTTGAGTTAATGAATTTTCTCTTTTGTAATAGATCACTGTACTTTGTTATAAATCACTGTGTCCTTGCTATGTAAAAATGTAACTTTATCACTATCTTAAGACTAAATAGATCTTAAGGGGAACATTGGTGAAAGGATTTTCATTTGTTGGGCTGATGTTTGCTGCTAAATCTCCATGTTCCCTGCCCTTATAATGAATATAACTAACATATAGGAGAAATAAGTATTAACCTTTAAGCATATAGGAGAAATAAGTATTAACCTTTAAGATTAATCATGTTAACCTTGGGTTAAATAAATTCCTTTCTTGATTGTAATTCACTACTTCCTCACCCTATAGGAATGCAACTTTATTTGGAGGGTGGTGCCTGGTTTAAGAAAAAACACCCTTGGAAAAAATAAGTTTTTGGTTATCAGAAAGAAAGGATCATAAAATCCCTAAGACCTTTTTATGTGAAGCACCTGATTTTGATAAAGGTCAGGACTGCTGACCCCCGCATGACTCTGTATTCATCCCTATATGTATATAAGCAAACCCCAAAATAAAGAAATCAGATCAGTTTCCGGAAAGACTGATTCCCCCATGTCGTTTCTTTCTTGCTCCCTGTTTTTCTGGCTGAATTCCCATCTGGAGCATGGATGCTATTCCACATAATCCAAGTTATTCAGCCTCTTTTTCTCCACTAATCTTCCTACTACACTATCCGTTTAAAATCTCTCTATCTATCTGTAATTAAATATGTATTTTTCCAAGGACGCCGATGCCTTCCCCACCTTCGAATTCCCTGGATCCACCAGGGCTGGACCCCGGCAGGAGTGGGTAGCTGTTCTCTTCTCCAGGGGATCTTCCCAACCCAGGTATTGAACCCAGGTCTCTCACATTGCAGGCAGATATTTTATCATCTGAGCCACCAGGGAAGTATTTGGCTGAGAGTAAGGAAGGGGCAATAAGGAATAGGGGAGGAGATGTGTGTGTGTGTGTGTGCGTGCGTTGACCAATGTCTCCCACCTCTACCACTCAGGTCTTACCTGGAAATTCTGACCATCCTCAGATCTTGTCACCATCACCATGTGTTGGGTCTGCTTCACTTGTTTGGTTTGCCTACCTGTCTTCTCCTAAAGAGGACTGTCTAGAACCTCAGTTTTCTTCGTTCCCTGTAACAGCAGCACAGACTAAAGACCCAGGGCTGGAGCTGTCTGTCCTCAGGCACAGGGGCTAGGTGGAGCTGTGGGCTTTTCATATGGAGTATCTCCTGGGACTCACTCCCTGATCTCTTAGTTAGAGACAAGATGGGGCAAAAGTCCAGCCTCTCAGCTGTCCCCTTGGGGCCCTGGAGTTCTGAGTCTTGGCAGTGTCAGACTGACCAGGCCTGGGAATACTGATAGCACTCTACTTGATGCCCTTCCCCTGGGCACAGGAGGGAGAGGACTGCATCGCCCCAAACCCTAACCTACCGTGGAGTTCACACGCTCTAACCCAAATCCTTATAAAGAACACCTATCATGTCCCAGAAAATAAACAATAACAAATGAAACTGAAGAGATTTGATGAAGTGTGGGCCACACAATCATTGTCTTCAAATTTCTACAGTTCAATACATAGAACAGGTTGTTCCCTGTGACTCCAAAGGGTAGAGATAAAGCTCATTTGTAAAAATCTGCTAAGTAATAGAGACACTTCTGTATACAGGATTTTCTTTATATTTTTAAAATTGTGAAATACATCATATATGAAAAAGAGTTTATAAACTATATAGGAATAGTTTTCTTATAGTTTTGCTATGCTAGAGTAGAAAATGGCAACCTGCTCCAGTGTCCTTGACTGGAAAATTCCATGGACAGAGGAGCTTGGTGGGATACAGTCCATGGGATAGCAAAGAGTCAGACAGTACTGAACGTACAAGCACAAACACACATACACACAAATAGCAGCAACTCTGCACATATGCATAAATTGTGTATTGTTTCCCTATTTTTGTCTTTCGCATGACTGGAATCATTTTGCTTCTTTCACTTCTTTCTGAACTATTTATATTGGTACTTTCTCATTTATATTAGTGCTTGTAGCTACAGTTCATTCTTTTTTTAATTGAAGTAAAGTTGATTTATAATGTTGTGTTAATTTCTACTGTACAGCAAAGTGATTCAATTGAATTTTAGAACTGCAGCTAAGGGAGTGTGGAATCTAATTATATTGTGTGGTTGTACTATATTATCCATTTTGACCTTTTTTTCATTTTTGGCAGAGCTATGTGACATATGGAATCTTAGTTACCAGACTAGGGATCAAACATGTGCCTTCTGCAGGGGAAGCATGGAGTTTTAACCACTGGACACCAGGGAAGTCCCTCCACTCCAATCTTAATGGACATTTGAGTTTGTTGCCAGGTTTTTGGCATTTCTCCCCCAAAAGTTCTTCATCTCAAATAGAACTCCTCTTTTTATCATTAAAAAATGAAAAAAAAAAGACATTTTCCATTGTTCACTTTTTCTTAAAAAATTTTTCTGCAGGGAAATTGGAAAAACTTTCAGACTATCATCCTCTAAAGAGAACAACTCCACAAAAACAATCATTTATCATTCCTTTGTTCTACTACTGATATTTTAGTGACAGCCTAACCTTTATTATTTTAGCAGAAAAGGCTATAAAACTGGAATTTTCCTCCTTTTTTCTTTTGTATTAAGTTGTTAGATTGTTTCATAGGTGAGACAGGAAAAGCACAATAAATGAGGTCAGAACATCAATTTATTCCATTTGGAATGTCTGCACTCATGAATTCTTGTACAATCTCCTGGTGTGCCTGTTCAACTTTCCATAGGGTATCTACGATACCCTACAAGCAGAATTGTTTGCAAGGTATTGGTTAATGCCTTAGTTTGGGTCTTCTGAGAAGCAGATGCCAAGGTGGGATTTGGTGTGTGAAATATTTTTTGAGAAGGTGGCAGGAGAAATCAGAGAGAGCTTTCAAGCCTTGAGACCTGTGGAAGAAAAGAGAGAAGAAAAAAAGGATGGGATAGGAAGAGTCTCAGGCTGCAGCAAAGCACCAAGAAGGTTTTGACTAGGCCAGTGCAGGGTTGAGTGGTGGGGAAGGTGTCCTAGAATCAAAATTATCCACCAGAAGAGCCCTGTAATTCTTGGAGATAAGCCTGCCTTCGTACCCCTGGCATGCTTAATCATTGGCTAGAAGAAGCCTGTATAAGCATGGCTTGTGCTGTTTACTGAAAAAAGGAAGAAGCACAACCCAAACGTTGAGAATTATGTTTATTTGGCAGAAATGTGTATGTGTGTGCTCAGTCGCTCAGCTGTGTCCTATTCTTTGCGACCCTGTGGACTGTAACCCACCAGGCTCCTCTGTCTGTGGAATTTTCTGGACAAAATACTGGAGTGGGTTGCCATTTCCTTCTCCAGGAGATTTTCCTGACCTAGGGGTTGAGCCCACATCTCTTGCATCTCCTGTACTGGCAGATGGATTCTTCACCACTAGCTAGGGTACTGAGAACTTAAGCCTGGGAAGCATCCTCTTAGGTAGCTCTGAGGGACTGTTTCAAAGAGATAAGAGAAGATTTGTGAGTTGACCTGTGTAACTAACATTTAAAACACCTGACTCAGGAAGTTTCTCCTTGCTTTCCATCAGGACACGTATTGCCCAGTCCTGGTCATGTATGTGTCACACAAGAGCCTGAGACTATGAAAGAAAAAGAAGGAAACTGTGTGTGTAGTAGAGTGGGTCATCAATACTCATGTCTTACTTGTTTTTACCAAAAGTATAATAACCTTGTATTGCCGGTGTCTCCTTTCTCTTACTGAGCTGTGCTTAATTTTGAAGACAGGAGCTACCATTGATTTATCCTTGCAATATTTTCATATTTTGCCATTTTGCAACTGAATATAATTCCTAGCACAGAGCAGGTGTTTCATAAATTCTTTTTCAAAAGTATTTATTTATTTATGTTTGGCTGCCCAAGGTCTTAGTTATGGCATGTGGGATCTAGTTCTCTGACCAGGGATCGAACCGGGGTCCCCTGCTTAGGAAGTTCAGAGTCTTGGCCACTGGACCCCCAGGGAAGCCCCTGTTTCATAAGTTCA
Source organism: Oryx dammah (assembly GCF_014754425.2). Classification (NCBI taxonomy): domain Eukaryota; kingdom Metazoa; phylum Chordata; class Mammalia; order Artiodactyla; family Bovidae; genus Oryx; species Oryx dammah. Next base: position 92,790,281 of record NW_024070209.1, on the reverse strand, counting down.
TATTGAATGAATGAATGCTGAGGTGTACCTCTAGAAGTTATGCTAATTGGTCTTCCTCATCAGTTTTTTCATAGCCTGTTTCATGTCCTTGTTCCTAAGGCTATAGATAAAAGGGTTCAGCATGGGGATAACTACCGTATAGATGACAGTGATCACACGGTCCTTCGTCACTGAGTAGGTGGATGAGGGGCGGATGTACACAGATATTACAGTTCCATAGAATAGTGCCACAACCGTGAGGTGGGACCCACAGGTGGAGAAGACCTTGTACCTGCCTCTCCCGGAAGGGACTCTCAGAACAGCATGGGTGATATAGACATAAGAGACAGTAATGAAGATGAAGGGACTCATGATCACCAAGGAGCCCTCTGTGAAGGCCAAGAGCTCATTGACAGAGGTGTCAGAGCAGGATAGCGTCAGCAGAGGCTGGACGTCACAGAAGAAGTGGTGGATGATGTTGGGTCCACAGAAGGAGAGGCGGGCCATAAGGATGGTGTGGGTGAGGGAGTGGAGGTGGGACACCAGCCAGGATGCTGTCACAAGCTGGAAGCAGCGTCTGGGGTTCATGGTGGTGGTGTAATGTAGTGGGTGGCAGATGGCCACATAGCGGTCCATGGCCATGGCACCCAGGAGGAAGCTGTCAGTGGTCCCAAAGGCCACAAAAAAACACATCTGGGCCAGACACTGGGCGAAGAGGATGGCCTTTCTCTGCGTCAGCATGTTCACTAATATTTGTGGCACGATGACAGTTGTAAAGCAGATGTCCACCAGGGACAGGTTGGAGAGGAAGAAGTACATGGGGGTGTGGAGGTGGGCATCCCCCTGGATGGCTGCAATGATGACCGAGTTGCCTCCCACATTGACCAGGTACATGGCCAGGAAGCTGACAAAGAGCCACACCTGGTGTTTGGGGTCACTGGTCAGTCCCAAAAGGAGGAATTCAGTGATGTGGCTCTGGTTTTCCCTCATCATTGATCTCCTGCAAATAAAAAATATGAAAGAATATTAGGTGTGTGTTGTGTGGCTTGGGGTCTTCAGTCTGGTAGAGGAGATGTTGCATAATTTATCCCAGCTTGTGCATCCCATGAAGGGAGTCGTTCATGTAGACCACCATATATGATATAACTTTATATGGTTGGTCTTGACACACCTTGATTTCAATTCCAACTTTGTGTTTGACTTGTCTTGAACAGACTGCTTCAATTCCTGTTCCTTGTCCAAAAGATAAAACTTGTAATATCCGTCTTCTTTGGGTAAATGGTAAAGGTCTAAAAAAAGTGTTCAGAAAGGATGAGTTTGCTTGATTTCCAAAGCTGTTTCTAAGATATCATTTTGCTGTGTCTGGCCTCAGTTATTAATCAGTATGCTAATCTTGAGCTGCCTCCTGGCCAGATGATTCTGGTGATGGACACCCAGTTCCATCAGCGTGGGGATCAGTCAAGGGTGAATGGCAAATTGGAGAAATGTTTCTGGCAGAGGGAGCCTATTTAACCAACATTGAATTTGGTGATTTAGGCAGGTGGATGGACATCAAAGAAGAAATAGAGGAACTAAGAGGCAAATGCTCTTACAGGCAAGAAGCATCCGAAGGGTGGTAGTGTGGGCCACAGAAATGTGAGAAGATGCAGCATTCTAGCAAAAAACAGTGACCTGATTAGGAAGGTGCTGAGTCTCAGGAATAGGTCATTTCTGTCCCCCAAAGGCAAGAACAGGGGACATTGAGCCAAGGCTCCAGTCTGGCAACAATCGATGCCCTAGTCATCTATCTACCAGGTTGGAACTCAGTTAAAAGGGAGCAAGACCAGAGCTGATTGGGACATAGAGTTTGAAGCAGCCAGCGGCCATCTGGATCAATCCTGGGACCACTGAGTTACAGAGCATGCACTCCCTGTGTCCACCCTTTCTAGGGACAGGATTATCGCCAGAGAAAACAGCAGAACGGAAAGCCTACAAGTGGTGCTCAAATACTCCCAGAAAAAGCGGGGGTAGAGTTAGAGATGCAGATTTTGAGTTAGAGGAAGTCCACATCCTGTGGGCTTCCCAGGTGGTGCTAGTGGTAAGGAACCTGCCTGTCAATGCAAGAGATGTAAGAGGCAGTGGGTTTGATCCTTGGATTGGGAAAATCCCCTGGTGGAGGGCATGGCAACCCACTCCAGTATTCTTGCCTGGAGAATCCCCATAGCCAGAGGAGCCTGACCGGCTACAGTCCGTGGGGTCACAAAGAGTCGGACATGACTGAGGTGATTTAGTGTGCATGCATGGCACGTCCTGTATGCCTTGTGTCCTCAGAATCTTTCTGATCCTTTTGAAGGGTCAAAAGCAAACAGAAGTACTAATGATACATTTTTGGTGCTTAGTGATCTTGAATAAAAGTCAGTGCCCTGCTTAGGAGAACTCAGACTTTTAATTTCTCCTTTAATACACTAACACGTAGGTGCATACAGTAGCATTGTTTTCTGAAGCATTTCATTTCTCTCTGAGATACTTAGTGCTTGGTACAAATTGAAAGGGGCCACTAGGACATGGACACCACCTGGAGAGTTTTATGATGAAAGCACTACCAAGGCAGGGTTCACTTACTACCAAGTGAGTTCATTTACTACCAAGTCTGTTTTACTCCCCATTGGTTTTTTATTTTATTTATTTATTTTTTAATATTTTATTTTATTTATTTATTTTTTAATATTTTATTTTATTTATTTATTTTTTAATATTTTATTTTATTTATTTATTTTTAATATTTTATTTTATTTATTTATTTTTTAAATTTTATTTTTACTTTATTTTACTTTACAATACTGTATTGGTTTTGCCATACATTGACCTGAATCCACCATGGGTGTATACGAGCTCCCAATCCTGAATCCCCCTCCTGCCTCCCACCCCATATCATCTCTCTGGATCATCCCCATGCACCAACCCCAAGCATCCTGTATCCTGTATTGAACATAGACTGGCACTTCGTTTCTTACATGATAGTATACATGTTTCAAGTGACTTGCACAGGACTTGGCTAATCATAGCTGCATAATGAATCCTGACAGGTTGAACCAGATACATCACCCCGATCACCCCTTGCAAGATTGTGGGTTTTATACTAGCAACTTGGAGACTAGTCTCCAGGGATCAGGAGAGTCGATGGGAAAATTTGGTGATTTGGGAATTGGTTCTGGTTCAGATGTCTAGGCTGGTGGCTCAGAGGTTAAAGCATCTGCCTGGAATGTGGGAGACCCACGTTCGATCCTGGGGTCGGGAAGATCCCCTGGAGAAGGAAATGGCAACCCACTCCAGTACTCTTGCCTGGAGAATCCTATGGAGGGAGGAGACTGATAGGCTACAGTCCATGGGGTCGCAAAGAGTCGGACACGACTGAACGACTTCACTTCACTTCACTTCACTTCACTTCACTTCACTTCACTACTTCCCCTGGGAATATTTCCATGTTTCCATCTATTTTCTCACCTGAAAAATGGGAAAAATAAAATATCATTTCTAGAAGTTTATTATTCAGTTCAAATAAGATGGCACATTTGATAGTGGTGAAGTTGTACAACATTGTGAATGTATCAAATACCACTAAACTGCACACTTAAAAATCGTTAAAATGGCCATTTTATGCTACATATATCTTACCATAATAAAAAGGAATATATTGTTATAAAAGAAAGGTAGCATATTTGAAAAGTGTTTGAGATCTACACTCAAGTCCCATGGGCAGAGGAGCCCGGGGCACTATAGTCCATAGGGTTGCAAAGAGTCAGACATGACTGAGCGAAATCTGCAAGGTTCTATGCAGATGTTATTTATACTACTATTAATATTTCTTTTTTGTATTCTGTACCAAAGTGGGTACAGCTAAAAAATAGTGGATGCAGTCTAGAGGGAGCCAGGCAGAAGGTAAGGGGGCTAGTGTGTTTAGGGGGAGGAGATTGAAGTGGTCATTGGAAGGCAGGTAAGTGCTAAGGAGGTGAGGAAAGAACAACAGAGTGCATACCTAGGACTAAATTGGTCTTTCCAGGGAAACAAGGTATTAATTCATTGAAAAAATAGAAATGGTAATCAAAACCATTTTCCTCTCAAAAAACCTCAGCCCCAAATGGTTTTACGGTAAATTATACCAAAATTTCAAGAACATTTCATGATAGGGTAATCCTGCTCCTACATGGATATGCCAGAGAAATTTCCATCCAGGCAGATAAAATCTTATGGATGAAGATATTCTTGTACACTCATTAACGGTCATGGGGAACTCATGGCAATCTGGGTGTCCATCACTGGGATAGCAAATGTGACAGAAGAGTACTGAGGGGTACAGTGCACCTGTTTATTTAATTTTATTTATTGGCCAGGCCACGGAGCATGTGGGATCTTAGTTCCCCCATCAGGGATCGAGCCTGTGTCCCCTGCATTGAAAGGTGAAGTCTTAACCACTGTACCACCAAGAAAGTCCCCAGTGCAGCTGTGAGAAGCAACTGATGAGAAGTATTGATAGCAACACTGGTATATTTTGAAAACATAATCTGAGTGAAAAAGTAAGACAATAAATGAGATCTATAACAAAAAATGGTTTATATACATTAAAAATGCAATGCTGTGATAGTCATTTCATAGTGTATATCAAAATATCACATGATATAGCTTAAAATATTTAAAAATGCAACAAATCAGAAAGTCTGTCTATACACAAAGTTAAACATTAAGCATGTCACCATGGATGAGGGCAGGAGGAGTGGGGTGTTGGTATATAAACTCATGTGTGATTGAGGAAGCAAATAAAATAAGAAAGGGGCCCAGTGTTGGCAATATGAACTGAGGTGTGTGGTTAATTTACTCTTTTGCATCTCAACTCTATGAATACTGTATCATAGGAAAAGAATACTGTATCAAGTCTTAACTTGAACCCAGGGGACTTCTCTTCCTTCTACTTCTTGGAGCATGAACCCATCAGGAACACAGACGCCAGGTTATCCAACTGCAGCATTGCCAGTAAACAGTGCCCACCGCCTCCTAAACTGTGTCCCTTGATCCTTTGTAAACAAAACTGGATTACATCTATGTCTTGGATTGAAATGCCAGAGCCAAGGATTCTACTAAGCCTGGTAGTACCAGCATCCTCTGTTAGCTGACTTTACTCTTTGCTAGTGATGTTAGCTATGCTTTTCCTTCCTGGTTTGTTTCACCGATTCATAATTCACTCAGCACATTCTCACTGCATGCCAACCAAGGGGCTCAGAAGAACCACTATAGCCATTCTGATGTTTAAAAATAGCAACATGTCCCCAGGCTTAATCTCTGGGTGAAATTCTCCCCAGTCTCTTCCAAACCTTACCCAGTAGGACTTGGCATCATTCCACTGTCTATAGTCACCTTTTTGAACTACTGGTTGGCATGGCTGAAGCTCTCTATGTAATGGCCAAGTATTTCCTTTTAAACTGTAAATTTCTGGGGGATATTTGTAAAATTTTAGGTTGCTGATGATGAAAATGATCTTAAGAAGTTATGCAATTCATAGGTTTCTGAACTGTGCTTTCTTGGGGGACTCAGAGGCCACGCCAGGAGGGGCTGAGAAGCTGAACAGAATTCTGAATGGGAGAGACTCTAGGTGTCTTTCTCTTTTATTGGAGAAATTCTTTTATCTAGTGTTTTATTCACTGCATTACTTCAAGAAATATTAGGAAGACGTATTTGAAAACAACATACTCACTTTATGTAAGGAGAACTTGAGGCTCAGAAAGGAGTGATTCACCCAGTACCTCAATCCTGGGTTCAAGCCTTGGGTCAGGAAGATCCTCTGGAGAAGGGAATGGCAATCCACTCCAGTATTCTTGCCTGGAGAATCCCATGGACAGAGGAGCCTGGTGGGCTACAGTTCGTGGGGTCGCAAAGTCGGACACGACTGAGAGACTAACACTGCTACAATACACTGCTCAGTATCTCCTTACTAGTCTCATGGGTCAACTTATGGCCCATGCTATTCTGAAGATGCTCAGAGGCCATAGCATCTGCAGTCTTGACCTCAGCAGCCCTGGTTTTGGGGACAACCAGGGGCCAGGCTGAGCCAACAGTAGCTGGGTTCTATCTGACAGCATCAGGGCAGTTACATCCATCCCACCTTAAGCACAGAGCTTCTTTCCTTGGGGTCTTACCCACCAAGAACAAATCCTTCTTGTGTTTATATAAATGGGGAAGGAGAAATAGAGAAGAGTGGAGACCACTGGACCTGGTTTGTAGTCTCAGCCATGCTGAGCCTCATATTATGTCCTTGTAAAAAGAGGGTGTTTTGCAAGATGATCTCTCAGTTTCTAATACATGAGAATTAGTAGGATTTAGGCATAGTGACGAGGTTGAATATAATGGATACTTACTCAGAAAAGGGATGATGATCTTTGGGGTGGCTGTTAACGAGTCCAGGCATTTTCTCTTCAGTCTCATTGGCCTTGGTGATTAGGGGAGGAAGACGGAGGTGGGGAGGTCGGTAGAGCTCCCATATCAAGTGAAGAAAGAAAATTTCCAGGCTTTATGCAGGAGCTGATGGGACTCACTAGACCTTGAGAGTTGTTGTGAGTGTGGTTGTCATCTCAGACACCTCTCTCTCTCCCTTTAGAGAAGTAATCTTTCAGTGTAGCCCCAGGCATCTGGGACCCAAGGCTGTCTCCCCTCCTTAGCTACCATCACTGGCCTCTGAAGATATACTCCAATGATGAGCAAGAGTGGGGACCCAAAAGGAGTTGACTGTCCTCTACATAACTTCACCCCAAGGAGACACACAGTCATTCCATCTACCAATCTAACACCCCCAGGGAGCTCATTAAGAAGGAAGGCTTGGGAGAAGAGTAAAGACTATGGAAACTCAGGATTCTGGGGTGACAAGTTTCTTTGAATCTTTGATAATTAATGGCTTATTATTATGATGATTTCAAAGGGTGTGGAGGTAGATAACTAGAGAAGGCTTGGACCTGGGGCCATCCCTGGGATGGAGGAATGATGTGTGGTACCGTGGAAAGGATCTTGAGAGTGCAGATTCCTGGGCTCTAGTCAGCCAATTAGTTGTGATTTGGGGCAAACTCTTAGCCTTTCTGAATTTTAGGTTTGTTATTTATAACGTGGGTTTTTTAGTACTTGTGTACCAGAGAGTGTTGACTGGAGAATTACATAAGCTCAAGAATGAGAATATGTTCACATAGTAATAACCACACATTGAACAATTATACAGCTCTTCAAGTGCAGTACCCTTGTTTTAACAAATGAGGGAAATGAGACTCAATCTCACCAGATAACTTGCCCAAAGTTGCATAGTTTGGAAGTACTGCAGCTAAATTCAAATTCAAGGGTGTCTTGCTCCTAAATTCCACACTTCCTCTACTTTGTCATGCAGAAACTCCACCTGAGAATGTCTGTGATGATGCCATCTCACTGTTGTGAAGTGGTATCTCATTATAGTTTTGATTTGCATTTCTCTAGTAATTAGTGACATTGAGCATCTTTTCATTTGTCTATATGTTTTGGCCATCTATATGTCTTCGTTGAAGAAAGGTCTTTTAGGAATTCTGCCCATTTTTTTATTGAGTTGTTTTTTGTTGTTGTAGCTATTGTTGAGTTGTATTAAATGTTTGTATATTTTGGAAATTAAGCCCTTGTCAATCACATCATTGGCATTTTCTCCCAGTCCATAGGTTGTCTTTTCGTTTTGTTTATGGCAACTGGGAGAAAATGCCAAAATAACTGAGAGAAAATGCCAAAGATGTGACTGACAAGGGCTTAATTTCTGTGAGAGGGCCTCCCGGGTGGTGCTAGTGGTAAAGAATAAGCCTGCCAAAGCAGGAGACATAAGAGATGCTGGTTTGATCCCTGGGTCAGGAAGATCCCCTGGAGAAGGAAATGGCAGCCCACTCCAGTATTCTTGCCTGGAGACTTCCATGGACAGAGGAGCCTGGTGGGCTACGGTCCATGGGGTCACATAGTCAGACACGACTGAAGCTGACTTAGCACACAGCACATTCTGTGAGAAGCCTTTAAGTTTGATTAGGTTTCATTTGTTTATTCTTGCTTTTATTTCTGTTGCATTAGGAGACTGATCTGAGATGCTCTTTTTTTTTTAGCTTTATTGAGTTATACTTGACAAATACAAACTGTATATTTAAGTTGTACTATTTGATGTTGTGATATGTGTGTATGTTGTGAAATGATCACCACAATCAAGCTAATTAACATTCATCACCTCATATAGTTACTTTTTGTGTCTGTGTGTGTTTGTGTGTATGTGTGTGTGGTGAGAACACTTAAGATTTACCTTCTTAGCAGATTTCAAGTATTCAAGACAGCATCATTAACTTTAGTCACCATGCTCTACATTAGATGTCAGTAATTTATTTGTCGACATAACTGAAACTTGGGCTTCCCTGGTGACTCAGAGGGTAAAGCATCTGCCTGCAATGCAGGAGACCCAGGTTTGATCCCTGGGTCAGGAAGATCCCCTGGAGAAGGAAATAACCCACTCCAGTGTTCTTGCCTGGAGAATCCCATGGATGGAGGAGACTGGTAGGCTATAGTCCACAGGATCACAAAGAATCAGACATGACTGAGTGAGTTCACTTTGTGAACTGAAACTTAGTACTCTTTGGCCAACTTTGTGTAATTCTTAACAATTAAGACATTACCAATTGAGGGACTTTTAATGCTTATCAGATATTATTTTCTCATAATTTCATACACTATCTTTCACTACCACAAATAATATGCATTGAGTACATTCTGAGGTTTTGTGCTGATTGCTCTCTAGTCATCATTGCTTTCAGTCTCTACAATAGCACACTGAGGGATGTACTATTATCTATTTGTTTATTTTTGTGTTTAAGTCATGTGCAGCCCTTTTGCAACCCCCCGGACTGTAGCCCACCAGGCTTCTCTGTCCATGAGATTTCCCAGGCAAGAATACTGCGGTGGGTTTCCATTTCCTTCTCCAGGAGATCTTCCTGCCTCAAGGGTCAAACCTGCATCTCCTGCACTGGCAGGCAAATTCTTTACCACTGAGCCATCAGGGAATTACTCCTATTTATTTTTTATTTCCACAATAAAAGTTTACTTCTTGTTGATACAAAGTCCAATGTGAATGTGACTTCCATGCAGTCCTTCTTTCTTGCAGCTCTACCCCCTCTATTTCCTCAGGGGCATCTCTTTAGCTAGTAGTTGGGTTAAGAGAGAGGGTGGCAGGTGAGGAGACTTGAATGGATCAGGCTGAAAAGTGGTGTGTATCCTTTCCACCCACATTCTTTTGACTAGAGCTCAGTTACATGGCCACAGTTAACTATAAGAAAAGCTGGGAAATATGGGCTATTTGTGTACTCAAGATGAAAAGGTCCATGGGTTTTGAGTGTCATTTCATTAAAGCCCGAACATGGAGAGAAACAGAAATGTAGCTATGTCCAAGTGTCTGAGGGAAAGCATTTCAGACAGTGAAAATGGTCATTTCAAAGGTCTGAGGTGGGAGCAATCCATGTTTATTTAATGAACACCAGAGCTCAGTGTTTCTGTGCAGGAGTACATTAGAGAGCAAACAACAATATGTGAAGGCAGAAAGCTAGGGGCCAGATCACATACGATCTGGTGGCTATGACAAGGCTTTGGCTATTTCTCTGAGTGCAGTAGGAAGCCTTGGGTCACTGCACAGGTTTTAGCAGTGGAAGAGCATGATCTGACTTATATTTTTGCTTCCAAAGTTTTAGGTTGAAAAAGTTCAAGTTCAGATAAAATGGAGAGAAGATAGCAATAAACTCTTATCTATCCTTCACATAGGTCCATAGATTGTTAACTTTTTGCCCACACTTGTTTTATCCCTTTCTATAAATTTCTACTATTTATTTTTTGGTGAACTATCTGAAAGTAAGTTAAAGACAACATGCCCTTCTCCTTTAAATACTTCAACAGGCATCTTCCACAAAACCCCAGAATAATAATTGTATAAGAGAAAATAAACACAGATCGTACATGATATCCAACCTGTGGTCCAATTTTTTCAATCTAGTCCCCAATAAAGGTAAATGTGTTGCATTTGATGGTTATATTTCTTTTGTCTCTTTTAATAATGGGAAAACATCCCCCCCCACCTACATTTTCTTTTTTTGGTTTGTTCACTTTTCCTGACATTGCAGAGTCCAGGTCAGTTGCTTTGCTGAATGTTTAACATTATCTATTTGTTTGCACATGATTAGATTTACATTTAATATCTGATCAGAATACTACAAGGGAGACATTGTGTACCTCTGGTTCCATCGCATCAATAGGGACAGAGGGTCAGGTCCACTATTGTTCAAGCAAGTTTGATTACTTTGTTAAGGTAGACCAGCAGGTATTTCAATGTAAATGCACAGTTTCTCTTTTATAATTAGTAAGAAGTCAATGGTGGGTATTGGAGAAGGCAATGGCAACCCACTCCAGTACTCTTGCCTGGAGAATTCCATGGACAGAGGAGCCTGGTAGGCTGCAGTCCATGGGGTCGCTAAGAGTTGGACATGACTGAGCGACTTCACTTTCACTTTTCACTTTCATGCATTGGAGAAGGAAATGGCAACCCACTCCAGTGTTCTTGCCTGGAGAATCCCAGGGATGGGGGAGCCTGGTGGGCTGCCATCTATGGGGTTGCACAGAGTCCGACACGACTGAAGCGACTTAGCAGCAGCAGCAGCAATGGTGGGTATTTGAAACTGTGTGACTATCCATTTTTTTTTCCTACACCTTTCGACCTAATGGCTATATCTTAGTTTTAGGTGAAAGACTCTTGCCTGAATCAATCATTTCATTTGCATATTTTACCTATATTACTTGTGAAGAGATTGAAGTTCAGAGATGTGAAGTGACATTCCTTAGACCAAAGTGCTGGTCAATGGAAGAGCTAAGATTCAAACACAGAGCTTTATAGCTAGAGCTCAGACTCTTGACTACTATATTACTTTCCTGATGCTGTTGTATCAAATTAGTGGTTTAAAGTGACACAAATGTATTCTCTTTTATACTTATGAAAGTCAGAAGTCTAAATTTAGAGTAAGGCTACATTCCTTCTGGAATCTTCTGAGGAGAATTTGTTTCCTTGCCTTTTTCAGTTCCTAGAGACCACCTGTGTTTCTTAATTTCTGGCCCTTTCCTCTTCTCACACTAATCTCTTGCTTCTGAAGCAGAGGTTTCCCAGAAGAAGCAGGGGCTTCCCTGGTGGCTCAGAGGGTAAAGTGTCTGCCTACAATGTGGGAGACCCAGGTTTGATCCCTGGGTTGGGAAGATCCCCTGGAGAAGGAAATGGCAACCCACTCCAGTACTCTTGCCTGGAAAATCCTATGGACGGAGAAGCCTGGTAGGCTACAGTCCATGGGGTCACAAAGAGTCAGACATGACTGAACAACTTCACTTTTCTGAAGCAGAATCTGGTCTCTGTACTCGACACTGAACTATATCTCAGAGACAGAATTTTGAGTGAAGTAGGAAAGAATAGCTTTATTGCTTTGCCAGGCAAAAGGGGTCACAGTGGGCTAAGGCCCTCAAGACTATGTGTCAACCTGGAAAGGGTAGTGAGGAGTTTTATAGTAATGGTTCTGAGAAATAGAGTATTTCCTGCAACATCAGTAAACTAGGCTGTCACAGATATCAGCACTTCTAGTCCTCTAAACTTGAATTTCTGAGTCCCGTGAGCACCCAGGAAGGAGAATAATACCTGTTATCTGGGAGTTATCAGGCTGCAGCCACTTCCTATGGTGAGCACTGAGGAGCTTGTGGGGAGGGGGTATGAAAAACACAGGATACTGGCCCCAGATAGCTGAGAGGCATATGTAAGCAATGATTTTAGTGAGGACAGACTCTTGCATCTTCTCATACATAGAAAGTGCTACACTCCTTAACTTGAGATATCTGGTTTTCCTTAATTAGCAATATTCTTTTGATTAGACTGCCTTCCCTTTGATGCAAACTTCTATATAACCTGATTCCTCCACTTGCCTCCTTGGAGCAGTGCTCTCAGGGTTACCTGAGATGCTGTCTTCCAGGCTTGGAGTCCTAAAAATGTCCACTGAATGAAGTACAACTCTCAGCTTTTAGGTTGCAATTGTTTTTAAGCCGACAATTCAAAGAGGAGGTGATCAACTCATGGAAATTCCTCTGATTGGTTGGTAGTGAGGTAAATGACAGTGTCATCAACCTTCTGGTTTCAACTGGCCTGGGGTCTAAGTGCTTGTGAACAGCATACTGTTAACTTCTCTTACCTGGTAGAGGTTTCAGTATCTGCAAAAGAGTTCAGATATTGTTATCAGTTCAGTTCAGTCACTCAGCCATGTCCAACTCTTTGTGACGCCATGAATTGCAGCATCCTAGGCCTCCCTGTCCATCACCAACTCCCTGAGTTTACTCAAACTCATCTCCATAGAGTTGGTGATGCCATCCGGCCATCTCATCCTCTGTCGTCCCCTTCTCCTCCTGCCCCCAATCCCTCCCAGCATCAGAGTCTTTTTCAATGAGTCAACTCTTCGCATGAGGTGGCCAAAGTACTGGAGTTTCAGGTTCAGCATCAGTCCTTACAATGAACACCCAGGACTGATCTCCTTTAGGATGGACTGGTTGGACCTCCTTGCAGTCCAAGAGACTGTCAAGAGTCTACTCCAGCACCAGTTCAAAAGCATCAATTCTTCAGCGCTCAGCTTTCTTCACAGTCCAACTCTCACATCCATACATGACCACTGGAAAAACCATAGCCTTGACTAGACGGACCTTTTTTGGCAAAGTAATGTCTCTGCTTTTGAATATGCTATCTAGGTTGGTCATAACTTTCCTTCTAAGCAGTAAGCGTCTTTTGATTTCACGGCTGCAATCACCATCTGAAATGATTTTGGAGTCCCCCAGAATAAAGTCTGACACTGTTTCCACTGTTTCCCCATCTATTTCCCATGAAGTGATGGGACCAGATGCCATGATCTTCGTTTTCTGAATGTTGAGCTTTAGGTCAACTTTTTCACTCTCCTCTTTCACTTTCATCCAGAGGCTTTTTAGTTCCTCTTCACTTTCTGCCATAAGGGTGGTGTCATCTGCATATCTGAGGTTATTGAGATTTCTCCCAGCAATCTTGATTCCAGCTTGTGCTTCTTCCAGCCCAGCGTTTCTCATGATGTACTCTGCATATAAGTTAAATAAGCAGGGTGACAATATACAGCCTTGATGTACTCCTTTTCCTATCTGGAACCAGTCTGTTGTTCCATGTCCAGTTCTAACTGTTGCTTCCTGACCTGAATACAGGTTTCTCAAGAGGCAGGTCAGGTGGTCTGGTAGTCCCATCTCTCTCAGAATCTTCCACAGTTTCTTGTGATCCACACAGTCAAAGGCTTTGGCATAGTCAAAAAAGCAGAAATACATGTTTTTCTGGAACTCTCTTGCTTTTTTGATGATCCAGCTGATGTTGGCAATTTGATCTCTGGTTCCTCTGCCTTTTCTAAAACCAGCTTGAATATCTGGAAGTTCATGGTTCACATACTGCTGAAGCCTGGCTTGGAGAATTTTGAGCATTACTTTACTAGCATGTGAGATGAGTGCAATTGTGTGGTAGTTTGAGCATTCTTTGGCATTGCCTTTCTTTGGGATTGGAATGAAAACTGACTTTTCCAGTCCTGTGACCACTGCTGAGTTTTCCAAATTTGCTGGCATATTGAGTGTAGCACTTTCACAGCATCATCTTTCAGGATTTGAAACAACTCAACTGGAATTCCATCACCTCCACTAGCTTTGTTTGTAGTGATGCTTTCTAAGACCCACTTGACTTCACATTCCAGGATGTCTGGCTCTAGGTGAGTGATCACACCATCATAATTATCTTGGTCCTGAAGACCTTTTTTGTACAGTTCTTCTGTATATTCTTGCCACCTCTTCTTAATATCTTCTGCTTCTGTTAGGTCCATACCATTTCTGTCCTTTATTGTGCCCATCTTTGCATGAAATGTTCCCTTGGTATCTCTAATTTTCTTGAAGAGATCTCTAGTCTTTCCCATTCTGTTGTTTTCCTCTATTTCTTTGCACTGATCACTGAGGAAGGCTTTCTTATCTCTTCTTGCTATTCTTTGGAACTCTGCATTCAGATGCTTATATCTTTCCTTTTCTCCTTTGCTTTTTGCTTCTCTTCTTTTCACAGCTATTTGTAAGGCCTCCCCAGACAGCCATTTTGCTTTTTTGCATTTCTTTTCCATGGGGATGGTCTTGATTCCTGTCTCCTGTACAATGTCATGAACCTCCGTCCATAGTTCATCAGGCACTCTGTCTATTAGATCTAGGCCCTTAAATCTATTTCTCACTTCCACTGTATAATCATAAGGGATTTGATTTAGGTCATACCTGAATGGTCTAGCGGTTTTCCCTACTTTCTTCAATTTAAGTCTGAATTTGGCAATAATTGTTATGTATACCCCTTTATGGGGAACCAGGACCTTGCCCCAAGGCTGCACTATTGTTTCTCTTGACTATTCCTTCCTTGTCTCTGTATCTCCTCCCTTCCCTGATTAGCAACTGTTTGAACCTGCTCCTTAGAAATCAGGGAAGGTCATGGAGGCTGAATGAAGCCTATTTCGTATAATCAAGAAGTGGGAGAAGCAGAAAGGCCTTGATGGTGAATCTTAGTCACTATATCACCAGGAACTAGAATCAATAGACAGGAGCAGAGCCCTGGCTCTTTGTCTGCATTGAGGAAGGAATTCAGCAAAGAGATAGAAAGTAGTGAAACAAGTGAAGTGTTTATTAGGAGAAAAAAGTGGCTGTGGATAGACACACAGATTGGATCGGAGCATTCTGTGCCTTTGGTGTGGTTTAAATCACTTATACAGGGGCAGTTCTTCAGGTCTCCTCTGGCCATTCATCTTGCTGTATCTGGCTCTGAGTCCATATCTGGTCTGACCCAGGGCCCTCTTCTGTGTGCATGTGCATCTTTTAGCCAAGATGGATTCCAGCACAAGGGTTTCTGGGACGTTACAAAACATATTATTATCCGGTGTCCCCTCCCTTCTCTGACCCCCGAGGAACCTTTCTGCACATGTGTAATTTGGAAGGTCTCCTTGACCTCAAGAATGAGAAATGTGTGGTCTCTTTATCTCTTATCAAAGCAGGATTCAGCTTCTCCTTCCTCTTGAGACTTTTGAGAGTCCGTTGGACTGCAAAGAGATCCAACCAGTCGATCCTAAAGGAAATCAGTCCTGAATATTCATTGGAAGGACTGATGCTGAAGCTCCAATATTTTGGCCACCTGATGTGAGAAACTGACTCCTTGGAAAAGACCCTGATGCTGGGAAAGATTGAAGGCAGGAGGAGAAGGGGGTGACAGAAGATGAGATGGTTGTATGGATGTCATCATTGACTTGATGGGCATGAGTTTGAGCTCTGGGAGTTGGTTATGGACAAGGAAACCTGGTGTGCTTCAGTCCATGGGGTAGCAAAGAGTCCGACACAACTGAGCAACTGAATGGAACTGAACTGCTCCTGCCATTAACTTTATCTTTGAGTATCTGTCCACAAGGGATAGATTTCAGCTGCTCAGCCTGGGGTCCATTTATCCCCTGCCTCCCTATGAGAGTCTTCACAGAGTGAAGCTGACATCCATGTTGGGAAACCTGGTTTTTAGAGAAATGGCTGACTTCAGGACTGGAGCATAGAAAGTATAAGATGAGTCTGGAATATCTTGATGTGATAGAAGGCAAGAAAGTGCTCAGAGAATGGTGGAAACATCAACAGGCACAGAAGTAATACCTTATAGCTCACTAGACAAAGCAGGAAACCGTAACTCTATACCAATATAAGCAAATGAATAGATGGGAAGAAGTTTGACGAGGGATGAGATATTTATGCCATTTCAGACTACCTTCCCATTCTGTCTTGAATGCTTATTCTGTTCTTTTCTCCTAGCCAACTTTCTCAAGGCTTGCTTCATGTCCCTGTTCCTAAGGCTATAGATAAAAGGGTTCAGCATAGGGATTACCACAGTGTAAATGACAGTGACCACCCGGTCCTTTGTCACTGAGTAGGTGGATGAGGGGCGAATGTACACTGAGATGGCAGTCCCATAGTATAATGCCACAACTGTGAGATGGGACCCACAGGTGGAGAAGACCTTGTACCTGCCTCTCCCAGAAGGGACTCTCAGAACAGCACGGGTGATATAGACATAAGAGACAGTAATGAAGATGAAGGGACTCATGATCACCAAGGAGCCCTCTGTGAAGGCCAAGAGCTCATTGACAGAGGTGTCAGAGCAGGAGAGCATCAGCAGAGGCTGGACGTCACAGAAGAAGTGGTGGATGATGTTGGGTCCACAGAAGGAGAGGCGGGCCATAAGGATGGTGTGGGTGAGGGAGTGGAGGTGGGACACCAGCCAGGATGCTGTCACGAGCTGGAAGCAGCGTCTGGGGTTCATGGTGGTGGTGTAATGTAGTGGGTGGCAGATGGCCACATAGTGGTCCAAGGCCATGGCACCTAGGAGGAAGCTGTCAGTGATTGCACAGGCCACAAAGAAATACATCTGGGTCAGGCACTGGGTGAAGGGGAACTTCTTGCTCTTACTCTGCATGTTTGCCAGCATCCTTGGCACAATGATGTTTGTAAAGCAGATGTCCACAAAAGATAGGTTGGAGAGGAAGAAGTACATGGGGGTATGGAGGTGGACATCCCCTCGGATGGCTGCAATGATGACTGAGTTGCCTCCCACATTGACCAGGTACATTACCAGAAAGCCTGCAAAGAGCCACACCTGGTGTTTGGGGTCACTGGTCAGTTCCAGAAGGAGGAATTCAGTGATGTGATTCTGGTTTCCTCTTGTCATTGCTGTCCCCCAAGTGGAAAATCTAAAGGAATGCTAGGCATGAGTCCTGGCTTGGAATCTCCAGTTCTGAATTCTGATGAGTGGCTGGTATAGTTGACAGGCATATGGATTTTAGCATCACACATGTCTGGCTTTCCATCCTGGCTCTGTCACTGACTGACACACGGCACAAAGTCACCTCCTGAGCTTTCATTACCTTAATCCATAAAGACAGAACGTATGAAATTTACCTCCTCAGGCTATTCTGTTTTGGACAGGAATTATTTTTCATTTCCTCAAAACAAATATCAGAATATTATATTAACTTCTCCATGAGAAAACATATACATCCTATAGATGGTTTTCTGAGCTCCACTCTCTTTGGGAAAAGTTTATGAAATGCATTTGGGGGTTTGAGTAATAATCACTTTATGAGTGTCATGAAATTGGAAACTCTACAACCCTCAAGGAGATGAAACTTTATGGTACAGGGACAGAACCAGTTTCTGGAGTTGTGTGGCATAGGGGGAGACCACTTTTTGGCATCAGGAGAGAGCACCTGTTTGGTTGGGTTAAACTTTTTATTTCATTCAGGTGGGTGGTAATTAGGAAGTCATCATGGAAGTAACAGGTGAGTGTATTGACAGTAGATCAGAGTTGTCATAAATTGTCATCTGAGCATAAGAACTGTATAAACGGAGTAAGTAGGCTGGCAGATAACAGTGAGAGGACTGGATAGCAAGGTTCTGGGCTTCAGGAGCTGGATTCTAATCTGAAAACTGGCACAGAGGAGCCAGAGAACAAAGCAGGACCCCTGTCGGAAAGGAATTGTTTCTCTGCTCAGCAATTATAAAGGTGGAAACTCAGCTGCAGTGGAATAAGATCAGAAATCAACTATCAGCCCTCACACCCAGGATCAGATCCTGGTTATCAGGCAGAACTACCTGAGGCTGAGTCAGTCATTCTGTGCCTGGACTTGGGTTCCTGCTGTCCACCTTTCCTACAATCAGGATTATTTCCAGAAGCGAACACAGGAAGTAATCTGCAGATGTTTCTCAGTGATTGCTGATAAAGAGTGAAAAAGATATATAAAAGATGAGAAGTCTACACTCAAGGACACTGAGAACTATTTTTTTTAATGTTTCAAGTCCTTAAATGAAATTTTCTGCATCATTGGAAAGGATCCCTACAGTTTGCATCTCTCTTGGCACTTTCCTAAGATACAATGGCATAGGTTCCTGTAGCATATTTTTCTCCACAAAGTGCTTTGGATCAAGATGATTTCTCCTATCAGGAGACCTGATTGACATAGGAGAGTGCCAGGGTATTACTTCTCCAAGGGCATCTTCCAGGGATCTGATTGGCTATTCAACACTGTATTCCCCAGTTCACCATTGTATCCTTGTGGTTAAAAAGTACTGATTAAACTTAAAAGCTTTTGCACAGCAAAGGAAGCTATAAGCAAGGTGAAAAGACAACCCTCAGAATGGGAGAAGATAATAGCAAATGAAACAACTGACAAAGGATTAATTTCCAAAATATATAAGCAGCTCATATAACTCAATACCAGAAAAACAAACAACCCAATGAAAAAGTGGGAAAAAGACCTAAACAGACATTTCTCCAAAGAAGACATACAGATGGCCAACAAACACACGAAAAGATGCTCAACATTGCTCATTATTGGAGAAATGCAAATCAAAACCACAATGAGATATCACCTCACACCGGTCAGAATGGCCGTCATCAAAAAAGTCTACAAACAATAAATGCTGGAAGGGTGTGGAGAAAAGGGAACGCTCTTACACTGTTGGTGGGAATGTAAATTGATACAGCCACTATGGAGGATGGTGTGGAGATTCCTTAAAAAACTAGGAATAAAGCCACAGTATGACCCAGCAATCCCACTCCTAGGCCTATACCCTGAGAAAACCAAAATTGAAAAGAGCTTTCATTACCTTAATCCAAAAAGACAGAACGTATGAAATTTACACGTATCCCATTGTTCATTGCAGCACTACTTACAATAGCTAGAACATGGAAGCAACCTGGATGTCCATCAACAGATGAATGGATAAAGAAGCTGTGGTACATATACACAATGGGATATTACTCAGCCATAAAAATGAATGCCTTTGAGTCAGTTCTCATGAGGTGGATAAACCCAGAGCCTATTATACAGAGTGAAGTGAGTCAGAAAGAGAAAGAGAAGTATATTCTAACACACATATATAGAACTAGAAGAATGGTACTGAAGAACTTATTTACAAGGCAGCAATGGAGAAACAGACATAGAGAATAGACTTATGGACATGGGGAGAGGGGAGGAGAGGGTGAGATGTATGGAAAGAGTAACATGGAAACTTATATTACCATATGTAAAACAGATAGCTAACGGGTATTTGCTGTATGTCTCAGAAAACTCAAACAGGGCTCTGTATCAACCTAGAGGGGTGTGATGGGGAGGGAGATGGGAGGGAGGTTCAAAAGGGAGAGGATATATTATACCCGTGGCTGCTTCATGTTGAGGTTTGACAGAAAACAACAAAATCCTATAAAGCCATTATCCTTTAATAAAAAAAAAAACAGTAAACAGATTTTAAAAGAAAACTAATACTGAACACAATGAAAGTATTTACCATGTGCTAGGCACTGTACAATGATTTAATCCACCTAAGAACTCCCACACTATACAGATGAAGAAGCAATTACACAACCATTAAGAGATGTTCAATAACTTGCCCAAGATTATACAATGAGTAAGTGGTTATAATTCCAACCCAGAGCAGTTTTGTTTCAGGGTCCTGTTCTTAGCCATTAAACTATACTAATTCTCTCCCTATGAAGTACTTGCAGACTTCATTTGCAGAGTAAATTCAGAATGGGTTTCCCGGGTGGCTCAGTGATAAAGACTCTGCCTGTCAATGCAGGAGACATAAGAGACACGGATTTGATTCCAGGGTTGGGAAGATCCCATGGAGAAGGAAATGGCAACTCACTCCAGTATTCTTGCTTGGGAAATCCCATGGACATTGGAGCCTGGTGGGCTACAGTCCATGGGGTCCCAAAGACTCTGACACAACTTGGTGACTGAGTGCACACAAAATTAGAATAAGCAACTTTGACAGCCACTTGAATGACTGGGACGTGTTGCATGGGGACCTGAATCAGATTCTTTGGATCAGGAGAATTAGTGGAAATAGTACAGGATTTGGGTTCTACTCCTGGTTTAGTTACTTACCAGTTGATTCCCCTGAAAAGTCTTTGTGCCTAGTTTATTTTTCTCATGAAAATATGGAAGTACAATGCCTATTTCCATCAGAATGTTATGGGCATCAAATGGGTGAACATTTGAAAAGGAGTGAAAAGTGCTTTGTTAAAGAGTGTGTGCTATAAAATTTGTATTATATAAATAATATATAATGATAGAAGTAATTCTCAAGTTGTTCAGTCACTAAGTCATATCTGACTGTTTTTGTGACCCTATGGACTGTAGCCCACCAGGTTCCTCTGTCCATGGGATTTTCCAGGCAAGAATATTGGAGTGGGCTTCCATTTCCTTCTCCAGGGGATCTTTCTGACTCATGGATTGAACCTGCTTCTCTTGCATTGGCAAGTGAATTCTTCACCACTGAAGCACCAGGGAAGCCCAATAATTCTCATACTTAATATATAATAACTGGTTAAGCTGGTTAAGGTAAAAGAAAGTGAGGAAGAGTGTGATTGTGTGTAAAATAATGAGATGACCACTGAAAGGGGAGCAAGATCAAAGCACGGAGAGCTGCAGAATGGGATGTATGAGAATTTCCTGGTCAGAGAAGGGAAAGGAATAGAGATTCTAGTGGCCTTCCTGCTTTGTAGAGTCTTTCCTGCTGCAGTGACAGATAAATTGAGGGGCCTGGTACCGACAGCCAGCCCAGGATCAGATGGTCACTGAGTGTGGTTTCAGATAGCTCAGCAAAGCCAGATGACCTTTTCTTCATGCAATATTTTTCACTTACTCAAAAGCCGTCTGATGTGGTGTAACAGACTGTCAGTTCCCCAGCTCTTCTCATTATTTCTACCCATCCCCCTTGATACCAAGGCAGGCTGTTTCTGAGCTGAGACAGTGGGAGGGATGGGGAAGAGGACAGCTGCCCTTTTCCATGTCATCTGTCTCTTGCCTCCTCTGGCCCTCCCCAGGACACAGCTTCAAATTCTCCCTCCACATCTCATCCTGTCTTCCTTTACCACATGGTTGACACTCCCATGTGACAGACAGGTCACTGGTGAGGCGTAGTGTGAACAGACAGACCCAGGGGTCTGAGGATTCTTCCTCTTTACCTAGAAAAATTCTGCCTTCATGTGTTTTACAGATTCTTTTACAAAGGATAGATAATTTTGAAGACAAGCTTTGAGTGCCAAAGAAAATTTAAAAATCAAATTCTACTCTACATGATCAACTTGCAGACAGCTAATTGAAGCCTCTGCAAATTGATGCCAGGATTGATGCTGAAGTTGAAGCTCCAATCCTTTGGCCACCTGATGTGAAGAGCTGACTCACTAGAAAAGACCCGATGCTGGGAAAGGCTGAGGGCAGGAGGAGAAGGGGACGACAGAGGATGAGATGGTTGGATGGCATCATTGAATCAATGGACATGAGTTTGAGCAAACTCTGGGAGATGGTGGACAGGGAAGCCTGGCCTGCTATAGTCCATGGGATCGCAAAGAGTCAGACATGACTTAGTGACTGAACAACAGTTGAAGCCTCAAGAACAAAGTTGGTCATTTAGTGCTGTACCATCAGTGAGCTGCAGGACTAGTGTGACAGTCCAGGAGTTGGGGAAGGTCTTTGGGAGGATATGACTGCTGCTTGGCTCTTTGAGCTGAACCTGGGCAATCAAAGGCTCCTCGCCCAACCTTTTCTTGGCAATTACACTCTGCCTACTGTTCCCACAATAGGAGCTGTTCCAAGGAGACAGCCTTAGAGAGTAAGATGTGTTGGGATCATCTGTTGATACACGGACTGAACCAGTTAAGGCCTCTGTATAAACTGTTAAGATTCTGGCAGGAAGGTGTGGAGATCTCCTCCTCTTAAGGCCATGCAAGAAAACCTTGTAAGTTCCCTGGCTTACTAAAACTGCCACCTACCCATCCGTCTGCCTCTTTCTTCTCTCCCTGCCCTCCGTGTATGGGTGGGGGTGGGGGCAGGGCTGGTTTCAGATTTCACCCAGGAAGCTCTTGAGGTGGTGTCCCCATGCTGCTCTGAGGCTGTGATAAAGCCATTGAGGTAGACTTTTCTTTGATACAAGACTAGCTTTGGGGACATTCTGTAGGCAGGCTGGAATGATGGAAGCTGAACTTTGGCCCATCAGCTTCAGAGCAGCTACGCTGTTTCTCTGAAAGAGTT
This sequence comes from Oryx dammah, assembly GCF_014754425.2. Lineage (NCBI taxonomy): Eukaryota > Metazoa > Chordata > Mammalia > Artiodactyla > Bovidae > Oryx > Oryx dammah. The sequence goes on along the minus strand of NW_024070209.1, from coordinate 92,768,091 downwards.
GATCCCTTTGCTTGGAGTTTCACTCATTCATAGCCAGTCCTGCTCCTTTTTGTGAATGGAGAAGGGAGACAGAGGTGTGGGGAGGAGTTGGAGGTTCTCAGATAAAGAAATGAGGGATGCAGGTTGAGGAGGAACAGATGACCTGTCTTGTAGCCCAGCTATGGCATTAACTTGCTGCATGTAATTGGGCAACTTGTTTTCCTTCTCTGTAAAAATGAATGTATCAGATACGAGGGCTTTAATGTTTCTGACCCTCCAAGGTAGACATATTCTAGGTTGAATATGGTTGAAGATACAAGATACTTACTCAGGTAAGGGATGGTGACCTCCAGGGTAGTCTTTGTGTGTGTGTGCGGAGGTCTCAGTAGCTTTTCCTCAGCCCTCTTGACCCTAATGTCTAGAGGTGGATTGGAGGGCTTGAGGCATAGAAGGAATGTTCATATCAGGCTAATAAAAGGAAAAAGCCCCAGATTCTGGAGAGAGGTGTCAAGACTGGCAATACTGAGTGCCTGTGATGGTTGCCTCAGCCTAGAGATGAAGTTATGAACTCCTGAAGTGGCTACTCTTCTCACTCCTGAGAGGTGACTCCTCCGTGTAGCCCCTGGCACTGGAATCATGAACCTTTCTTCCATCCCCACCTATCCACCACCTGACTCCTTCAGGTTCCTCAGATGTTAAGGGATAGGATGGGGCCCTGGGAGTACCTGACTGTCCTACACGTGACTTCATCCCAAGAGGCCATCAGCCTCCCCAGTTATCAACCCCAGGGAGCTCATTAAACACTATGCTTGGAGAGAAGTAGGACCTCTCAGTGGAAACCAAGGAAACTCAGGCTACCATGGCAGTGTTTTTCTTAGTGTTCCAGATAATTAGTTGCTTATTGTTCTAGTGATTTTTAAGGAGACAGGCAAATGCATATAGAAAGCCTGGGACTTCTCCCAAGATGTGGAGGAGAATGTATCAAGAGAAGAGTTCAGGTCTTCATATAAAAGTTCTTTGCAGATTAGTTGGTGCTAATATAACCACACTTATCAATCCTTCCATTAAAACAAACACTTAAAAAACTATACATTACTTAAAGTTTACTATTGTAACCATTTTAAAATGTATTAAGTGGCAGTAAGTACATTCACACTGTGATGCAACCATCATCACCATCATCTCCAGAGCTTTTTTATTCTATACGGAAACTCTGTACCCATTGAGCAAGAACTCTCCATTGCTCCCTGTCTCCACCCTCTGGAAACTATTGTTCTACCATTTGTCTATGAATCTGATGATTCTAAGTATCTCTTAGAAGTGGAATCATAGAGTGTTTGCCCTTTTGTATCTGGCTTATTTCACTTGAGTCTTCAAGGTTCATCCATCTTGTAGCGTATTTGTTTCATCCATTTTTAAGGCTAAAGTGCAATTCTGCAGTCCAGATAGAACCTCAGTCTTAATGTTTGCAGCAAAATCTTTAATTTGATGAGTTACTGTATCAGAGAATGACAGAGCTGCGGTTCTTTTTACTGGCTTTTCATCCAGCAGGCATTCAGCCATGTCAACTGGAACAAGATTTGTTTCTCAACTGTTGTGTGTACTTACCCAGGAAGAAGCTTAGTTAGCCTGTAAGATGCCTTAATGTCTTTTTCATTTCCAATTTGAAGGACTAAAAAAAAGCAATTTTGATTTTTTTATTGTAGTGAATTATACATAATCCAATTTTTAACCCAGAGTGCTCCTAATATTCATGTTTAAAATATTCACTTCCTTTTTCTTTAAATGCCAAACAGTTGGACTTAAAACAATGTTACAACTTAACTGGCATCAAAATACTATTTGCTTTATATGGCACAATAATGTAAGTCATTAATATTTATAAAGTCAAAGAACAGATGGCTTTGTCATTTTTAAATTTCTTATTTACAGGGTTACCCAGTTTCTCGGGGGTAGACTTCTCCCTTTCATGATTCAGAAAACTTCTAATATGCCAGTTTCATTTGTTTTAGTAGTTTTAAATGTAGATAGTGCAGTGTGGGTTAAGAAAGTGAATTTTCTTGTATCTCCTTCTTTTGAGCCAGTGATCCAATTTCAGCCAACTGTTAAGTATAAGAAAATATAAGAAAAATGTAAATAGAATATTAAAATCTAACAAATATTTTTAAAACTTAAATTATAAGATACTTAGAGATTTCAATAAGATTTTGAAACAGAGAAGTTTTGAAAAATTAAAAAATACTAACATTATTATCAAACAAGATAAAATGTACTTCCTTCTTACTGGGTTTCCATATAGGGGCCACAAAAATACCAGATTTCAAAACAACAATTTATTAGATGATAATGAGGTTAGAGAGATTATATGGTATATAAACAAAATTAATAAAACCACAGAAGTACTAAAACCAAGCTGAGTTTATCTTAAATACAAAATCAATATGCAGAAATCTGTTTCTTCTCTGTACACTAATAACAAACTGTTAGAAAGAGATATTAAGAAAATAATCCTATGTTAATTGCATCAAAAAGAATAAAATACCTAGGAATAAATTTAACCAAGAAGATGAAAGACCTGTACTTGAAAAGCATTCATGAAAGGAACTAAAGATGACACAAACAAATGTGAAGATATACGGTACTCATGGACTCATACTGTTAAAATGTCCATACTACCCAAAGCAATATAGAGATACCAATGGCATTTTCAACAAGACTAGAACAACTGTTTATTGAAGAGGCTGTCCTTTCTTTATTCTATATTCTTGATGACTCTGTTGAAAATTAGTTGATGGTATATACTTCGTTTTATTTCTGGGTTCTCTCTTCTGTTCCATTGGTCTTTATGCCATCACTATACTGTTTTGATTCCTGTGGCTTTGTAATATAGTTTGAAATCATGTAATATGTTTTGAAATCATGAAGTGAGGCCTCTAGCTTTGTTTTTTATTCTCAAGATTGTTTTTGACATTTTGAGTCCTTTATAGTTCCATATGAATTTTAGGATTTTGTTGTCTATTTCTTTAAGAGAGTGATTGGGATTTTAGGATTTAATAGAAATTTCAGTGAATCTGTACATCACTTCATATATTATGGACATTTTAACAATGTTTCTTGCCTCTACCTGCTTGAATGGTTTCCACTATTTGAAAAACTCTGTCCATTTCTTCTTTTTATTAAATTTCTTCTGTCCAAATTTATGAAGTCCGTGTAATGTCTTATAAATAGTAATAGAGTTTTATAGTTCCTTAAGTACTGACTATTGTCAAGCTTATGAGGGAATTACTTGCCAATAACTTTCCCCCACTATAAGGGATTCCCTGGTGGTTCAGACGGTAAAGCATCTGCCCGCAATGAGGGAGACCCGGGTTCGATCCCTGGGTCGGGAAGATCCCCTGGAGAAGGAAATGACAACCCACTCCAGTACTCTTGCCTAGAAAATTCCATGGATGGAGGAGCCTGGTGGGCTATACAGTTCATGAGGTTGCAAAGAGTTGGACATGATTGAACAACTTCACTCACTCACTCATTGTCAAGTGTATGAGGGAATTACTTGCCAATAACTTTCCCCCACTGTATGGGTAGCAGAAACTGTTTTCCTGAAATCAAAATTCTTAGCAGTACTAGCTTAGTATTGAACACGTATCTGGTCAAGGTCATTTATAGAGACTGAATGATCTGGTTTCCAGTTCAATACTCTTACTGGGATTCAACACCACTTCTTATCACCTCTTTGGGTACCAAGTGAAAAATGGGTACAAAGCAAAGATAACCTGATCATCTCTTAGGTCATCACCCAGTTATGACTTGTAATCTTTTTGTTTTTTCTATGAGTAAACTTGGTCCCTTAATTTCCTTAAACCCTTCTTCATATCTTTGTTCCTCAGGCTATAGATGAAAGGGTTCAACATGGGTGTCACTATTGTGTATATAACTGTGGCTACCCGGTCCTTCACCACTGAGTACATGGA